>NC_088920.1:18880000-19052500 GCF_038396675.1 Hydra vulgaris | reverse complement strand
TTCTGAAATGGCATTTTTATACATAGTTATGGAAACATAGTCAAAACTTTTTCTGTCAAAACTTATTTCATAGTAAATTTATGCCGCTCATATATTTTTCTTTTTTCAAAAATATTGTTTGAACTATTTTATTATAAACGGTCAGCAGCTTTGCCTAACTGAGTTTTAAGAATAGCTCATTTCATTTATCTATGAGTTGTCAACCTTAATTTGAATCTCCTTAAGAAATTTAAACTTTGCATTTATTCACACGCCCAACTTTCTATTACCTTTTTATTTATTTTTTTATTTTTTGTTAATTCACCTCCTCAAGGCTGAGAAGGCCACTACAGACGAGAAGGCTACTTATTTGTGGTATAACCCTCTCTCAACTCTATAACTCTGAAACACGAACCTTGATAAACAAGGCCGCTGCGCGGAGAAACAAGTTTGAGCGTGGTACTACCAGGGATGTGGTGGGTATCGAACTTGGAACCTCTCGCTTATGAAGCGAGCGCTCTACCACTACACCACTACTGCATATACTATTATTATTAAATTCACATAAATACATGTTTTACTCAATCTTCTTTCAATATCCAAGTTCTGTACTTTTTCACAATCTTATTATATTTTTTCATGTTACATGTTTTTTATGTTACTTTCTTTTGCATCCATATATTAAAGGCTGTCAATCCCATTCTTTAAATTCTAACAACATTCTCCATCAGTATTTTTTAGACCAAGCCTCTTTTCAATATGTACTCTCTCTTGTTGCACCAACAACCCCATTTATGACTCCACACGTAATTATCCTCACATACTCTTTAACATTTTTAAAGACTTAAATAATGTAGACTTTACAATGTAGATTATTGTAGACTCTTCTTTTTCTTCTCCTGCTTTATCTGTTTTTGGTGCATATATCAAAACTATATTATGTCTATCCTCCACATTTAAGCTAATCCTAATTTTTTATCTCTGATTCTTAAAACTGCGGTAGTGGTGTAGTGGTAAAGCGCTCGCTTCATAAGCGAGAGGTTCCGAGTTCGATCCCCACCACGTCCCTGGTAGTACCGCGCTCAACTTGTTTCTCCGCATAGCGGCCTTGTTCGTCAAGGTTCGTGTTTCGGAGTTATAGAGTTGAGAGAGGGTTATAACCACTATTAAGTAGCCTCCTCATCTGTAGTGGCTTTATCAGCCTTGAGGAGGTGAATAACAAAAAAAAAAAAAAAAAATCTAATCCTCTAATAACTAATCCTAATACTGTTACTATTTTGTTCGCATGTCTAATATTAAACTATATATGTGCTTTCATTTCCTGCCATTTTAGCAATTTTTTTTTCTTTCTTGTATATAACCCATATTGCTGATCAATATTTAATTTCTCAAAAAGTACTTTGGATTGTGAATGGTACGGGGCTAACCCTAATTGGTCATTTCTGACCAACTGCTTACCTGAGACAAATAAGGCCATCTTGTCACAAGGTCATATTCATATCTTAATAAAATAGAAGAAAATTGAAAATTTGATTTTTCTTTTAGAATTAAATCTTTAAAAGAAAAAAAAAGTTCTTAAAATATTTAGTTTTAAAAGTATAGTTTTAAAAACTTATTTTGTTATTTTTTTATCAAAAAACAATATAGTATTTTCTTTTTTTTAATTTTGAAAAATTGATATTATGTATATATTTAAATACTACACTGTTTTTCAATTCAGAAAACTATGTACTTTTATTGCAACACCATCATTACATCATTACATCTTTAATTGCAACACCATCATTAGGGAAATTGCAACACCATCACACCAGGGATTTATGGTTAAAAAACTACTCTTTTGCTCATTTCTACTTCTACTCTTCAATAGTTTTTTTAATAGTTTTATGACTCTTTGAGTTGCCTTCACCATTGCTAAAAAGCCTCATCTATTTATATATATATATATATATATATATATATATATATATATATATATATATATATATATATATATATATATATATGTGTGTGTGTGTGTGTGTATATATATATATATATATATAGTTTAGAATAGTAATGGTATATGCTAAATTCTCTTTAGAACGATATACCTATTAAAAAGATTACATATGAAGATTTAAAGGATGCACTACGTATTTATTTTATTTTTTTGTTTCAAAATCAATATTTGATATCAATTCTATATATTTTCATTTTCATTTACTGTTTCTACAATGTATTAATCATAATGAACACACAATTTTTTTTTCTAATGAAAATTCTAAATCCGAACATTTTTTAAAACTAGTGAAGTTTCTTCAGACGTATATTTTTTTAAGACCGATATTATTCATTTATTATTTTATTAATAGGAGAAAAGTTAGAGATGCCAAAAGACGCTGAGGAGTATGAAAAAATACAACTGCATGATATTTCTATGACTAAAGGAAACAATGTATGTTACTATGGTTACTATGTATTTAGTTTGTTTTAGTTTATTTCTAAAATTTAAAAGTAAAGTAATATTAATTTTAAAAAGTAAAATAAAAATTTAAATTTCCTATTTAATTTAATCATTCCATTTGTTGACTAATGCTAACTTTATATATATATATATATATATATATATATATATATATATATATATATATATATATCTCTCTGAGTGTGTCTATATCACACCTCTGTCTATTTTAGAGACACCTATATATATATATATATATATATATATATATATATATATATATACATATATATATATATATATATATATATATATATATATATATATATATATATATATATATATATATATATATATATATATATATATATGCATAAATACACACACCTGTAGTATCACTTACGGGGACCGATTTTACAAAAAAACAAACACTTACAGGGACATTAGCATTATTGGGTACATTTTAGTGTACCACTTAATTTTTTTGTCCCCGAAAGCATAATTTTTTTGTATAAAAAAATGTCCCTGTAAGCAACTTTTATAGAGAACAAAAAGTACATACATTGACTATCAAATAGCCTGACTCACAGAGGAGTGCTACTACATTGACTGAGGGTTTGCTTTAGGTTAGCATCAACATCAGGTTTAAGGTTAGGGTTATGGCAAGGTTTAAATATGGTTATATTAATGCCACTAATCGTTTTTGTAAATATATGAAAATAAAAATGAAATTTAATATATAATAAATAAATAGAAATAACAAAAATAAATATAAAAAACATATTTTTATAATAAAAAAATTAATTTAAGTATGTATTTATATATATATGTATATATATTTATATAACTATGAATGCGTGTTTAGATAACACCTCTGACTTTAAGAGATACATCCATTTATATATATATATATATATATATATATATATATATATATATATATATATATATATATATATATATATATATATATATACACATTAGGGCTCTGTGAATCAGCATTTTTAATTTCGAATTAG
This sequence comes from Hydra vulgaris, assembly GCF_038396675.1. NCBI lineage: Eukaryota > Metazoa > Cnidaria > Hydrozoa > Anthoathecata > Hydridae > Hydra > Hydra vulgaris. The sequence goes on along the minus strand of NC_088920.1, from coordinate 19,049,056 downwards.
AAGCAGCACTTGGTTTGCGAATCGAATCATTAATTTAAGGAAATACAAATTTAATTTTTTGTTTTAGTAAAAATTAACACAGGTCAACAAAAAAAATTTTTTTCTGGTGCTGAGCAAACAATTTGTTTTTTTATAGCATTTCTCATTTTGATTTCAAATATGCAATTCAATTTTCACCATCACGTCAAGTTGTAAAGGTATTTGGGTTTAAATCTTTAGCATTTGGGGTAAAATCCCTAATATTGCCAAAAAAAAAGTTATTCAAATCTCAACCTGGGTTTTAAAAGAAGCATATTTTCATAGAGATTTAAAAAATGTTATTCGTTTGTGATAAAAATAAGTACTTTTTGCATTATTGCTGAGAAACATTGTTGAAATTTTTTTAGTAGGGGTCATTCCATGCCAAATGGACCAAAATTTTAGGATTTCAACATGGACCGCCTCAGACTTTGATGAAACTTAGTGGGTTTGTTAATATCAATGAGAAAAGCAATTCCTGAAAATTTTAGCATAAAATCTTTTGTGGTTCATGAGATATGGTCATTTGAAATTTCTGATTTTTCCAAAAATAAAAACTTCAGTAGCAAAAACATGATTAGTTCATACTTCGAAGCTCTATATTTTAAAAACAAAATTTCAGAAAACCTCTTAGTTTTTTTTATTGTATACAACTCTAGACTTACTTTAATAAAACTTTGACATTGAATTCTTGAATGTCACATTTTTTCCATAATGGCTAGCTAAAAAAAATGAAAATGAAATTGTTTGCAAGTACAAAAACTTGGTTTTTGATGATTCAATATACAAAACTTGCAACTTAGGAAGTGAAAAGAAATATTTTTTTAGTTTCTATATATGGTAGGCTTCTAAATTTTTAGAAATTTACTGATAAAATACAATTCAGTAAAAAATTATAGACCTCTAAAAATGGTTGCGACTAAAACTTAAGAAAATGTGCCTCCACTTCAAACCACCGGTGACCTAGGATCAACACTGGTTTTAATAAGATTTTTTTTTCTTCTAATTTAATAGACTTTATTACAGTGATTTCAGAAAAAAAAAATAGTGGGTACTCATGGGGAAGTTACAAAATCAGAACAATGAAAATTGCCCAAAATGCATTAAAAACGATAAAAATAAAGTTATTGTTGTACTTTAGTTTGTATTGCATATTGTAATACAAAGTATGTATGAATTTAAAAGTATTTCATAATCAGTATTAGAAATAAGTCTTTAGTTAAGCCTGAATTAAACTCAATTTTTAAATGGCCCTAGCTCTTTCCTGCCCCCTTCAAAAGAAGCGTATTTTCATAGAGATTTTAAAAATGTTATTCATTTGTAATAAAGTATTTTGTGTATTTTTGGTGAATAACATTCTGTTGACTTTTTTTTAGAAGTCTTTAGCATTTTTTCACATAATTTTTTTGTCAATAAATTTTAAGGAAAAATATTTATGTTTTCTAAAATCTCTATGAAAATACGCTTCTTTTGAGACCCAGGTTGACGTACTTTTGAATAACTTTTTTTTCGACAATATTAGGGACTTTACCCTAAATACTTAAGATTTGAACCTAAATATCTTTACAACTTGACCTGATGGTAAAAAAAGAGTTACATATTTGAAATCAAAATGAGAAATGCTATACAAAAAACAAATTGTTTGCTCGGCACCAGAAAAAAAAAATTTTTTGTTGACCTGTGTTATTATGTAATAAACAATCAATGTAAACAATGAATCTTTTAAATGATTTTCGCTAAAAAACTTAGATCTAAGTGGTTTATTCCTATAAGAGGTGCTTCAGGTCTCCATTAAGTGTGTGTTTGTGAGTACCACCAAAATGCAAAACTTTTAGCATTACAAATACCAGACATTTCAGATCATAAAGACCTCTTAACATTAGTTGTATGTGACTAAACAAATCAAGACTGCATGCTGCACATTTGCCCAGATACCAACACACTACAAGAGTATCTTACTGCTTTGTTTGATAGACATGGCATGGAAGATATATCCTTTAATCAGTGGCAAAAAGCCAACAAAAAACATGATATAGTTCTAGTCAATCTTCCTATGTATGATTTTATTGACAAAGCTTGTCAACAAATATACCAATTAAGAGACCACCATTATATAGCCAAAAATCAATTACCAAATAATCATATTTAATCATTACCAATATATTGATATATGTTGATTATTGATTGCAAATTTATAGTTTTAAATTATTTAAAAATAAATGTTTTATTTATATGTAGAGACAAGAAATAGAGAGCAAACTCATGAAGACAATTGATGTTGCAACTCTGTAAGTATAAATGAAATGTTGTTATATTTAAAATATATAAATTCTGAAGTGATGGTATTACTAGGGCTGATTTGATCTTATTTAAATTTAAAACTGTGTGAAAATTAAGTTTAATAAAAATTTAAGTAAAACATAATATTATTATAAAAAAAGAAAATAATATAAGTATTTGAAAATTGCAAATATGTTACTATTCTTTTACTAATCCTAATTTCGTTTGTTTTTTTATACCTAAGTTTTTTTAATTGTTTTTTCAAAGTTTTTTAAAATAAGTTTAAAATTCATAAAAAAACTTAAATATTTTATGACTTTTGAAATGCTTTTTTTTTTTGTGCAAAAAAAATTTAAAAGTCTTATTAACTTTAGAAATTTGGTTTAAAGTATATATAAATAACATAATCAGCCCTTGGAATTAGGATCAGCATTCGGCAATACCAACTTAATTGCTGACCTGAAAGTGTTTTAGGTTGGCAAAAAATCACCAACCTTTTTACTTTGTTTTATGGTAACTCAGTTATGTCAAAATTTTTTTTGCTGACCTAATGCTAACCTCTAACAGTTTAAGGTTGGCAGTTTATTACCAACCTTGTTTTTCCTAATTCTGAGAGCTACATAATATATATAAATAACAGAGTATAGGGCTATCGTTAATGTAAATTAAAAAGAGTATAGGGCTTGGCCCTATACTCTTTTTAATTTACATTAACGATCTTCCAGATATTCTCACATCTTAGGTGGCATTGTTTGCTGATGATACTACGGTTTAATCTTGTCATGATAAGAAGCCAACACTCTCTGATTGCTTGGAGGGGGCATTTGAGCTTGAAAAGAATCTCACTTTTGCTACAGCATGGGGCTCACAGTCACTGGTGAACTTTAGTTCAGATAAAACTCAATTTTTTTCAGCCAATCGTTATTACAATAATTTAGATCTTCCTGTATTTATGAACAGTAATGTACTCGATGAGTCATCCACCCTTCATCTTCTAGGATTAACTCTTACTTCTAATTCGCTTCCTTCATCTTGCTTACCTGATTCATATAATTTGCGATCTTTTAAGTTGTCTGTCAATCGTTATCTTGCTCTACAATCTTCATCTTTTCTCTTCCAGTAACTTTCAACTCTAATAAGTGTTTGCTTGCAGCTTTGTTAAAAAAAAAAATTTAAAAAAGATTCTAGAAACAATATTTTCTTCAAATTTTATTTATTTTGTTTTTAAATAATTTTTTTTTATAAAAAATCTTTAGTTTAGAAAAAAATTCTGGTCTGAAAAATTATTTCTAAAAAACAGCTATGCAGAGAACAGGTAAAACAAAAATATAATTTATCCTCCGCTTTGTGGGTTACTGGTAAAGAAATAGACTGGTAATGAAATAGAGACTGGTAATGAAAGTGTCAATTATTTAAAAGTTAAAAAAATTGGACTAATGAGAAATTTAATAATTGAAAAAAAAGCTTAAAATTTTAAATAATCACTAAAAAAAAACAAAAATACAAAATTTCTATTATGAAGCGACTCTCAATCATAATTTGATTTGCATCCTGAAAATCAGAATCTTTATCATTTTATTGTTAGATATAAATCTCATTTTATAGTTCAATTTTGAAATGCACAATTTTGTATTTATGTTCGTATTTACATTGTAGAAAGTAAAATCCATTATTTACTCCCCCTCGTCGTCCCTCTCCCTATATCATAAAAATATTAAAAATCATAGGTTTTGCTTCCTCTCCGTTCTACTCCATCGTAAAAAACATGGATTTTTCCGATTATTAGGTTAATTTACTCTACTTTGTTGACCGAAAATATATGATGTGCAATTGATGCATCGTAAAATATATATCGATAAAGTAACATTTTTTAGGAAATTGTTTTATAACTGAAATTCATGTGCCTCTGTTATTAACTTCATTTGCTTCTATTATTAACTAAATCTCTATATGATACGTTAGTTAAAATTATAATTTTTATGATTTCAAAACCGCATGTGTTAACAAAAAATATGCTTATCTAAAACCAGCGCTAAAACATACTAAAGCAGATGATGTAACCTTCGGCGAATAAAACTTGCATAGCAAGTGTTAAGAAAATGTTATAAAAACAGTATAAAAGTTTTTTCAAAAACACAGCAACGCTATTACGATAGAGGTCAGAATGCGTTAAAAACAAATTTTATCTATGTGCATCTATTATAAACAACATCTGGTATATGAATTAAGGCATTTAAAAAATCTTTTAAAAATTTTTATAAGCTGTAATCTTACATTTTGAATTATTTCTTTTAAACCTTTTTTGTTTGTTACTTAAGTTTTCTGTCTGTCTCCTCGAACTTTCTGTCTGTTTTTTTGTAGACTTAAGTCTGTCTTTTTTAGACTCGTTTTTATCTTCTCTTGGTTTCTGTCTATTTTATCTGGGCATATATAATAACTTGAAAATTTTACAATTTATAATTAAAAAAAAGGTACAGTTGTAGTGAAGAATTAATTTTAAGATGAAAAATGCAATTTATATTCCACAGCTCATACTAATGGCGCACGTTGCTGCAATATATTATATAATACTTAAAAAGTATTTTTAGGTTTTTTCCTGCGTGTACGCTTAATAAAATCTTAAACGGACTAATATTACTATCAATCGACTTGTACGTACGTATATAATATATAATCGTATACAATCGCATATTATTAGTCGTATATTATTGCAAAATATTAATCGTACATAATCACAAATTATTATTTAAAAATGAAGATTACCGTATTTAAAAATGAATATTACCGTATTTAAAAAATATTTAAAGTTAATAATTAAAAATTAATATTTTTGTTTATTATTACCATATCGTGTTATTAATTATATTTAGAAATAGCCAACGTTATGATCATTCTGAAATTCAAAAGAATCTCTTCGAAATTGAGTTTCCGTCCATCTTTATCTATTAATTTCACAGCCAGTTGTCAACTTTATAAATGGCAAAATTTTTTTACAATGTTATTGCGTAATCGTGGTCATCAGTGGTATCTAATATTTCATATGGAATCTTAAAATTGTGTACAAAACAAGTTATAAAGAATTTCGGATGTTAGATCTGAGTACGAGTTTCTCGAAAGTACTAAATTAAAAGTTTTGGATCTTAGGTCATCTCATCGTAGAAACTCATCGAGTTTCTTATAAGTTCAAGAATTTCGGTTGAGTTCTTGGAAGTATTTTTAAAGTTATTGATTGTGACGATAATTTTTTTTAAAAAACTTTAAATTGTACAAAGCATTGTGGATAACTATCGTCGACGTATAAGTACAAAGAATTTTTTTACTATGGTTTTCATTGGTTGTGACTGCTGATTAAGTTTTATACACAGGTTCATAGACTTGCTTTTATGCCATATAAAAAATAAAGAATGCGATTATAAACATTAGTCTTTAAACAACAGAGAATAAAGGATAAAGACATAAAGGATAAGCGCTCTCTGAGAGCATTTAAAACAATACAAGGAAGAAAACTTCGAAAGTTGTAAATATCTTGCTATTATATCAATTATAGTATTTTAATTTATCATGTTGCTTTTTATCCTAATTATGCTTAAGTTACTAAATATATAGGGCCTAGTAAATAATTGAATAAGTTTCCATTCTCTAATAGGCTTTAATTTTGAATATGCTCCTACCTCAAACCTTAAATTTATTTTTAAAAAGATCGAGTTTTGAAAATTATGTCATAAATCTATATTTGACATACATATCAGATTTGTTGTATATTTTTGTCATATATTATAGAAATCAATATATATTACTATTATGTTTATTAAACACTCATATAATATAAGTAAGGTAAAGTTAAATTAAAGATAAACGTAATATTATCATCTTTGAATTTTTTAATCAAGAATATCCTTGAAGACTGTTCTTCATTCCTTTGAGTTCCAGCACTCAATTGCACATTTTAAAACTAGAAAATACTTTTCGGGAATTAGATTTAGTTCATAACTATTGCACATAACTTTGACACTATCTAAAAAAAGTTGTGGAGCTGTTTGGTTTTTAACTGTGACTCGATATCGATTGTTATTTTATTCTTCTATAGGCGAATAAATAAGTTTAGAAGTGACCGTTCCTTCCAACTATAGCTTTTCCGTTAATACTGCCTATAACATAATAACAACCAGACCAGAGTATGTTTTTATTGAAACTTTAACATTTAGTTATATATTTATTTATGATTATTATTATTTATTATATTATTATTTATTATAGTAGTTGAGTCAGATATATTAAATTTGCTAATTTAGAAAGATTATTTGATTTACTTAAATATATCCAAAATCTATTAAGGAGAATAAAAGTTATGAAATTATGTGGGAGGGGGGTGGGATAGGAGGGGTCAAATTATCAAAAACTAACAGGGGATCAAGTTATGATGGTGTTCTCACAAGTAACAATTTTTTTTTCAAAAGCGCTAAAAAAGTTCTCGGAAAAATTCAGCTGCCAGAATAATTGTGTGCAAATTATAAAAATTTAAAATGCAGGTGTCAGCAGTTCAATGCGAAATTTTCAATCGGAGCAAAATCAGACACTATTCAAGACACTAATCAATAATTATATTTTGTTGGATTTCTAAATTCCCAACATTTTGGAAACTCACCCTTTCAAATTATATCAAAATGTGCTAAATAGAGTACTGTGCAAAAATTATTCCTTACAAAATGATCAAAGGTTATTTTCAAAAAAGTTATCAAAACATTGCATAATATACTTATTATGGTTAATTTCTTTCTACAGTGACAATGCGCAAAAATCCAGAATGATATGAATTTTAGTCACAATTAATTTTTAAATCATCCTTATTACAAGTAACAGTTCAATCTAAATATTTAATATAAATTGAATATAATATTTAATATAAATTAAATATTATTTTTAATATGAATTAAATATTATATTTAATTTAAGTTAAATATTATATTTAATAAAAATTAAATATTATATTTAATAAAAATTAAATATTATATTTAATAAAAATTAAATATTATATTTAATAAAAATTAAATATTATATTTAATTTAAATTAAATATTATATTTAATTTAAATTAAATATTATATTTAATTTAAATTAAATATTATATTTAATTTAAATTAAATATTATATTTAATTTAAATTAAATATTATATTTAATTTAAATTAACTATTATATTTAATTTAAATATTATATTTAATCTAAATTAAATGTTATTGTTATTATTTAATTATTTTAGGTGCCCCAAGAACTCCTTACGGTTTTATCACAGGACACCGCGGATTAAAATTTAATCGGAAGTTCACGCCTCCTTCCAAACCGATGTCGCAAAATTTGCCCAGAGGTGGGGTTTGAACCGCGGACCTTTTGTTTCTGAATCAGGTGCGCTACCACTGCGCCACGGCTACTTTAAATATTATATAAAATAATATAAATTCAACTAAAATTATTTGCATGCAAGGCCGGTGCGAAGGGGGTGGGGTGTGGGAAGGGGGTGGGTATTGTGACACCACCCCACCCCTATTTCACCTCCTACCCACCCACCCCCACCAATCAATGAATTTTTCGTTCGTTTTTGCCTTTCATTCGTTTAGACCCTTTTAGACAAGTCAGTCGGCAAATGTACAAGTTAGTCGCCAAATTTAGACAGTTAGTTTTCAGTCGGCAAATTTAAAAAAACGAGGACTTTTTTTTATCGGATCAACGATTCACTTTAATAATAAATATATGGTTTATTAATTAAATGTTGCTATTCAACAACAATTAGATTTAACAGTTTTATACCTAATAAGTGTTTTTTTAATCTAGTCATGAATAAATTTACTTGCTTGTTTGAAGTAGCTTTGGAGTCCATTATCGTTTTTGTTTGAGTCATTAATCATTATTACCTTCTAAAAATTATATAGTTAACTTTAACTGTTTTTTTTTTTAAATTACTTACAGTCGTTCAATATTGCAACTGTTTCTTAATGATTCAATATTGTAACTGTTTGGCTAGCCATAAGAATTGGTTTGGACATATTTTCGCGTCGCGGTAAAGAAGGAGGCCTGAACTTCCTGGTTAAATGTTCTTCCGCGGTGCTCTTTGACAAGATCGTTTTGTCCTCTTGGGGCACCTAAATAACAAAAAAATATGTATTTATATATATATTATTGTAACCAGGCCGACGATAGCTGGCAATGTTATTGTTCAAAGTGTAATAACTACTCAAATTAGTTTATATTAATTTTATATTAATTTATTCAGTTATTTAAACTAAGTTTTTTATGATAGCGTCATTTTCAAAATGTAATACTCTTGAGTAAGATTTTTAAAATCTGTCAATTATTGATTTTAGTTGTGTTTTTGATTTTGTTTTTCGTTATTAGGGGAGACCGGGGTTAGTTGGCTCGGTTTTTACTCTATGAGCTCTGTAGCCCTAATAGTACATTTTTTTCAAAATATTTGAGTGTAGTCTAAAAGAGTGTGATTTTGGGTAACTTAAAAAATTTGCATTCCTTTACAAAAAAAAATTCTTGGGGCCTTTCCGGGCCCTCAAAAAAAAAAAAAATCGCTAACTTACCCCACCTCGGGGTAAGTTGGTGAAACTATAAAAATGATTATTAATGTAGTATTAAAATTTAATATTACTTTTAGCTGGTACCAAATATTAGCCCGTATTAGCCAAAACAGTAGCCCACTTTTTATCTGTGAAAAAAAACCTAAAAAAAAATTTTTTTTTTAATTTTTTTGTAAGAATAAATTTTTTCAATATTGTTAAAAATTAAAAAAAAAAAAAAATTAATTTATAAAAATATTTTATTTTTTCCATAGTAAATGCTATGAGCCAACTTACCCCGTTAAAAATTTGCCAACTTACCCCGAAAGCCTTTTTTTCAATAAACAGTCTATAGATCCTGAATAACGGCAACTTTGATAAAAAGTCTGACTGGATATAGTAAACCAATTGTGACTGGAACTTTTACAATAATTTTTATTTCATACGACTTACTATTTTCTTTGTAAAGTAAAAAGGAAGCGATGTTCAAAAAGTTACGTTTTTGTCCAAAAAACGCATAAATCCTAATATCTCTCATGCGAATCCTGACAATACTATAGTGAATGATGAAATGGTTAATTAGGAACGTTCTGTGTAATTTTTGTCACTTTCTGATGAAAGGCTCTAAAGATAAACACAGTTCGTCAACTTACCCCTGCGGCCAACTAGCCCCGGTCTATAAAAGTAATACACAAAATCAAGTGATCATTAAGATCATTTAAAAGATTCTCTCCTTCACACCACAAATTATATTATCCCGCATGACTTGTGTTACCGAACGTTGAGTTTGCACACTTTAAATCAAATAAAAAGTTTATTAATCGGAAGGATAAGGTTAAGTAACTTCCCAAGATTTCGATTGTGTTTTGATATTTCCTCTTGAATAGCAACAATAAAACAACGCGTCAAAATAATTTTCTGAAAATCTTAAGTCTACAAGAAGCTGTAATAATTGTAGAAGTACATTTTGTTCAAACGATTATAGGTTAAATAAATTTATAAACAGTTTTTAATTTATCTACTGATATCAGCTTTCAAAACTTTTCATTACAAAAGCAATTTTCATCGTGTTCAGTATCAAAAGCATCCAATTTTTCACTCATAATTCCTATAATGCTACTCTGATAAAGAACATTGGTGACGAAGGAGGCGTGGTTTTCCTGTTTAAATGCCTTTCCTTAGTGCTCTGTGATAAGACCGTTATGTCTTTTTGGAGCACCATAATAACTAATAAATAAAATAAAAAAAGGATCAAAACAGTCTGTAATTGCACACCAATGAATATGCTGTATTAACTAAATATTTTGTTAAAATTGAACATCCTCCATTCTGAGAAGAACAACTTCTAAATCTATAAACTTATATAGTTTGATAAAAATAAATTAATCAACTTAAAAACTTTATTTATTAAAATCTAAAACGGTTATTGTTTTAAAATAAGCATGGTATATTTAGTTTAGGTGCTCCAAGACGTCCATACAGTCTTATCACATTGCACCGTGGAATAGCATTTAACAAAAATTTTTAGGTTCTCCTTCCTTACCAATGATGCATATGTGGTCATAGCCGTATTCGAACCAAAAAAAGGTTTCGAAGCCAAAACTGTAACCACTTACCACGGTTGCATGTTTGGTTTATAAACAATATATTACTTATTAAAGCTAGAATATCTCTCAACAATCTCACCACAACTTTAATGGATTAAGGAAAATTCCTTTCTTGCTTTTTCTCTTTTCATATAAACAGCAAGAGTTATGTTATCGGCAGTTATTTTTTAGTAAGGTTTGTACACAACAAATTTAAGTACCAAAAAACTTAACAAAATTAAGTATTAAGTATAAGAAACCTATAATTTAAGATAAATATAGTCAACAGGATATGTTGCAACAACGCTCGGATACAATGTTGCAAATGCAACAATTCTGACTTCTATGTAGGACAGCTTTTTAAATATTGTCATTAGTAAACACACCTTTTTAAATTTTTACTTGTAAATTTTTTCATGAGCAGAGTTGAAATTAAAGGTTTTACACTTAATCTCTTCCAGTTATTTGTTTGTAATCAATTTTTTTATCAGTTTTTTTTCCCTATTAAAATGTGTAAATTTACCAATAAGCTAAATAAACAAAACTTTATGTAGTAATTACATTAAAGTATTTACATTAATGCAGTAGTTTTTTATAAATAAAAATGACGATTAAAAAAATCTTAAAATTTTTTAATCGTCAATTATAATCGTTTTTTTAATTTTAGTTTTCGTAATTTTAATCGTTTTACAATTTTATCAAAATTCAATAAAACACGGTTCCTTTTAATAAAATTTATAAAAAAAATTAAACTAGAATTTAAAACAAATTTAAACAGAACTATGATTATCAATAAAACTTTAAAAATTTGTTTTATTTACTAATCTGAGAAACTTGTTTTAATCAAAATATTTTGTGTCATTCTTATATTTATACAATAAAGATTCTTGTAGCAAGAGGTACAAATTGGTACAAAACATTTAGTTAATATGATAATGCTTTATTAAACGGTTTATTAGCCACTAAAAAAAAAATTTAGTAAGGCGTATCTTTAAGAAAGTTTTTATTGTTAAGTTCCATTTCAAAAAGTCACACAAAACACTAAAGAGTCAGTTTTGATTCCGAATTTCTAACTATTTTATTAAAAATGGCGGATTTTTAACTGAAAACTGTTCTTTATTATTTTTTTGGAGTTTCCTCTATTTTACCATGGCACTGGAGGTTTAACATATCATATAGATTATAAAGAACATATCCATATAGATTATAAAGAAGCCATTAAAAAAACAATAGTTCCCTAACCAATCGTTTTGATTCATTTTTGAAGCGGTCTAGACTGGTTTTCTTTTATTCATAAATCATTTAGAAATATGTTGTACTTAAGCATAAGTTATTCTACTTAAGCTTTGTAACGACTATAAAGGAGTTTGTTGTTGATTTTATGTTTTAACTTTACAAACTCAATGATACAAACTAATAATTTATAAAATAATTTTATAAAACGTTTGTTACATATTTTGCACAACTTTTATTTTGTTAAATATTAAGATAAATTTTTTTGAAAAATGTATATCGAGTCGGCTAATAAGAAATGCTGTCGTCGTTGTTATTAGTTTTGGTTTAAATGATGATAAAGTAGATGCTATGTAAATAATCTCTGATGAAGAAATCGGTCATAAAATTCAAACATGATTGGATCAAACCATTATTTCAAAAAGGAGTAAGGAAACCAAGCGTAAATTTCCAGTCGTAGATGCTGTTCAGCCACGTGCATACAATACTATTTGCAATCCATTAGCAAAAGCGCTGTGCAACCTAGGTTTGCAACTTTTTATTTTAATAAATTGTATATATGCTATTAATATATATATTTTTTAATTGAAGTAGATTTTATATACACACACACATATATAAATATATAAATATAAATATATATATATATATATATATATATATATATATATATATATATATATATATATATATATATATAATAATAATAATAATAATAATAATAATAAAATAAAAAAATTATCAAAAACAAATAAACAACATATATTAAATATAAATATTACTTTTAACGTATTACTGAGTTGCAGAGTGGAGTATTTAACGTTATTTGTTGAGCAAAATTATTTTAAGGTTTTTATCAATTAGATAAAAAAATAAAAAGCAGTTTGACGTCATATTTGATTAAATGAGCAGGGGGATTATTTTTTATTTTTGCCCAAAGACACTGAAGTGTCTTTAGGCAAAAAAAATTTTTTTTTGACACATACATAAATAAGATTAAAAAAAACAAAACATCAAAAATGAAATAGTACAATAAAAATAAAAGCGATGCAAATACAAACATAAAACAAACAAGTATATACAAATACACATACTATACAGGTAAAATGAAACATGAAATAACCAAGTATACTAAAAACGATTAAAAAAATAAACATTACTCTGATTCAATGCATTCTTGTCTTCTTCATTTTGTTGTAGTTCATTCAATGTTTCTGGTAGCATTCGCCACAGTACCTAACTGGAAAATGGTTTAACTTTATTATAGAGCCTCTTTCTGGGACTGTTTGATTAAGAATTGGAACTTAACCCAGCGGGTATTTGTTTTTAAAAGTTACGTTCTAAATGTCTTTTAAATGTCTTTTAAACGCTTTCTAAACATTCTTACTTAAAGAACGTTTAAAAGACGTTTAAAAAACGTTTAAAAGACATTTAGGACGTAACTTTTAAAAACAAATACCCGTTGAGATAAGTCTGTTTAAAGTATTTCTATTGCAATTTTCTTATGAAAACTTTAATTAAGACCATGTCTCAATAATTGTACATTTTGTTTCCGCCGTGACATTTTTATCCTTTTGTGTTCTCGCGTGCCATATTTTTTGATATATGAGTATGTCAATGTATGTTAATGCGGTATGTCAACCCGACAAGAAAGGTATATGTGGCCGACATAGTGCTTACAAGTGGAATAAAAGTGTGAATGTATATTCCAGTTGATGATTGATATATTGCTGATGATCAGTGTAGCCTACATGTGTAACACATAATGCATCCGCATAATTATTTCTACTAGTGTGGTATTTGTAAACTACGATTCCATTGCAATACATTGTTGTAAACTCAAATTTATTCCTATGATATCATGTGGTTTACAGTTTTGATAATTTTCAATTAATAGTTGTAAGTATGTTTGAGCGGTTTTGTAACGAATATATTTGAGAATTGTTATTCAAAACAAACTTTCAATAAAATTTGTAAGTCAGAGTTACACTTAACGAATAAAAATTTGTTGTTATACTTAACGAGTTATACTTAAGCTATACTTATTCTAAACAGAGTTATACTTAACGAAAAAAAATTGTAATCAAAGTACTCAACGAAGATAAAAATATTTTAATACGTTGTGTTTGCAACCAGAAAACGACGTTAGATTTTAAAATGGCGGGCAATATAATCAAGCTTACGTTATTATTGATTTTTTTCTTTCGATAATGTTTGTATATGGATTTCATATGAAATTCTCTTTAGCTACTGTTCGAAGACAGTAAAAATGCTAGATAAAGAATTTGAAGAGAATATTGCGACTTCATTGCATGGTTCATCAGATAAGGTTTGTGTATAGAACTAATACAGAATGAAAAACGTGGACTGATGTTTTTTATACTAAAGTTATTAAATTCATTTGACATTTGTCCACATACTTAGCACCTTGTAGTTATTGCCATACTGGTTGCAGCATTGTATACTTTTGCAACGATCAATGTAAATGCAAGGTGAGCTTTATTTTTAAAATGCCACCAAACACTTTTGGTATTTCAGTTTTTATTAAATTTTTTTTTGTCTTTTACATATCAAATTTCTTGATTTGTTACATCTTTAATTTTGTGGATAAAATGAACTCATGTTGGACAACAATATTTTTTTAGAAAAGTGTACTGGGTTTTGACAATTAATCTTCTGCCCATCAATATAGAATATGAGCCGTAAGGGCACTAAAAAACTTTATTAGACGGTGACGTAACTGTCAGTATTATTTTAGAATGCTTTTTTAAATGTTTGTTATTGTGAGCCACCGCAACCTCATTTTGATTACATCTCTAAATTGCTTCATTCTTTTTCATTTAAAGTTTCCAACATATCATCTAAATATTTACAAAAACACCTAGATGCGTGATCTAATAAATCTTGTAATTAAATTTCACAACGTGTTGCTAAAACTCTCATTGGCTTTTGTGGCTCATACCATAATTTTTTTTGCTTCTTTCAAAGCGAATACCACAGATAAATATTTTTGTTGACAGCATAAATTTATTTGATATCTTCATTTTGTCATTTCGGCATCAACAGAAATTGATAATGCTTCCGATAGTTTGTATTCTTTATAATACTCGTCTAAATGGAAGCAAAGCTTTCTCTTTATTTATGTGTTTTTTCCAGTGAGCAAATATTATCTTTCATTATTCTAGACGCATTACTATGTCCTTTAGTACGCAGACTCATTTGGGCAGCATAGTTTAGTTGTTCTGAAAATATTTACTATCTCAAAGCACTTGTTTAACGTCTTTTTTTTTTAGTCGTTTTTTAGGCTGTGGAACTCAAAAAAAAGTCTCCAAAAAAATAGCCCCGGGCCCTGAAAAGTCCGCCACTGAATCCAGGTAGGCAGAGGTATATGGTGGCACTCCAGGAAAAAAAGTTCCATAGAATTTCTATAAACTTTTGAAAAATATGGCCTATAAAAATTCTATACAAATTTTATAGAGTTTCTATAGAATGTCTATTATTTTCTATAGAAATTGCTATAAAACTTTTTTTCTATAAAAAAAACAGTAAAAAAAGGTTCTACAGGAATCTCTATAAAAATTAACAAAGGTTCTATAGAAATTCTTCAGAACTTTATAGAATTTCTATAGACCATATATTTTAAAAGTTTATAGAACTTCTATAAAACTTTTTCCTGGCATTGAGCCATAGTTTATTTTTCTCCAAAGAGCGCTCTTTTATGTGTTAGTAGCCTTTTTTTTAAAAGTGAAGTTTCAATGTATTTTTTTAATGTCTTTAATGACATTAAAAAGTGCCCAAAATGATCCTTGTTTGTTTTCGGTACAGTTCGTAATAACATTGGTCTTCTAAAAAGACAAATTCAAATTGATTTTTTTCTTTCTTTCAAGACCTCGTAGACCCCTTCTCTAGTTATCTCTTTCCATCATGGGTTGGGATTCTAAAAAAAATTCATCATGAGTTGGGATTCTAAAACTTATTCAAGAAACACTTCATATGTCTTTGTCGTATTATTTATTCAAAATTAAATTTAAAAATTAGAAGATTTATGTGAGACCTTTTTCATTAAAAATATTAACTAGAATAAATAATGTTTAAGTTACGTACAAAATCTTAATTTAACTTTTGATATAGTATTTACAAAAAAAGTCAAACATTTTTAGTTTCGAATAATTAAAAACATTATTAAGCAAAATGAAGAAAATATATATTTATTTTGTATGTATGTTTTGTATGTATATACTGATTTTGTGTGTGTGTATATATATATATATATATATATATATATATATATATATATATATATATATATATATATATATATATATATATTTAAATGTATTCTACAAAATAGAGGGCTTAATGTTCTTAAATAATTACACATATTTATTCTGTTAAATTTTTATTTAAACTTATTTAATTAAACTAATTATAATCAATAGGATTGTTCTTTACTTAAGACATCTGTTTCTGAAAATAAGTAAAATTAAGAAAAAAACGCCCTTCTGAGTTACATGGAGTAAAGTTTACTTTATCGCAGCTATTTTTAAAAATTTGTAAGTAACTAGGTTTTTTCCTTTTCCAGAAAAAGGAGGATGAAAGAAGTAAACCCCATTATACTTTTAATTTCCTTTTTTTTAGTTAAATTTTTATCAAATTAGTAAATCTGGGACGGATATATTGTTTGAGGACGAATGGATTTTCCTGGGGGATGGGGGGGGGTCGGCTGTATGGGATGTTATATCAAAATTCATTTTACATGTTCAATAAATCAATTTTGAGCATATTTATTTGTAATCGTTTTGATACCCTGATGGTTAAATTTCCAATATCCTCCTCAGAGTAAATCAACCAACAGATAATCAAAAAAGATCGCGTATGTTTTTAAAAAAAAACAAAAATTTATAATTTATAATTTTTAACCTCTTTTTTCTCTTTTTTAAATCTTGTATTGATAAAGTTTGGATTGTACTGATGCGGATAAAATTTCTTAAGCTTACTTTTATATATATATATATATATATATATATATATATATATATATATATATATATATATATATATATATATATATAAAGAGAGAGGCAATTTTGCGAGGGGGTAGGGGTTTGGCTTATTTAAAGAATACATTTGACACATTTCAGAAGTGTAATTTTTAGTTTTGAAAAACTTATTTTATACTTTTAACAAAGCAGTTGTATATATATATATATATATATATATATATATATATATATATATATATATATATATATATATACAGATGGATACTTTTTTATATGTAACGTCTACGAACACTTTTATGTCCATATTTGTGCATATTTTATTAACAAAATAAAATCTAGTAATCACACACACATTCGAGAGAAGTTAGTTAACACTTTTCTTAAAAATAAACAATAATTTCAGACACCTATGTTTTTAGAATTATTCATAAAAAATATAATAAATTATATCTTATAAATTATCATTTTTAAAAAAATAATAGCTACATCTATTAAATAAACAGCTATTTATATTTGGAATATGAATAACATGGAAATTGTTTTATAAATGTCAAAGAGCAGCTACGTTTTTAAATATGTCATTTTAAATATATAAAAAATATATAGATATATACAGAAACTTGAGTATAATTTTTAACTACAAACATTAGTATTTACGTTTAATCATTTTGAAGTACAATTAATACAACAACATCTGCTCTTTTTAAACAAATGAAAAAAATATGTTTCTTTTCAGTTAATATTTTTAGTGACGTTGGGTGCATGCCAGTAAGTTATGTTTACATTGTGATCTTGCCCATTGAATTAATGAGCTGTTACGCAGCAAGATATAAGCATATTATTTATCAAAGACAGTTTTAAAGTCGCAACAATAACCAACATATTTTAATTAAAGAAACTGATTTGATAACAACTTAAAAATAGCTAATTATGTTAATTCTCTTTGATAACAGAACTTTTGAGTATACTCCTTTACTATTCATTGCACAAATTTTATTAAAAACAAGCAATTACTTATCATTGTTACTTATAATTTAAACTCTAAATTAAAAAAGGTTGTCCTTTATAATAATCCCTGACGTTTTTGAAAACATCTGCTTTTGCTAAATTACCGAACGAAACCAAAGTTTTTAAAACTTAATGCATTTTATGATACAATTTTTGCTTGTGTTTTTGTTTTTAAAAATTATAAAAAATTTCCACATATCGCAAGTTTAAAACTTTAAACTTAGAGACATCTTCTTAGTTCATGAATATCGCGTTTACTGATTTTGTGATCGGCTGTTATTATTAACACTGTTCGATTATTATTGTAATTTTTGACGTTTGAGACGTCGAAGTCTTAGACGTTATTCTACAAAGGTAAGAGACATGATAAATTTAATTTCTAGATCATATTAGATTAAGAATCTGAAAAAAAAAAGATTATTTTTTTTTTTTTACTATTTTGTAAAAATGAGAATTTAAACATGTTCATCAGACTATTATATCATAAATGAACATATTTAACCTATGAGGCAAAACTAACGATAACGACAAAATAACGATTATTCAATAATGCAAAAAAAAAAAGTTTTCCCAAAGCTTATTTATCACAAAAAAAATAAGATAATTTTCTTTTATATAGCTAAAACATAGTGTTTTGTTGTGTTTTTGTTGCATCATTTTGTAGTGGTAGTTATTGTAGGTTCTGGTTGATAAGATGTCTGCGAATATTATGACGTCAACTTTTGACTAATGTTCTTAAAGAACATTTTTATAAAAGAAATGAAAAGTATTTAGTTCTAGTAAAAAATAATGCAGAAACATCTCTCATCTGCTCCCTGAATATATGTATATATATATATTATATATATATATATATATATATATATATATATATATATATATATATATATATGCATATATTCATATAAATATATATATATATATATATATATATATATTTATATAAATATGTATATATTTATTTATATATATATATATATTTATATAAATATATATATATATATTTATATAAATATATATATATATATTTATATAAATATATATATATATTTATATAAATATATATATTTATATAAATATATATATATATTTATATAAATATATATATATATATATTTATATATATATATATATATTTATATAAATATATATATATATTTATATAAATATATATATATATATATTTTTATATAAATATATAAGATGCTGTGACTTCACATTACCTGAACCAGCTCGATTATTGCTTAAAACGAGATGTTTGGGTTTCTCATTATTTGACTCTAAACCAGCAAAATCAACGTTTAGACGTTTTTACTTTTTTGCTATCCAAAATGCGTACTATGAGTTGGTTTGAAAATGTTATTACAGCTGATGAGAAATGGATCCTCTATGTAAATCACACGGAAAGCGCCAATGGCTCAGCCCTACTCAAAAACCAATATTCAATTTAAAACCTGAAGTTTATAAAAAAAAAAAAATGCTTTCAGTGAATAAAAAATCCTTTTTTAAGAAAAATTAGGTCTTTAGTTGTTTTTGTGCTGAAACGATTATATTGATAAAAGCAACATTTTCTCAGTAAAATATTTTTTTAAAAATATTATTACTAGTCCATAATGGCCAAAAATAACTAAAAATTTCATAGTTTATGTGCTTTTTTTTGATACAATAACTTAAGACAAAACAAATAATTTTCCATCGCATATTGGTAACACCATAATATTAATCATTTTACAGTTGGAATTTAATTATAAAGTCATTATTAAATATTTATAGCAAATATCTTTTAAGATAATTGCTATAAATATCGAATAATTAAAATTAAACAGTTGTTTTGAGAAAAACATTTTTACATTCGAACTGCATTTATTAAAATTTAAAGTTATTTATTACTATTATATTTTTTAAACATGTAATTTAAGTAACATAAATAAAGTTACATTAAAGATAAACCTAATGTAATCATCTTGGAATTTTATCTTCGAGAACATCCTGAAAGACTGTTTATTGTTCCTTTGAGTTTCGGCACTCAATTACACATTTTAAAACTGAAAATTCTTTACGAAATTATTTTTTTAAAGACTATTAATTTTTTTTAAGACAAAAATAATAATTTTTTTTAAGACAAAATATTAATTTTTTTAAAGACAAAAATAATAATTTTTTTTTTGCTTTGCATTATTATGGCTAGATTTAGTCATCGACTATTTCTCAAAGCTTTGACACTATAAAAAAAAGGGTCAGGAGCTGTTTGGTTTCTTAACTGCAACTCAACAATATCAAATGTAATTTTATTTTTCAACAACTAAATAGTTTTAGCTTGTTCTGCTGTATAATTCTTGATATATCCTGAATGGAAAATAAGGGAGGAATATAATTTTTTATCATGTTTTGAAAAGTTTAGGAGCAACTTTAGTGCGTTCCTTTCAATTATATCAAGCTTTTTCATTAATACGAGTTTATATTCACAAAGCTCAAGACCATATGTTAGTGTTGAAACAGCGAATGTTTTATTTTGGACAAAAGAGTTTTTAAGTTAGGATTACTATCCTAGAATTTGATGTCCTGTGATCAATGTTTAAATGATTAAATGAAGCAAAAGGTGAACTATTAGTATCCAATATCCTAAATGACTAAGTTTTCTTTGTAGTTTAATTTGTTGGTGGTTGAGTGTTATTGTGCAGTTTTTTTATTCGATGTTTTCTGGTGAGCAAGAACTTGGTTTTTTCAGCATTCAATTTTATGCAATTTGTTTTTTATGCATATATTACAGGCTTCAATAAGTTTTTGAAGGCCAGAAAATGTAGAGCTAAGAAGTATAATTTCATGTACATATGCTACAACGCCCAGAGGCGGATCTACGAATAAAATGAGAGAGGGGGGAGGGATGAATCTATAAAAAGTACCAACTGGCTTCTTAAAAAAAAATAACAATAACAACTTGAAAATCATCTTTTGTTTTGCGGGGGAAGGGCTGTGGAACACCCCTTCACACACACCGCTCCCCCCCCCCCCCACCTAAAATTGCCTCTTACAACACCTGTTTAGTTCCAATTGTTTAAAAAAAAACTGCTAGCAAAGATGAAAACATAATAAAAATTTTAAGTTAAACAACTGATTCAAAATCATATAAATCATAAAGTTAGTCGAAGAAGACAAAGTTAAAAACGTTATAAAATCATAGCAACAACAAAAAAAAAATTAAAAAGAAATCCACAAAACACAAACTTTGTAAATATCAACAGATAAAAAAAGCCCTTTATTGAAGTAGTATAAAAACAATAACATTTCCAAAAGAAATGATTAGGTCTACAAAAACTACCATGATTTTTCATTCTTTTGCTAATTTTAATGTTCTTAAGATTGTTTCTCGGTCTTAATCTTCTAATGGCCAAGATTAAACTTAGTATCTGTTCTTATTTTGACCTATAATTTTTTTTTGGTGGATATGGTGTTGTTAGAAAGCATTTATAGCAAATGATCAAACCCGTGACAGTCAATAAAGGGGTCGTCCATAAATTACGTCACGCTGTATGGGGGTGTGGGTTAGTGGTTTTCTGAAAACTCATAAGGGACTTGGTACTAAAGTGTTACGTTGTTGTGACGAAGGAAAAGATAAGATCAAAAATGATCATAAATCTAGGGCGTTGGCCAACAAATATATATTTATTAACTCTAAACAAAAGTAGATATGCTAATGATATTCGTTCTGAGGAAATTTTTTTTTTACATTTTTTAAAATTTTTAATGATTATATAGCCCTACCACCTTTAATTTGGTAAGAACTTTAAAAATGCAATTAAACCAAAACTTTTACTCATGGTGCACTTAAACTTGTTTACTAGTAATTTAACACTAAACAAATATTAATTAACAGTTATGTAATTAATTAGCGAGCTAATTAGCTATATAATTGTCAAAATATATTGTATTTAATGTATTAATTAGCTTGCTTGATGATCATAATTTTTGACAGGTTATTTTTAATAGGAAAGCTTTGCCCCAGATTATATCGCGTACTAACATGAGTCGATGTCGATGTTTACAATGATTTTCAAGGTGCCATTCAAATTTGTCTTTTATATAGAGTTATCAAAAGTCATTTGTTTGTAACTAGTTCACAAAAACATCTGGTTTCTTATTTTTAAACTATAAACAAAAAAAGTCTTTGATTTTTCTAAGTAAAATTTTTTTTTAAGCATATTGAAAGAAAAAATGACTCAAGGAATACAATATTAACGCACTATCGTCATTTAAAGCGCCAAAATACGTTAGCATAAACGCACTGTGAACCGCATTAAAAAACTTTAAATTTGCAAAACACTAATGATAAAAAATAAAAATAAAAAAAACAATGCATTTATTTTTATACATCTTTGTTCTTTACCATTTATAACTCTTTTGACTTTAAATCCACTTAATTACATTTTTACGATGCGATATGCGATTAGGCTGAAGTGTTTTATAAATCAATGCAAAGTAAATAAATAATTTATTTAATTTGTCTTCTGAAGTCAAATTGAAATAAATTTTCTTAATTTAAAAGGCTGATTAAGTTTTATTCCTTTATTCGAAGAAATTCGAGCAAAGAAGTCATGGAATGAGTTTTTTTTCTTCTTCGTGGAACCAAATTGAAGTAGGTTTATCATACTTACTCTTTCAGAGTAAGAAATGTTTTAATCAATTCTGAATATTTGCCTATCCATTGGCAAAGATTTTGAGAACATCACTTTTGTTGATTTTTTGTTTCTATTTTGTATACAAGCATAAAATAATGCCATAAATAGTTTAAATGCAAACTCCTAAAATATATTTATTTAGTATTTTTAATTATTTCTAATGTAGTTTAGAATATAATTCAATAAAGACATTAGATATACCTAAAAATACAATAAGTTTTGCGAGTATTTTTAGAGCTCAAATTTAATCAAAAGGCATGTGCGTCGGCATTTGCCAATGCATTAGTGTTCTTGGTATGATGCGGCTAGATAACTCAGAAGGTTTGAGTGTCAAAAGCAGCGTTAAAATCTGGACTGTTGCCCAATAAGACTTCCATTCAGTCATTTCCAACTTAGCGCATTAGTAGCTACTTCGTAGGCAAAAATGTTTTTTAGAGCAACATCCCAGTGGACACAGGACCTAAGAAAAATGTTTTGGACGTTCAAAAGACATCCAAAACGTTTAAAAGACGTTTAAAAGACGTCTTTTTTTACGTCTTGTGCCCAATGGGATAGACAAGCAACTTTTATAATGGTTTTTAGAACATTGAAACTTTTATTTTTAAAATATTCAATAATTCAATGAACGCCACACAGAAAATATTAGCTTAAACAAGTAAAAACAATTATTTTGTTCTTAGAAACTAAGTCTAGTCTAGTTTGGCAAATGATGAAAAATGGGTTTCATTTACAAAGAAAAAAAGCTTAGAACACTAAAATCTTTTTAATAGGTTTTTGGCAAAGCATATTGAGCAATATGGAAACTCAGGCAAAGAATAATTAAAGAGATGCCAAATACTTTAGTGTATTTGTAAAACTTAATTCCTAATTGCACTTTTGTGAATTAACTAACATTTCTAGAAATTTAAATATTAAATAAATGTAAGTGTTAAAAATAAATTTAGATTATAAATATTTAATGCACTTTGAACAGTTTCTATAAATAATTCCAGTTTTGTATTACACAAGAAAATGTTCGTGTGAAGTTAATTAACGTTTTTTTTTTTTTGACAAAAAAATGGTGCGGATATTATGAAATGCTGTTCCCTGTCTGACTACGATTTTTTTTTTCTTGGTTATTAAGTTGCTCCCATAACTTCTTATGGTTTCATGACATAAGTTCACTGTGGAAGGGCATTTAACTACGAAGTTCACGCCTTCTTTCTTACCAATGTCGCTTTTATCAAGCTAGAGCCGGCGTCGAACCACGGACATCGTGGTACTGAGCTAAATCTAATCACTTCGCCGCGGCTGTATAAAATTCATATATGCCAGATTTGAGTAGTTCTGACATATATAAAGATTCTTAAGCATTAATAAGAGAAGTAGACACAGGAAATACTTTTGAAAAAACTTATTAAGCAGTATAACAACCGCTGCTGTGTGAATATAAAGTTTGTGGAATTGCTCAGCAACTGTTTTTTATTGTTGAATTATCAATGAATTTTGTTGATATATTCAAAAAAACATAGCATGTTTTTAAAACTTTGCAAAATCCAATGGTCCGTCCGTTATGGCGCTGTTAAGACATAAGAAAGTTAAATATCATGAAGAATAAGGCCGTCGCAAAGGTTGGCAAATTTAACTCTTTTAGACCAGTCAGTCAGCAAATTTCTAAAAGCGAGCACCTTTTTTTTTTGTCAGCAAAAGTTTTAATGGCAACCCTCCTACCCCTCCTCCACATGATACCTAATCGCGCCGACCCTGATTGAAGGATGACACTAATTGAACAAAAAACACTTGGAGCGAAAAAACTTGAAAAACAATAAAGAAGTTTAAAAATCTTGAGAATTTCTGAAGGTTTGCTTCTTGTTAGAGAGCATCCTGTCACTAATTGAATACATCAAAATTCAACGGAGTGAGTTAGATTCTTATAAAACTGCAGCAGTTAAAATAAAAAAGACATTTTGCAGGCTTGTATAGAGACAATTACATTAAAAGAAGTTGAAGGGTCTTCCAGCTGAAAAGCAGTATATAGGAACAGGAAAACGTTTCGTGAAACACCAGCAAGAAATTTTTAAAACTGTGAAAAAAATCCATCTTTTTCCCTAATAATTTTCCCTTTAGACCAAATACCGGCAGACTGAACACAAAAAAGACTGGACTAAACTACAATAAAATAATTTATTACTACTAAATTGAGTATAGTTTTAATGTTATTATCACTTATCACTTTTTTATACTGGGAATAAACCAAGACCGGGTCCATAAATGGGAACAACAGTAGCAATCACTCTGCTTCGGGAAACAAAAAATATTAATAAAAAATATCAATAAGAATAAATAGAATTCCTAACAAAATTTATTTTAAAAAATTTTATGGTTTGAGGGTTTGTGTGCTCATTAATTGTTAAACCTAAAAATCGGTTTAGTTACCAATTACATTTTTGATAAATCTTGAACAAATTATTATGTTTAACAAATTAATTTGTCGAATAAATTATTTAGTTGAATAAATTATTTAGAGAAACTTTTCGGAGAACTCTTCCGCATTTCCGTTTATTCATGCTTATGTTTTTAATTTTTTTATTTTTAAATTACTTAAAAAATTTTATTTACAAATAAAGTTCAAATATGGGGTGACTAGTAAATTTTTTTTCATAAAGAAATTAAAGCCGTATAAATAAATGAGTGGGTAACTAATGCGACCAACAAATTAATGTTTTTTCCTAAATAAGTTAATTGTATAACTAACTAGCATGAGTTACCCGGCGTTGCCCGGGCCAATATTTAAACTGGCTTACCTGATATCTGTACACAAAAATGAGCCCAAAAAATGGGCCCAAAAAATGGGCCCCCTGACCCCGGGGGTCGGGGTACGGGGTCAAAACCCAGCTAAGAACCTTCTCCTCCTCGAGGACTACCCCCATGCCAAATTTCATCGAGATCGGTCCGGCGGTTAGGATTTCTATAGAGAACAAACAAACACACACACAAACACACATTGCCCTTTATATATATAGCTGGAGTTACCCGGCGTTGCCCGGGCCAATATTTAAACTGGCTTACCTGATATCTGTACACAAAAATCGGCCCCAAAAATCGGCGCTCCTGACCCCGGGGTCAGGGGGGCTCATTTTTTTGCCCCCTTGACCCCGGGGGTCGGGGTACAGGGTCAAAACCCAGCTAAGAACCTTCTCCCCCTCGAGGACTACCCCCATGCCAAATTTCATCGAGATCGGTCCGGCGGTTTGGATTTCTATAGAGAACAAACACACACACACACATTGCCCTTTATATATATAGAAGATTCAAAAGAACTCCTTAAAAATGCTACCTCCCCTTCCCCTTGTTTGGGAAGCGTTGAGGTTTCTAGACTTGTCTTAATCAGTAAAAAAAATATAAGAAAACTTAAAAAACAATTAAATTAAAAACTTGTTATGACAATTGAGCTCTTTGAAAACCCTGTGTATCAAGTAATACTTGATATAAAAGTGTTACCAGGGTAACCGATACCATTGTTCTTTTATCAATTGCTATTTGGCAGCTGGCCAATAATAGAACAGCTGCCCAATAGCAAATGATAAAGTTTCACTGTATATATTTTTTATTTTCTATCATATGAAGGGATATAAGAAACCAAAATCATAACTTTTAAGAAAACTTTATGAACGGAAAAAATAAAACCGAAAAAAACTTTGTGAACGGATAAAATAAAACCTCATGAACGGAAAAACAAGAAAAATAAACCTTATTGAAAACGAAGTGCATTAATAAACTTTTAAAACTTTTAAAATAAAACCTCATGAACGGAAAAACAAGAAAAATAAACCTTATTGAAAACGAAGTGCATTAATAAACTTTTAAAACTTTTAAGGAGGAAGTGAGAGGGAGAGAGATTCTCAACCCTTTTTAAAGAATGCCCCTCATCTCCAATCTCATAGAGATATATGATTTAATAAATGAAACAAATGTATTGTATTTAATTCTCCAAGTGGGAATTCTTTTAGTACGGTTTTTTCTGTCTATATTTCATACAATTTATTGATTTATTTGTAATATTTCAAATTCTTTTTGCTGCCATTTAAAGCGAAGGAATTTTATTGTAAAGACTGTTAAGAAATATTCTGAAGCACAAAAAACTGCATTTTATAATATGAATGGCGACTTTATTTATAATAATCAAATTTGATATAACATTTATTTAATAAACCCGATCCTAACGTTTTATTTCTACCGCTAATTAAGCTATTATTAACAACCTATTATTAAAATCTTTATTTTGATTGATTGATTGACTTTTTTTGTCTTTTAATTTCTATTAGTTGGCTAAAAGTTCATCGTTTTATTTTCGAATTTGTTTATGAAAATGCCGACCGTTTGGTTATGTTTTTTTTCCTTGTAACAAATTTTTACTTAGTTGAAGCTTAATTTAAAATAAATTGTAAAAAAAGTTTAAATTTTTTTTTTGAATTTATATCTATTGCACTTAATATATATTAAATTTGCACTTCGTTTCATCTTTTTTTTTTAAAATACTTTTTTACTATTTATTTGGTTATGCAATTTTGCGGTTCTTTTTGGATATTCGTTTGTTAAAATAGTTTTCGAGTTTACATTGTTTTAAAACAAAATAGCTAACTAATAAAAATCTGTCTGGCAATAAATGATCTGTCGATAAAAGAAAAATGATTTGTGGCAAAAACTCGTTGATATAAAACTCGATATATAAAAGTTGCTATTTGGCAACTTTTTAAACCAGTTTAAATTTATTAAAATAACTGTTAGTTTTTTTTTAATATTTGTTGTGTACCTTTTTGTTTTAACAATATATATATACCTCTCGGAACTTTACATATAATTATAATAATACAATTTATCGTATCATTATAATTTACTTTTGATAGGTTGTTTAAAAGTGTCATACAAAGTTGTTTTTTTTTTTAATTTTACAGGCCGCAATTAAAACTTTATTATTCGTTATTTCAAATAACGAGTTTTAAACAAGTAATGAAAAAAACTAAAAAAACGTTAGACCCTTCTTATAAAGTAATGCAAGCTAATGCTTTTGCACACCTTGCGTAACTAAAAAATTTACTTACGTAATTCAAAAATTATTTTTAAGTAAAGCCTTTTTAAAGGCGTAATGTAATTATGTCTTGATAGATGAAATTTTTTATAATTTTCTATAGGTTAAACTTGCAAATTTATTATTTGTATTATTTATTAACATTTGTAACTAATACTGTTGAAAAAAAATACCATATCTCACAATTTGCTTTTGCATAGGAGGTATGGGAACAAACTTGGCAAAAGATTTTGATCAAAAAACAAAAATTGAAAAAAAGGCTTCGTGTCATGAAGGAGATTCTTATATTAAAAAGTCTGCAGAAACACATTCCCAAGTTAAAAAACCTACCGTAAGAGATCACCAGTTAAAAAGATCTATAGAAAGAGGTAAAAAATAACTTTGTCACAACAGCGACGGCAATTAAAGATTAATATTAGTTTGTATGGCGTTATGTTTTTATTTTTAATTTATTTTTGAGTAGGACGCATGGGATCAAACTTGGTAAAAGAGCGCGACCGAATATCAAAAAATGAAGATCCTACATTTTATTATGATCAAGATTCCCATTTTAAAACGTCTACTGACTTATATTCACATAGCAAAAGTTTGACCGAAAAAGACTCCCAGATAAAATCTACTGAGAGAAAAAGCAGTGTAAAAATTGATGAGCTTCGAAGATGGTCTTTGAGAGGAAGTTTTTCAAAGTATGTTGTATTTTATGTTTGAATTTAAAATTTGATTTAGATGTTTTTCTGTTTAATATAGTTATAAGCATGTCTTATCTTTTTTATAATTTTTTTTTATTACATGATCGTTCTTAAGTATTTATGTTTATACTACAAGTAAATTTCTATAATTATAAATAATTTTGTATAATTATAAGTGATTATGTATAGCTACAAGCAGGGAGGGAGTGGGTCCCTCCCTGCTTGTAGGGGGAGGGAGTGGGTCCCTCCCCCCAAAGAAGGTGAATTTCAAGTTATAGTTGGTTTTTTTACGAGTTACTTTTTATAGATACACCCCGCACCCATATTTTTATTTGTAGAATCGCCTCTGGCAACAAGCTGTTTTTTATAATTACATGTAATTTTGTATAATTACAAATAATTTTTTATTACAATATATTAGTTTATTTTTTTATCAAAGTTTATTTCAAAACCATTATAAACAATTGATAACAAATAATATATAAACAAATGATACAATCAAGATAACAATAACAATACCGACGTAAAAAGCAAAAAAATTGCCGTGCAGTGGTTAGAGTTCTGGCTCAGAACCAAAGGTTTTGAGTATGATATCTTTAGTCCAATAAGCGACATTGGCAAAGATAGAGAAATTCAACTCACTAATAGTATTGTGGCACCATATTTTTTCTTTCCTCTATAAGGGAGTGGGGTAATTTACCTTGAACTGCTACACAATACTTTAATTAGAGTATGTTAAACAGTTATTAGTTTGAAAAATATTGGTGGAGCCTTGACTCGCCCGGTGTAACTCACCCGGTGTAACTCGCACGGTGTAACGACATCTAACTATTAGTTTTTAACCAAGACTTTTAAAAGAAATTTATTGAGCATTTCAAACAGTGGTAAACTAAAGACTTTTTTACATCATAATTTCTTTCTAAGCTTCAACTGTTTTACAAAACAGGATTGAGTGTTTTTTCATCCAAAGGTTATGACCTCTTGCTATCCTGAACCATAAATAAGTGAAGACATTATTTTTTTTATCCTTAACCATAAATAAGTAATGAAATTAATTGAAGACAATAATCTTACTTCATCCTTTTGCCTCTAATGAGTTGGGGTGTATAACACGAATGTTGGCGTGTAGAATATGAATGTTGGGGTGTGAAATATGAATGTTTTGGTAAAAAAGAAAAAAGTGTAATTAGAGATTTGAGGCGACTAATAAAGACCTGAAAGTAAAAGTATACACATCTCTTGAGTAGTCGTTTTCTTCACGGTAACTCGCTTTCCCCGTTTTCCATTTAGGAAATACTTGTTCTTATTTTACACCTCCGCTTATCAGAGACTTCTTTAAAAAGATAAGCGGGGGGTGTATATTTGTTTGAATAAAGTGTTCATAATTTTTACTTCTTTAAAAACTTTTTAGAATCTTAGAAATTTCTTTATGGAAAGTTTGTTAATTAGATTGTATTAGGACCTTTTTTTTTTAATGAAAATGCATCCAAGCAATAGACTATTCTATGAGGGTGTATGTTTGTGTGTGTGTGGAAAGGGGGGAGGTGAATGTCATACCCCGCTCCCCCCTTAAAGAAGACGGTTTTCAATTGCTCCCTCATTTTATTCTTAAAATTGTCTCTGATCAAAGCTAAACCATTAAGTCAACTATGAATATGAGAGAAACACTTATGATATAAAACAATTTTTGTTTTTTATCATAAAAGTTTTTAAAGATATAATTAAGATATATATAAAATAGTATAATTGCTTCCCCTTTATTTGCAGTCACAGTCTTTGATTTAAATCATTTAAATAAAGATGCATTTGTATAATCTATAGGAGAGAGATGGTAACAGCTCTTTTAAAATATTATATTATGTATTAAGTTTTCAAAATTTTTCCCTGTTTTCTGATAAATTAAAAATACAAGAAAGTTCCCAAATTTTATCAAAACTTGTCTATGACTAAAAGACTAAAATATTGTTACCATGGTTCCCAAATGACATCAAGAATAACTGAATGTTATGTAACTTTTAAACAGTAACAGAACTAATATACTAGGTGTTACATGGCTCAAAAGTGAGCAACTTTACTGATAGCTATGACACTGTGTGTACAGTGCCTTCGAGCTTATATTCAGAATATGAGCAGAAAACTCATTAGTGTTAGACAAGATTAGCTTCATCGTACCCTTGCCCCTAACTTGAAAACCTAAATTTAAGTTATTTTGGCACTTTAAAACAATATTACACAAATCCTTACCAAAAATCCTTTTACTTCAACAAATAAAAGTCATTTTCTTATTTTTAAATTGTTATCTACAAACCTTAACAACAACAAAAAATATTTGCTTTTTAGTAATTAATTAATTAAAAATTATTTTTTATTGTTAAACTAATTATGTTTACCAACTTTTTTTCAATTTTGGAAAATTTTCAAGTTGTACAAGCTTACTAAAATGATATAGTTTACTAATAGCGAATCATTATTTGGTAGACTCACAGTTTGACATATAGTGATTCCCAAGTGACAACTTACACAAAAAAAGTATGGAGTAAAGATTAAAAAAGTATTGCATTTGAATACAATTAGATAATTGGTTTAGAAAAAAAAAAAATACGAAAACTTCTTCTGAGTGTGGATAAAAACGGTTTTCAAGATTTTCATTTATGACAGCTTCATCGTTGTTTGTATTTAATCTAATGCAAAAACATCTTGGAAAAATAATTTTTTTTCCTACATGTTCTTTTATAATATGTTTAGATTATTATTATATGGCTAAAAAAAAAGTCCTCTAAAAAAAAAAGAGCTAATCTTTTTTTTATAGAGGACTTTTTTTAAATATCGGTGATTGTGCTCTTCCACTCCTAAACCCGGCTTGTCAGCCCTGTGATATCAACATGAAATGTATTTGAAGCTATTGACCAATATTTAGTAAATTATTTAAACAAAGAAAATATAGAAACTTTTTTTACAAAAACTTCTTACTTTTAGTGACGGATCCCGGGGTATGGGGGTATGCCCCCACATTATCACCACCACCATCAAATTTTCCTGGATCCGTCACTGCTTATTTTGCATAAGCATGGCCAGGCTCAAAATATTAAAAATGTTAAACAAATAAACTTTCCAATCGTGCTTGGATTACAGTAAATAAAACTTAATAACAACTTTTTTATTATTAAAAATATTGATAAGAAGAATATGCTGTGTAAGCAATTTTTTTCTAAATAAAACAGGCAGAAAAAAAAAGTAAAATTGCTAGGGTAGTAAAAATATACGCAAATGGCTATTAAAAGATATTAATAAAAAAGGAGTCACATCAGGAAATATATCTGCTAAAATTTTTTTTTTTTGTTTTTTTTTTTTGTTTTTACCTTTTTTATTTACCGTTTGTTAAAAATTACAAAAAAGAAATTACAATAATAGAAAATCCTGGCCGGTGTAGTAGGCAGGATTGACTTAATGGTAGTGTACACTATAAAGTAAGAGTACCGGAAGGTAACAAACACTGTACAGTGCTCGCTGCCTAGGTACAAATCACTATACAGTAATTCCTACCAGCCAGGTATCAAACACTTAACTCAGGTATCATGTACTAACGGCAAAAAAAAAAAAGAAAATACTTATTGTTTAAACTTATTAATTTTTCATAACTTTTATGAGATTATATGATAATTACACTCTAATAGAATTTTTATAAAAGGATGTCCTTCATGGATTCGACAAAGAAGATTACCTTTCAGGGTTTACCTGGTCCTACTACCCTTGCAGACATGTAATTTAGGGGTTTTATTTCAGAGTTTTCCTTTTCTTAAGTTGACTTCACTACGGTTAAGGAGTCTCACTTGCCTCATAAAGCAAGTTGTATCAGATTACATGTTTCCAGTAGAAGAGGGTGACCTGACCTGAGTAGGTAAATCAATTCGAATGTCTTTTTGCTGTTTATAACCGCAATGTTGGTATAAACCTTTACAAATAAAATATATTTATGAAAAGACCGCTTTTCACTCTTCTTGACCCCTGAAGTTGTAAGTTTTGTTAGCCCCTCGCTTCTTAAATTTTTTTTTGCTTTAATAATTGCTTGCAGTGTAACTATTTTCATGAATCCATGAGTGTAAAATTTGTTATATAAAACATTACTTTAATTGACGCACAAAATTTATCTGTATTTTATTTTTTCATTTGATAAAATTTCTACGTTCCTAGAAACGCTATTGGCCTCTAAAATTTCGTAGTTCCTTAACCACACCACCTGTCAATGGTAAAAGCAGATTAGAAGATTACAAATCTGAGTTGAGGTTGGTTGTCTTCTAAAACTTCAATTTTAATAATTAACTAATTGGTAATTTGTGTTGCCATTTTAAATCAAAACAGGTGTTTAAAAAAAAAGAAGAGGGAAATGAGGTCAACCAAAATGAGGGAAATGAGGTCAACCAAAACGAGGGAAATAAGGTCAAATAAAATGAGGGAAATGAAGTCAACCAGCTGCATGACAAAAAATTGCTAATGTTTTCCTAAATCAAATAATTTTATTGTTGAAAAAACAAATCTAAACTATTAAAAATAAATAAAAAATTAAGAAGTTTTCACTGAAAGTCTTTACAGAAAAAAGATAATTTCCATAGTATTTTAAATTAACCTTGCTAATTTCAATTTCTTGCTTGCTAAAACATTATCAAAACTTAAAAAGGGAGATAACAAACCAAGAGAATTAAAAACCAGTCCATGATTAGTTTTAGAAAGATAAATTGCATAATATTCTGGATTTACATGAATAGTCAAAATAATCTTAAAACAAAGTCAATAAAAATAGAAATATATACAATAGAAATAGTCAACAAAAACACAACTTAATGTGAACAAAAATCAACCAACAACTACAACTCTATCGTAATGTTATAATTTAAATGTATTGTATTTAATTATCTATTGTAACCAGAATTTTGAAGATAAACTATTTAACCTTTTTTTTTTATTTCTACCAGTTTAAAACCATTTGCATCTTGAAGAAGAGGTTTGTAAAAATACCACGAAAAAACAAAAGCTTCAGGAGGTTTATAGTAAATAGCAATCGGTGTATCCAAGGCAGTTGCTAATGCATATATTTCAAAATCAGTGCCCCATATTTCATCATTGTCTAATTTGAATGTATTTTAAAAATGATTTTGATATCAAAAGTATTTCTATATTCCACTTTCAAAAGAGTATCAATGCTAGTTGATGAATTATTTTGTAAAGCTCTTGACTTAGACAAACTTTCTGACTTAAGGCTCAAAATTGACAATTTCCATCACCTTTAGTCTTATCAACTTTGATCGGTTTACCCAATTGCAACTTTTTTTTTTGTACTGTAAAGCCTTTCTTAAAAGATATTTTATTAGTTTAAGGAATCTTCAACAAATAGCATTTCCTTGTTCTCCATTTACTATTAGTGAGTATAAAAGAGTTTTTTTTGATACCAAGAACTTGGACAATTTTTAAAGGTTCAGAGATATCAGACACCTCATCACATGTTATTTCAATTTCAGATCTTTTCTTGAAAAGTTTCATGTTTGAACCATGATGCATGGTACAAAGTGTTTCACCATTCTTTTGTTTTAACTGATAAAGTACTTTATCAATAAATATTTCTAAAACTTCGTATGGGCCATCCCAAACAGATTTTCCTTTATTACCCTTTCTATCAGCTCTTCTAAGATTATAAACAAAAACTTCATCGCCTATATTGAATTGGATTTGGTTTTTATGACGTTTTCCATAGTCCTTCTTTTGTCGAAATTGAGATTTCTTTATATTTTTTGCTATTTCATCATAAATTACACATTGAATGTTTTTAATTCATTTTAATTTTTCTGCAAGTCAACCTGTTCCAAATACCTTAAAATAAAACTAAATGAGTTAGTAAAAATTAATAAACTAATTTCATTCATTATTAAAAAAAAAACCTTCTTTTCTTTCTGAATCAACAGGTACATCATGAATTAGGTTTTGATCATTTTAGTGCAATGTATGGGTAAGACTGGTTCCCTTGCATACATAACTTGAATGGGAGTGACACCTGTTGACTTATGGCCAGTTATTCAAAATGCAAACAGTATGCCATCTAATGAACAAGGCCATTTTTCTTGCTCTCCGTTCTGGACTTTCAGCATAGAACCCTGTATTTTTTTTTTTTAAACATCTTTGCTTCCAACAAGGCTGCAAGCAGCCACTAATTAAAGTTGGAAGTTATTGAAAGAGAAAAGATGAAGATTGTAGAGCAAGATAACGATTGACGGACGACTTAAAAGATTGCAAATTATATGAATCAGGAAAGCAAGATGAAGGAAGCGAATTCCAAAAAGCTGATGTTCGAGGAAAAAAACTAGACGAATAAGCGTTTTTGGAGCACTTAGGAACAGTCACAGAAAAAGGATGACACTTAATTGAATGACAAGTAACACGAGAATGAATTATAGTAGATGGCACAAGAGACGCTAGCTCTTTAGAGCAGTGCCCGTTATAGTATTTGTAGAAAAGAGAAAGAGAAGCAACATTACGACGATGTGATAATGGTTGGAGATTGGCTGCAAGTGCAGGTCCAACAATGTTTGCAATGCGTTTTTGCACCTTGTCTAAAAGAGAAAGGGCATCATTAGAAGATCCGCCCCAGATATGGCAACAGTATTCCATACAAGGCCGGATTTGAGATTTATAGAGATAGAGAATAGAATCCGAAGTAAGA
Organism: Hydra vulgaris; assembly: GCF_038396675.1. NCBI lineage: Eukaryota > Metazoa > Cnidaria > Hydrozoa > Anthoathecata > Hydridae > Hydra > Hydra vulgaris. The sequence goes on along the minus strand of NC_088920.1, from coordinate 19,014,229 downwards.
AAGTAACGAGCTCGATAAAGAGATGCAACCTTAGCAGATGCTAATTTTGCACCTGATTTGATATATGGTATCCAAGAAAGATTGGAAGTAAGAGTTAGTCCTAAAAGATGAAGAGTAGGTGACTCATCGAGTACATCACCGTTCATAAATATAGGAAGATCTAAATTATTGCGATAACGATTGGCTGAAAAAAATTGAGTTTTATCTGAATTAAAGTTCACCAGCCACTGTGAGCCCCATGCTGTAGCAGAAGTGAGATCCTTTTCAAGCTCAAATGCACCCTCCAAGCAATCAGAGGGTGATGGTTTCTTATCACGACAAGAATAAATGGTAGTATCATCAGCAAACAATGCCACCTTAGATGTGAGAATATCTGGAAGATCATTAATGTAAATTAAAAAGAGTATAGGGCCAAGGATAGAACCTTGAGGAACCCCTGAAGTTACAGAATAAGAAGAAGAGTGTTGTCCATCGAGGACAACTTTTATGCTACGATTGGAAAGGAAGGATTCAATGATCTTAAAGATGTTGCCGGATACACCATAAGAAGAAAGCTTATGGAGAAGACCAGCATGCCAAACTTTATCAAAAGCTTTTGAAATGTCAAGAGCGATGGCCTTAACCTCTCCACCTTTATCTAATGCACAATAAAACCTGTCAGTTATTACTGTTAGCAAATCAGCTGTAGAACGAGAAGATCGAAATCCATATTGATGGTCAGAAAGTAAGTTATTAGATTCAAGATGAGAAATTAAGTGTTTGTTAATTAAAGATTCAAAAACCTTGCTTATGATAGGAAGAAGACTTATGGGACGGTAGTTAGACGAATCGGATCGCTCTCCAGAATTTTTGAAGATAGGGATAACAGATGCCGCTTTCCAGCAGGCTGGAAAGCAAGACTCTGATAAGCACTTGTTGAATAGTTTTGAGAGTATAGACGACAGCTCCGGAGAACACTTCTGCAAGACAATAACAGGTATGTTGTCTGGGCCACAAGCTGTAGAAGAGTCTAGACAGGAAATCACTTTAGATACAGAAGCTGGAGTGATATGAATGTCAAGCAATGGATCAACCTGTTTGTTGGCAATATCAGGTAGAACGCAACTAGTGGAATCAAGAGATGATATTGATGAAAAGTTTTTAGCAAACAATTCAGCTTTGTCTTTAGGTGAGGTGACAAAGTCTGAACCATACAAGAGAGGTGGAATTATAGATTTGCCCTTATTATTGATATTATTAAAGATTCTCCAGAAGTCACGAGAGCCTAATTTTTGAGATGAGATGCGAGATTTCATGACCTGAGGATAGCGGGCTTTGTCGTTAGACAAAACCTTTTTACAATTGTTTCTAGCAGTAATAAACAGACGTCTGTTTTCTGGAGAATTGTTTTGCTGATAAATATGGAAGTAACGGTTTCGATTGACAATCGCAGCAGCACAGTGTGAAGAAAACCATGGAGGAGAGTGAGGCTTGACCTGAAATCGACGAGAGGGAATAAAAGATTCCATGCCAGCCTGAATCCACGAAGTTATGTAAGAAGCACGTTTGTTGGCAGGAAAACGAAAGATTTCTACCCAAGGGCCATCACGAAGAAAATCACGGAAAGAATCCCAGTCAGCTTTACTGTAGTTGTAAGAGGTACGATAATAGGGGGATTCAGGTGATGAAGAAGAACGAGATATTAGTTTTAGAGAGATCAAACTGTGATCAGAAGAACCTTAGGGTGAATGTGGATAAACTGAGCACTGACTAGGATCAGAAACAAGACATAAGTCGAGTAGAGAAGGTAAATGATTCGAGTTGTCTGGAAAGCGAGTTGGAAAGTTGACTATTTGAGTTAGAGATTGAAAAAGGCAAAAGTTGTGGGCTTTAATGCCTGCAGAATCGCTGACACTAGAGCCAAGCCATTCAGAGTGGTGAGCATTAAAGTCACCAACAACAACTATGTTAGCTGATGGATAAAGAGAGAGGGCTTGGTCAATATGATTAGAAATAACATCAAAAAGAGTGCAGTCTTGAGATGAAGGAGAGCGATATAGAACAAAGAGAAAAGTGAAGTGGTGCTAAATGAAAGCACATAAAAGAATTGTCTGTGGATTCAAACCTAGTTTCACGACAAATGGGTGAATTCTTACGAATGTAAATGCCGAGGCCAAGCATGTGACTATTGGAGTCTTTACGAATTAGAGGAAGATAACCATCAACATTAAGATCACAAGATGAGACAGCCGAACTCAAATTAGTCTCACAAAGAGCAAGTAGGTCTGGTGAACTTTGCAAGAGATAAGACTCAACAGAAGAAAAGTTACTTCGAAGACCACGAATATTAGTGAATGATAGGTTTAGAGAACTTGGTGATGATGATGGTTTTTTGTGTTTTATAGTTTTTGGTACTTTATTCATTTTAAATTAGATTGAAGAACTTGATTCAAAGCATAGATAGTACTCAGAACACTGTTTAATAGCCCAAGCAATTGCCTCATTACTACTAATAAACCCTAAGCCGTAACAAAGGGCTCCAAATGTGGCCTCCGCAATGCACACCAAAAGTACAAACAGGGACACCATCCATGCGCAACATGGCACTATTAAATACTTTGATATTTTTCAGCTGTTGATGGAATCAGCCTCTCTGAGAGCTACCACAGAGTTCGGGAAACCTGACTACCAGCCGGTCTCAGAACCATACAACTGAGTTTTAGAGCTGTACCCTCATTAGGAGATAATAGAATGAGTTGCCTAGTCATAAAAACAGAGACACAAGCAAAACCCATGCATTGAGTCAAGAAGATCCAGCATTCAACATCCTAAACTGGAAACAATGTATTAAAATACATCTGCACCAGCCTAATAGATGAAAGAAGGGTGCGAGGCTGGTCAACAGATAGAATCTGTTTACCCCTTAAGTCTTTGCCTAGGAGGCCTTCTACAAGACAGTAGCTGGGTGCATTTAATATCTGCCCAAGATGTGTATTTTTATCGAGACACCATCTCTAGCCTTTACCCAACCAAGAGCCCCAAGGCAGGGGGTGTTTTAAATCGGAGTTGGCATCTCATATATATATATATATATATATATATATATATATATATATATATATATATATATATATATATATATATATATACTAGGGTGTCCCATAAGTTCGCGGGCACTTTGCGACAAAACTTTATGTTATTGTAACTTAATATTTATTAACAATTATTCTTCAAAGTAAATTCCATTACTTTCTACAGCTTTCGTCCATCTTTGCGCCAATTGCTCAATTCCGCGACGATACCATTCCGCCGGTTTGGAGGCGAAAAACTCTCTACACCCATTTTCGACCTCCTCCAAAGAATCGAAGGTCCTACCGCGAAGAAAATGAGCTATCGAACGGAACAGGTGGTAGTCGGATGGCGCAAGGTCCGGACTGTATGCAGGATGAGGAAGAACTTCAATTCCAGGCAACTCCGAAATTTTTTCCTTGGTGCGAACGGCGGTGTGTGCTGGAGCGTTGTCGTGTAGCAGGAGCGCGCTTTCGATTGACCAAGGCAGGATAACGAGCCGAGAGATCGGCGTAAACACAATCCAGTTGTTCAGTATAGAGTGCGGCGTTCACTGCAAGACCATTTGGAACAAGCTCAAAGTGAATTATCCCCTCGAAATTCCACCAAACACACAACATGACCTTGTGAACGAACCGATCCTGTTTGGCGACTTGTAGAGCGGGTTGGCCGGGCTGGATCCAAACGTTCGCCTTATTGGCGTTACGGAAGAAGACCCACTTTTCATCTCCAGTAACAACTCGACGCTAGAAACGAAGGTCCTTGGGGTTTTCGAGCAGATGGGTGCAGGTGTCGACGCGTCGTTTTTGCTGCGCAAGCGTCAATTCGTGAAGAACTTCTCGGCAGCGCCTATTGACAAGTCCGATTTGATGGAGGTGGCGATCGATGGTGGACTTGGAAGGGCCGAGCTCTGCCGACAATCTGCGGGTGCTAGTTTGTGGTTGCTGCTCCACCAGCTTGCGCAGCGCCTCATTGTTTACTGTCGATGGACGGCCTGACCTGGGTAGATCTGCAAGGCTGGTTTCGCCGTTGTTAAAGATCTTGAACCATTTGGCCGCTGCGGTTTTCTTGATCATTCCCTCGCCTTCCACATTGCAAATTTCAGCTGCTGCATCTCTTGAACTCAGTCCTTTTTTCCAATAGTGACGCAAAAGTACGCGAATCTCATATTTTTCGTCCGTCATTTTAGAACTAAAAAGACACATTTTTAAATCACAATTACAAAAAGCGATACACCATTTTAAAGAGGAATAAAAATTCTACAAAATAATATCAATCATTAATTGATTTGAGTCAAACGTCATAAAAAAAATTATGTTTGAAAATATTAGCTTTAAGTGCCCGCGAACTTATGGGACAACCTAGTATATATATATATATATATATATATATATATATATATATATATATATATATATATATATATATATATATATATACACACACAAATATACATATAGTTTAATAAAATTTAATAGCTAATAAAACTGTATAGTTTTATTAGCTCTTTCAACCAGATCATTTGCTTGAGGAAGGTAAGCAGAAGTAATACATTGACAGGTTTGAGTAAGATTTAACAAATTTTTAGAAACTTTATTACAAAATTCTCGACCTTGATCACTAATTTGAATCGACGCACAACCATGACGACATATGAGTTCATAAAGAGTTCATATCTTTTTCCACGTTTGTTACTTTTTTTTATGACATTTACACGGCGAAAATAATATGTTAAGCGTTCGGTACCCAAGTACAGTGTTCGATAGAAATCACTTGTCAAGTGATCGGTACCGTCAGGTAGGAGTTACTGTACAGTGATCCGTACCAGTTAAGTACTTCGTACCTCCTACACCGGAGGAAGAAGCAGACAGTCTTGTTTTATCACCGAGCCCCGTTAAAATGTTATTTTTAAACGTATTTACATAACTAAAACAGTATAAGTACCTTCAAACAAAAAACTTCACCGATAAAACAAATTTTTGCTAATAAAATTCCAGCGGAATAATTTAAAAATAAAAAATAAATAATACAAAAGTGAGATTAAAGTTATTAATCACAAAAAAATGCGTTAAGTTTTATTAAAAATAATCCAATATAAATAAGTAATTATGACTGATTAATAAATATCGACAAAAAGCTTTAAACAAAAAAGGAAAACAGTTAGTAAAAAAAACCTAAATTAGATGACTTGTTAATTTAAAACTTTTAAATTGTTTTTAAAAAAGTTATTTGAAATCTAGTATATCGAAGACCATGTTTAGTAAATGTCGTTTAAAATCAACCTTAAAACTTTCCAAAGTGCAGCTTAAAACAAATTCTTGTTTTTTATTAAAAATATAAAGAAAATTTTTTCAAACAAAAGGTCCCCGATATTGAATTTGGTACAAGCCTAATTAAAGATGGTTTATGGGAATGACAAAGTTGTTCACTGAAAATTTGGTAAGATATTAATTAGAGATTTCATTAAAGTAAGATTGAAATGTTACTGGAGATAAACCACGTTTTGCTTTAAACATAAATAACATTACTTGATGAATATTAATATTATAAATATTTAAAGCTCAAATTGCTACGGCACTGTTGATATTTTATATATACCATATATATTTATGATTTCTTTTAACCTGTTACATGTAATAATATTAAGAATGTAACAAAAACTTTATGCTATTTCCAGCCCTGTATATTTATTAAAAAGTGCTCTCAGACCTATAAGCAAATTTAATTTCTATTTACAGACTACATAGTTTTCATCAACTTTGCAAATGATTCTTAAATTTTTTTTAAGCCTTCCCCACCACAAACCTTTCATTAGGGCTAAAAATCATAAAAAAATTTCCACTTACCAAAAAAAAATATCCTTATATTTCCAAAAGGGCTCCTAAATATCCAAATAAGCCCTCAAAATTTATGCCCCCCCCCCTTCCATTGTGCAAGATTTTATTTTAACGTAACATGAAATTTTTCAGTAGTTTAATTTGATTATCATATAACGTTTTTAAAGGTTTTAAAAGTGACTCAACATGTTAGTTTTTTTTTTTATTATAAACTACTCTTGGAGTATGTTGCTACTTTTTGATAAAACGTGATTAGTTTGGATTTATAAGTACCATGTAAAACTACTCCTGACCACTCCACGCCTTTGTATGAACGCGAAATGATGAAGATTTATATTTTTTGGGCACAACATAGTTTTAGTTTAGTCAAGCATTCTAATGTTTTTCGATGTCTTAAAAGTTCATAAATTGATACTTAATAAATTGTTTGATTATTTCGAATATAATAAATAATGCAATACCTCCTCTTCTACTTTTATCTTTGCGGTCCCTCCTCCCCTGTTTGTTTTTTGTTCAGAGGAAACAGGGGAGGAGGTTTAAAAATTTAAAATTTGCTATTTGAAAATCTTAATATTTTAAAATGATTTATCAGAACATCATATTTCTGTTAGACAAATCATATTACATAATTGCAATCTATTAGAATATAATCGCAATCTATTAAAAACTGTTGTTTTTTTCAAGTAAAAGAGGTTTGGCATGAATATAACAATCTTTCTAAGACAAAATTTATAAAACGTAAATTTATGAGGCGCGTGCGTTTTAACACGTCTAATAAACTTAATGGATTTTTTGAGATCTTTATTACCAAAAGAAGTATTTACAGATTCTTCAATTAAATATATTTGTGTTATTAAAGCGAATCATTTTTAGCACCTTATTGAATATATATACTAGTAATAGAAAATATTATTTTAATGAATCGTTTTTAAAAAAACTTATCCATTAAAAGATCAAATTTTAAGCCACTTTTTGTTGCAACAATACTACTATGATTCCCGCAACAACAAAAAAAATTAGTTTGTTATTTTTTCAATTTTATTCAAACCTTTGAACGTTAAAAATTAAAATTTTTTCAATTTAAATTACAGAAAAATATTTAGTACTGTTGAAATATTAAATTTTTTTACTATGTTTTGTTTTTATTCAAAAAGCAAATAAAACAAATTTCAATAAAAAACACTGGGCAATTTGAGCATGCTCATATTACACAAAAATGGCATCTTTAAATAAAGTCAAAATTGATTGTTTCTATGCACTTTTTTTCACGCAAAAATGGATTGGATTTTGTACTAACGTATTTTTCTTCATGAAAAAATTAATTTCATTACTTTAGCACCAAAATTTCGCGCCACAAATTTATTCATGCGTGATGATATTATTTTAACTAAAGTAAAAAGTTTAACAGCGTTTTAATTAGATAACTGCCGCTAACTACGGCATATAAATTTACGCTAGTTGTACGGATTCCTGTTAACACCACATAAAGTCGATTCAAAAAATACAAAGCAACTTTACCTTCACTGCTTACATCTAAAGAATCTTTAAGGTATTCCCAAGGTGCTCATTTTACTCTACCCTACAAATCAAATTTACTTTTCTTAGCACTAAGAATTTTATAATTTATTTTCTTATAAATTTGTGATAAGCCAATGTTTTCTATGTCACGAATATATATCCAAAAAGTTATTTGCACGTTCCTATTCTAATCCTTGACCGCGTTCTTATTTCTAAACTTTAAAAGTGCGAACAAAGTGTGCAGCAAAGTTTGAATTCATCGTTGATTTTAGTAGGAATAAGTTTTAGTTATAACTTTTAATGTAATTTTTAATATAAATATATGAGTTATATAAATTAATAACTTATAGTATAAATTAAAATTAAAAATTCCTAAAATAAAAACGAAGTGAATATCTAACACACTAACTAAAGATGCCAAATGGTATTGCTTTGCGATGCAACAAGATTGCGACAACATTAGTGTAACTCTTAGTTATTTGGATAACTATATAAGGGTAGATTAAGATTTTCTAGAACGGGGGTTAGTTGAAGCATGGAATTTTTTTATTTAATTATTAGAATTATAAAAAAAGAAACAAACAATAGTTTTGAACTCTTTAAAAATCATTGTATCAAATGTTGTGAGTTTAAAACTTTAATATTCAAAAACTTTCTTTTTATTTAGCTTTCTTTGAAATAGACTTTATTTGTTTTTTAGTTGTACTGATCTAGACTATTTTTTTTATATATATTATTTTTTATATATATAAAAATTATTAGCGGTCACAGCTTATAAAAAGTTTTGTAACTTATTTATACAATGCAACATAATCAACAGTTAAAACTGAGAGAGATTCTATTAAGCTGTAAGCTATAGCATCCCTCATGTGACATTCAAATGATACTGCATTAAAGTTAAAGCGATACAAAATAAAAAGGTTTTATAAAGGAAGAAAAGAAAACGCTGACAAAAATTGTATTAGAAACTTTTCTTTTTTACTGCACGGGTTTCCTCTTCAGAGACAAAGAAAATGTCGTTTTCTTTGATTCTGAAGAGAAAACCCGTGCAGTAAAAACGTCTTTAACACAACGAATATTTTAACGCAACGACTATTTTAACCCACCAAATATGTAACGCAAAGAACATTTTAACGTAACAATTATTTCAACACGACGAATATGTGAGACAGATTGCACAGCAGTTGCAAAAGCAACGAAAGATTGTTACCGGGAAGAGAGTAAAATTGAAACTTCCTTATTTACAACTAAATTCAGTCTATGCTGAATTTTTTCTCTTAAAAATTTTTGCGACTATTTTGTGCGTGATGGTCCAACAGGATGCATAGGAGCTCCAATCCATCCGGATGGTCAAGTGGACAGATTATTGTACTGTTTCTGAAACTCTTTGTGACTCAAACTCAAATCTACTCTACAGCGCCTAGCTTGATTGTTACTAAACATAAATTACACATTAACTTAGAAGTTCTGAGTTTTGAAGCAAGTAATAAAATTGTAAAATTCTCTTTGTCGTCTCACTACTCACACAAATTACAATAATTGGACAAATTTATCTGCTTTGTTTAAAAAAGTTCTGCAACACCGCATGCGACACAAGCAATGAGAGTATATTGTATTCAAAGCTGTGTACGCTATGATTTTTTGAAATGCTATGTATTCTCTGGCAATATATTTTCTGGCAATGACACCTGACAAAAGACATATGTATGAAGTACGAGAAGTATATTCTCTGGCAGAAGTACGCTATGTATTTTCTGGTAATGACATCTGGCAGAAGACATATTTACAGTGTTTTAAGTCAGCGATATCCGTTTATTTGATCGCGAAATACTTTCGGAGAACTAATAATTCCTAAAATTTACAGACTTTCGAAAACTAGCAGTGGCTACTGTTCAACCTGGAGTTCTAAATTTAGCTGCGAACAGTCGAGAAACCTATGCCTTGGTTACTGGTAATTGTAATAATAACAGTAATAGTAAAAATTCAAATTTAAACAAAGTAACAGTAATAGATTAATTATGTAAACTTTGATTGCAATGCTTCACCTTTATTCAGGTGCAGAACCAGATAACACTGATCATATCGAACCATTAACTCCAGGACTCCAACGGCAATCTCCACCAGCAAGTGCAGCAAAAATGCCACAAGAACATTTTGAAAATTTTGAAAGCGTTTGGATAATATGGGGCATTTCGAAACCATGAGCTTTTAAAAAATTTAGCCTTAAAAAAAAAAAAAAATAAATAAATAAAGTTATAGAAAATAGTTGCAAAATAAAAGATTAAAACAAGGTATTAAAGGAAAAGACGAGACAAAAAAAAGAGACAAAAAAAGACGAGACAAAAAAAACAAAAAACAGTAAAAAGCCTACGTAAGCCAAGAAGGGCGAGCAAAATGCCGCCCATATGCAAAATACAGGCATATACTGACAAGAACTGTTTGGCAAGTTTAATATTGGAGAAAACTTGATCATGTTCACTGCGTGTTCTCTTTCGTCTTACGACGCATGCTTAAATGTAAATTTACATGCTGCCGAATATACCTGTGGCTTCTGGGCTAATGACAAAAGAGTAATTTGTTTAAACTTAAGGATCTTTTGAACGCAATAAAAACAATATCTTATTTTACCATTAACTCGTATACCTGAGTTATGTAAAAATTATTATGATTAAACATGCAAAATTTTCTTCTTATTAAGTATGTTATTATATTTCAAATAACTTTATTATCTGTTCCAACTAGCCCGAAAACGGGGTTTGTCATTTCTTTGAAGCACTTTAATAAAGATATACGAATATCTACATTGCCTAATTTAATTATTATTATAAAATATTTTGTGCTTTAGTAAGTAGCATTTTGGCAATAAAAACAATTTCCAAAAAGAATATACATTTTGAACACAAATTACCAAATAAAATCAAAAAAACGTTTCAACTAACCCCAGTTTACTCGAGATAAAAAATTTCAATCTAGATTACAAATACACCTCTTTATAGATCTTTTTATCTCCACTCTTTTTAAAATCATTTATAAAAGAAACGATAGTTTATTATGTTTGATATGTTTGAAACTTTGCTTTGCGTTACCTTTTAAAATTTTTATTATTTTTTCATCAAACATAAGGTTAAATAATTTAATAGATATGCTTTTTTTTTTACATTCTTGTTTGTTTTTTACAATGATAATGAATTGATAATAATGGAAAATTTTAATTCGTTTTGCAAATAAAATAGAACGAAACATTAAACATGTAGTATTTTTTAGAAACTCAAAAAAATGTATTAGCGGATGGAAATTTTATTTTGATATTATAAAAAGTATAAAGGTAGGGTATGATATTTAAAAGTAAAATTAATATTATTATTCTTGAAATTAATACAATTACTGAAAATATTAACATTAATATAAATATCTCAAATAATATTTCCTATATTTTACCATGACGCTTCATATAATCTAAGTAAAAACATCTCAGTAAGAATATACAGCATTAGCTAAAGTTATATAAATACGTGTGTGTTCATGTGTGTGTGTGTGTGTGTGTGTGTGTGTGTGTGTGTGTGTGTGTGTGTGTGTGTGTGTGTGTGTGTGTGTGTGTGTGTGTACGTGCGTGGGTGTGTGTGTTTGAAGCATAAATATATTTATACATTAAAATATCAAACACATTACAAAATAAATACAGTTGATTGGACCATAAGAATGCATTATTTTTTCATTCTCCATTATCTACATAATTTTGCCTTTGATCACCTCACTAGTTCTAATATAAAAAAGCCGCGCAATAAAATAAAATTAAAATACTTTTTTAGGGCTGCGTATAATGTGACGTATCAATTGATTACGTACAATGTGACGTAAATCTATCGATTACTTTTTAAAAACTTTTATTTATTAAATTTTTAACTTTTTTTTTTTGTTTGGCAGTAAATAAAAAAAACTTAATAAACAAGATAATTGAGACAAAATTTAGAGTGTAAATTAAAAATAGTCAGAATACAAAAACAAAACAAAAATTAATTAAATGAACACTTTGAAAATGAAATGATAAAACATTTTAGTTTTATCATTGTAATAGATAAAAAAATGTTATTTTTATTGTTTATTTTTCAGCAAAAATAGACTTTTAGAAAACACAATATGTCAGGTCATAATTTTTGATCAAATTTTTGTAACAAGAAGTCCAGAAGAATGCTTGCTCTAAGCAAACGCAGTAAGGTCAGAGGAATTGTTTCAATAACGTTGAGCTACAGCTCGAAATTTCGATTGTTTTTTTTTGTTTTCAACAAACAAAAAAAAAACCGAAATTTCGAAATTCAGTTTTTTTTTGTTTGTTGCTTCATAAATCGATATTATTTTTGAAATAGTCTTGAATTAATCATTATATCTTTTCTTGTTTGCTGAACGCCTTGAATTTAACGGTCCTTAAACTTGTGAAAATGATTTGATAGTCCTTAAACTTGTGAAAGTATTGTGGAATGGACAGATATTTGTACAAGCTTTAAAATTGCTTTGTTGTCTCTGTGAAAAATCCTTTTATAACTGCATCTTTCATTTTGATGGATGACAAGGATTTAAACTCAATTAGTTTTAGTGCCTTTGTTAATTAAAAATCCTTAAGTATTTTTCCAGCGAAGTGCATTTGCTGCCAATTTGACTAATGCAAGAGCATTAACAATGTGATTTAAAACGCCCTAATATTTTTCATTTCAAATAAATTCTAGAGAAACGTTTGCTGTAACAATACTAATTTGCTTTTTTCATTTGAGAAACTGCTGAATTGTTACCCATAAACTTTTTGACCTAAGCTTTCTGAAACAACTTGACGATTTTTCAAGCTTTGTTGAAGACTAGAAATAAATTTTTGGAAAATGACAAAAAAGAAGGGAAAAAAAAAATGCTTTTATTGGTTTCATCATTATAAAGAGGAAATTTTCCTTGTTGTTTTTTAGGTATAAAACTTTCTAAACGAATCTTGAGACAGGATTGATAATCATCTCTGGATCCAGGAGATAACTACGTAACCTCCAAGATCCAGGCAGGCATGGAAGTTTTTATTAATTCTCGTTGGTTTAAAGTCTAATGGTTTTCACTTTCTTGTGGAACTGCTTCATCTAATTGTAATCATTTTTTAAACCTTTTACACAAAATCAAATTCTCTTGAGAACAAAAAAAATCTGTGGTGAAACAAACAATTCACCAAATTTAATCAAAGTTTCGCAATTCTTTTTAAGACAACTTCTGATGATGAATCTTTTTCTGGATGAAGAGACCCAGAAATAACCAGAAGTAAATCCAAAATTGTAGTGTTTGTTTTTCTCATAAATGTTAAAGTTTCAAAACATTCTGTTTTTCAATAAATTGTATTCACCCAGTGTAATGGAAAAACGTGACTCATTCAACAACAGTTAACCTAATTGATCTTTTAACTCGTTTATGACACTTCAACAGTAAATTTTTTACCGAAAGTATTTCTTGTTTGTAAAATCATAACATTTTTGTTCCATTGCGAACAAGTTTGCTTTTTGTTAGAGCACAGAAAGGTAAAGGTAAAATTAAATCATTTTATCAATCAATTTGTTTTAATTTTAGTTTAGGTCCAAGTAAGAATCATCATGATCGTCCTCCTAATGATAACATGTAGCCCAGTACAACTTGCTCTATACCCTGCTGTCTTGTAGAATTCGCTACTCTATGCAAAAGTTAAGAAAAGTTAACTCTGACCTAAAATATTACTACCTTAAATTATTTCTTATTCTTATTTGTTCATATTTCTTTACTATTATAAGCTAGAAATGGTATCAAGATAGAAATACGCATTTTGATATTAACTGCATCCGTTCACTATCATGTAGAAGTCCTTCTAGGCAAAAACTTTAAGGGGAAAGCAGAAAATTCCTGTTCACCAGCTTTTTACTCTTTTTTCAGCTGATAGCCTTACCTCTATGTAAATCTGAACTTTGTTTCCTGCTCAGGGTGATAAACGCTGAATTTGTTAGTGGCTTGGCAAATATTTCTGTTATCTCTTAAAGAGAGCACAGCCTTAAAACTCAGTTTAATAGCTCTGAGGCCGGCTCAGAGATATTAGTGTGATAACTCTTGAGACACATTCTATCAACAGCAGTAAAATATCAGAATATTAGCAGTACCATGTTACGCATGTATGGTTTCCCTATTAGTGTTTTTGGTATGCATTTTTGAAGGCATATAAGAAGCGCTTTGTCCCGACAAAAAATTTTCATGTGAGCCATATATGGAAATTGCATGTTAACCATATATTAACTACTCTCCTTTATGGGATGACTTTGGTGCGTTCCATATGTGGCTATAATGTTTATCCCTCTAAAACCACACTAAATAGGAGCAAAAGCCACACTTCATTTTTGCGTGAAAGTTTCATGTGGCCTACGTGTGGTAAGCATATGTTAATCATATATTTACCACTCTCTTTTATGGGATGGTGTTAGCGCGTTCCATATATGGCTATAATGTTTATTCCATTAAAACCACGCTAAATAAGAAAACAACCCGCATTATTTTCCTACAAAAAAGTTATAACAAATATATAAACAAATCTTCTGACTTGTTTAAGTATCACATTTAAACAAGTCAGTAGATTTCTTTATGTATAGAATATACAAATAATTATGCATATATATCATACTGTATGTATTCTTATTTGTATAGAAATACAAAAAAAAATTTTTAAAAACTTAAATGGAAAAACATCATACTTTTGTTTTTATATATAATTTTATTCACAGATAATTATATACGTACAATGACTTTTCATTAAATTTAAAAAATTCATTAGTTCTTTACACAAAACTAATCTGATGAATCATGCAATGAAGTCGCAATATATTCTTCAAATTCTTTATCTAGCATTCTTAAAGTGTCTTCGAACAGTAGCTAAAGATAGTCCCATATGAAAATCCATGTACAAACAAAATCGAGAGAAAAAATCAATAATAACGTAAGCTCGATTATATTGCCCGCCATTTTAAAATCTAACGTTGTTTTCTGGTAGCAAACACAACGTATTAAGATATTTTTATCTTCGTTGAGTACTTTGATTACAATATTTTTTCGTTAAGTATAACTCTGTTTAGAATAAGTATAGCTTAAGTATAACTCGTTAAGTATAACTCGTTAAGTATAACTCGTTAAGTATAACAACAAATTTTTATTCAGTATTTATTAAGTATAACAACAAATTTATATAAAATTTTATTGAAAGTTTGTTTTGAATAACAGTTCTCAAATATATTCATTTCAAAACCGCTCAAACATACTTAAACTATTAATTGAAAATTATCAAAACTGTAAACCAAATAATATCATGGAATAAATCTGAGTTCTCGACAATGTATTGCAATGGAATCGTAGTTTACAATTGGTTAAAATTTAAAACTCAAAACGAGATAAGATTGTGTGTTTTATATGTATGGTCTATATGATAGCCACATCTAATTTAGCACGTATTTATTTAAGGATTATACCACACTAATAGGAATAATTATGTGGATGCATTATGTGTTCCACATAAGGGCTACACTGATCATTGGCATATATTTCAATCATCAACTGGAATACAGTTGCACACTTTTATTCCACTTGTAAGCACTAT
This sequence comes from Hydra vulgaris, assembly GCF_038396675.1. Taxonomy (NCBI): domain Eukaryota; kingdom Metazoa; phylum Cnidaria; class Hydrozoa; order Anthoathecata; family Hydridae; genus Hydra; species Hydra vulgaris. The sequence continues at coordinate 18,999,199 of NC_088920.1, read as the reverse complement.
GGCCACATGAGGGCTACATATATCTTTCTTGTCGGGTTGTGACAAGATAGAGTCAAGTTATTCTCTTTATGGTTAAGCCAAGTTCTTCTATCTATGATTGAGTCAAGTTCTTCTATCTATGATTGAGACAAGTTCTTGTCTCTGTTATTATTTCATTCTCGAAGACTTCAATTGTCACTCAGTTGGTCTTGCGGATCAATTTGTATCTATTTGTATTAACTTGTACTAAAATTAGGTTAAAATCCTCTGATCATTCTTGTATGTGCTTCCATTTAATACCTCTTTACTCAATTGCTTTACTTCTTGTTTTTTGATAATTCTCCTTCTTCTCATGACTGCACTCTTTTCAATGTTATTTCTGATCAAATTAACTAAGTTCTATTTCTGTTTATCCGTCTTCCAATATTTTTGTTATAGATTACTAAAGTTATTTTTCTTTTAAATTCTTCTACTGCTTGTGGCCAAGTTGAAGAGCTCATTCCTGTCATTGTCTTTATAAAAATTTGTGGTTTCAATTTTTAAAGGCTGTTGAAATCACTCTGATCTATCTAACTATCGATCAATCAGTCTTCTTTCTTTCATTATTAATGTTTTTGAGTCTTTAATAGTGATGTACCAATGACAAAGCCCAATTGAGGCTAATGATAGGGTTTAATGTATGTATATAAATTAATATTAGGTACGCAGTTTTCATATATAAGGTGCACCTATGCACTAGTTTGATTTGGCTTAATAGTCAATGGCAATGCATCAGTTAACGCTGATTAGTAGGTTGCTGGTTACCAATGGAAGAGGTTAGTGGGCTGGGTTACTGCTGATGTATAGGTACATGTTATAAATGTATTTTACATTCTTAATACTGTTATAATACCCTTATATAAAGATATTAAATTCTATTATTAGCCACAATCGGCCTTTGCCATCGGTGCATCACTTTAATTAGTCTTTAACTAACTAACTTCTAATATCTCATTTCTTGTTTAACAACTTACATTCTGACAGACAACACGGATTGCTTTTGACATATCAAAATCTTTTTATAAAGTTTGGCATGGCTGCTCTTCTCCATAAGCTTGTTTCATATGGTGTATCTAAAAAAGCTTTTGAGATTGTTAAACCAGTTCTTTCTAACCACAGTATTAAAGTTGTCTTTGAAGGCAAATACTATTCATAATGCAAAGTTCAGTTGTCTACTGCAAACAATTATAGTTACTAAGTAACATTTATAATTACTGATATTTCTTTATTGATAAAAGACAACATTTTTACATGTTTTCGAAATATCATTTACTACTAATGGAAACATTGTTTAAAATCAATCGCAAAGTTAGCATCTGCCTTTCTTTATCTTGCTACCCGTTTCTTTACATCCAATTCCATTCTCTACCTTTATGAATCTTTAATTTATTCCTATATGGAACGCTTTTGTCATATCTGTAAAAGTCTAATAATATTCTATACATAAACGATGAAGACATTCTTAATAAAATAATTGATGCACCCATCGATCTTTTCCAAACCCTGTAAAAGTAGCAAAGATACCTCCTATAAATTGAAATAGGGCTATAACAATAGGCATGGGCCGCCGAAAGCCGTCACGCCGCCTGGGACAGCAACCCATTGGCATCCTTATTTATCAATTGGCATCCTTATTTATCAAAATTTCCCTATATTATAGATGAAGGACCTTTTCTTTTAGGTACCTTTTTTTGATTTGGCGCTCTGTGGATACCTGCCGCCCGGAACAAACTGTCCCTTTTGCCACACCTCCCTCTCGGCGACCCTAACTATAGCTCTATTTCAATTCTTCCGTTTTTCTCTATTATTATAGAGATAATAATGTATTACCGAGTCGGTACTCGTTATACTTATTTACTATGAATTGCTTTTTTTTATCTCATGAAAATATAAATATACTTTTCAATAACACGACAAACGAGCATAAAAATGTTTCTGATTGGTTCAAATAAATAACATGAAAAACGGGCTTAAAAAAATGTTTGATTGGTTTAAATTAAATAAGTTATCTAGACATTGATAAATTAACTGGAATAAGTATATGGAAAAGCATCCAAGCTCAAAAAAACAAAGACGCCTGAACTTTCTAATAACAATATAATCATTAAAAAAGAAAAAATTGTAAAGTTGTTTGTCAGTATCGATGAAAACCTTGGAGAAATAATATTGGTTATATTTCAATTAAGTCTTTTGATATTATAAATAAAGCTAGAAACATAAAACAAACAACAGTTAGCACAATTATTTTATTCCTTTGCTTTCATTTCCAAGTCTATAATACAAATACTGTATGGGGTAGCACTCGTAAAACAAAACTTAAATCCCTTTTTCATCATCAGAAACAAGCAGCTCGCGCAATAAGTTTTAAAAAAACGTTTTACCTACTATAAGGCATTGCTTAAAGAAATGAAAGCTCTGAATATTTACCAACTAAACAGTTTTGTTGGTAAATATTCTTCCATTTCTTTCATACGTTTAAACTAAACGTATATAACATTTTATGCTTTATGTTTAAATATAAAGAATATCTATTTACTTGTGTATTCCAATATCTTTGTACATTTAAATCTGGTAATAAATATGATTTTCGAACCGAGACTTCTTAGAGAATCTTAACGTGCCATTTTGCCAAAATAAATAGGATCAATTTTTTGTTTCTTATCTTATTTGGTACGGAATAAAAAAGTTATATCTAATATCGGTTTTTCTATTAATATGATTTGTAGTTCCTTTAAACAGCAGTTAAAAGAAAGGTTGTTTTTTTTTAATAAAAAACATATATTTAATTTATTTAATTGTACCTTAAACTTGCTTGTGTACTAAAGTGAAATGTATATCCCTACAAAGTTTGTAAATATATTAATTATTGCTGAAAACTATAAATTACAGTACAGGGGTTCATGATAAGATCTATATGACCTTCTAGAAGTCCTTCCATTAATTATTATAATATGTTATTATACAAAAAAATAAGAAGGTAAAAGTTCCACTTCAAACAGTATAGAATTGAAAAGTTGAAATTATTTCTTAAAGAACACAGTCGATGTGCTGTCAATGTGCGATGATGCTGTCTACGAAACCTAGTTTCGTATTTTTTTATCTTAAAATCATACAGAACAAAATAATTGTTTGTTTTTTTAACAGGTGTTAAAAATATTTTAGAAACACATTAAGTATAAACGCACATTGTTGTGACGCAATCACAACGGAACAAAGTTTAACTTTCAGTTTCGAAATTTTGCGTTTTTATTTATATAACCTTTTTTTTGAAATTAAAACTTGCAGAATTTTTTTCATTTCTGTTATCTAAATTTCAATAACGGAATGAAAAAAAACTGTAACTTTTCTTGTCTTTGAAAAGTTTGAATAATCCGTAAGCATTCCCCCCCCCCCCCTCCTTTTTTGTCTTTCAGCTTTGTGAAATCTCTGAAAAAAAGAGATCGTTAAAAAAATTAACAGATATTTTAAACTGCTTTCTTTAAATTTGGATTCGGACAAAAAGAGATGTGTAATTATCTTTTCTATTAAGTTAAATCTTATTTACATAAAAGAATAGAGTTCGATCATAGTTTTCTAGTAGACATATTATAAAAGACATTCTATTAGTTTGAAAAGGAAGTTAATATAAAAAAAACTAATGTGTTTCTAATACATACTATTATGCTCTACGGTAAATAAAAAAATAAATCAAAAATTTAAAAGAAGTTTTAATGAAATATTAATATTTACTTCTATTGAATCTATTAATCTATTGCAAATATAAAGAACTGCCTTGTTTAAAAAAGATCAACACCAAAATGATGCCAAACTTAAAGAATAAAATATTGCATCCGTATAGCTGCTAAAAACAAAAGTATTGAAAACTAATATAATTAACATAGTTGCCATATTATATCTAATGGGTATGTATTAATATAAGCAGATTTATCTATCCAAAAAACATCACTAATGATGCATTTCTGAAATAATCATCTGGGGGAGCTTCATTTCATACATTAACTTTAGGTTTGGATTTGTGCGAGCAGTATTTACGAATAAAGTAAATTTGTCTAAAAAGGTGTCATTGAAACTACATTTAAAAAAATTAAAGTGATTAAAATATAATAGTACCTATATCTTATTCTCATTTCGGCGTAATGTAGCCCATAATGTAACCATGTTTTAAAGCATTTTTAGACATAATTTTGAACAAATGAAATGTCTGGTTTTTAATTTACACCTGAAAATCTCCACTAAAAAATGCTTCCATTAAAAAATGAAAACAGATTTACGTCAATGAAAAATAGTATTGCAAAGACGAAAGGAATAAAAACAGATTTTTTCTAAAATTGGAGTTAATGGATTTTATTTAATTAGATTATTATTTAATTTAAAGAATATTTGGTAAACAGTTTTAATAAGATTTGAAGAATTTTTTTTCCATTATGTTAAATAAATTTAATGTTTTTACTTAGCACAGACGCTGTCAGATTTTTACTTAGCACTTAAAAGTTCTCTATAAAATATTGCGGGTCAAATCCTTGCTCCAGCCTTTTGCGAGCTTTCAAGGGTGAAATTTTCAAGGATGAAATTTGCTTAACGTGTTTATATCGCATATTTAAACTATTTTTATATTTTAAGAAAAAGTTTGAATAATAAATATTTTCTTTCCATCATATTTTAATTCGTATTTAAATTGTTCTTAATGAAAGTTTCAAATTCAAAATTTTCTACTCTTTGTGCGTAATATATTTTGTATATTATATTTTTTTCGAATATTTTCGTATATTTTTTTCGTATACTTCGTAATATCAGCATATAAATAATCGATGTTTGAAAAACGATAAAATCTTCAACTTGCGTATAATATGGTTATATCTACATTATTTTAGTTTAAAAGAATTGAGAAATACGTTTCTTTAAATTTCTTTTTTTCCTAAATCTTTTAGAATTCTTTTGTTGTGTTCACACAGGAACCAACAGATTTTTTTCCTAAGATGTAATCTTGTAGCGCGTCATTTAAAATTCCATGAAAATTTTTATTTCTTTAATAATCTTCTTTGAAATAAATATTTTATCGTTTTACTTTTAAAAAGCAACCTTAAGGGAATTGCTGTTATTAAGTAAAACGAGTTTAAAATTGCCTTTAAAAAACATTAGAGAATGTTTTGAGTAACAAAGACCAAAACAATTTTAATGACAGATTTTTTTTAATAGAACACAATAATAAACTATCGTTTCTTCAAATATGTTTTATTTCTGTAGATATATTAGCTTACTTCAAAAATTTTGATTTTATAACTTAAGAAAGTAATAAATAAAGAAGGTACATTTTATATTTATTATAAGATGGTTCATTATATTTAATATAAAATATTTTGCTATATTTATTACTTTAAAGCGAGGTTTTAAATTTAATCGTCTGTTTTAAATTTGCGAAACTATTAATATAATAAACTATAATAAAAGAAATCTAGAGATATTTTACCACAGTGACATGTGTTTTTAACGCATTAAATTTTTTTGAAAACAATACAATACACTCTTTAATAAAATAAACTACACTATAAAAAGCCTAGAGGGTGATCTTTATTTTTGACGAATGTATTTGTATAATATATTTTATATACGTCTTATATAACTTCATTTTAAATGTTTAGCCAATTTATTAGAAATAAAAATCAGTACGGGGATTGATTATTTAATTGTTTGATATTGTTTTTAAAACCAACTTGGGGGATCACAGGGTCTAGTTGCTTAGTTAACTTTAAAGTAATAAAAAATAAATGGTTTATATGAATTGCACTTGTAACCGAAAAATTTTTTTTTTCAATTTAATTTTTAGACGTGGCAGCCAGATGGGTAAAACATCTAGTAAATTGCCTCCGAAAGAAATTACTGATCTTCTTAATCTCACACATTTTACAGAACAAGAACTTAAAGATTGGCACATCGGTTTTAAACGAGACTGTCCAGAAGGAAGATTGTCATTACAGCAGTTTACGGACATATACAGCAAGTTTTACGGAACAACAGAGGCTAAGAAATTTGCGGAGCATTTATTTAGAACATTTGATACTAACCACGATGGCACAATAGGTATGCTCTGTTTCTATACCGTTTTGTTGTATTTATTTTTTATTTAAAACTTGTATGTATTATTTTTAAAATTATTATTGCGCAGATTTTCGTGAGTTTATGTGCTCTTTATCGATTACTACAAGAGGCACAATGGAAGAAAAGTTACGCTGGGCATTTATGGTATACGACGTTGATGGCAACGGTTCAATAACTTCAAATGAAGTGTTAGCGATTGTTAAGTCTATTAAAAAAATGATTGGGAATATTAACGATAAAAATGCTAGCGACGAAAGAATTTTATCTTTATTTTCAAAATTTGATAAAAATCACGACAACAAACTATCTCTACAAGAGTTTGTCGAAGGAGCACAAAACGATCTGACATTTGTAAGAATTTTACAATCAAACGATTAATCCTTTTTATTACTATCAAAAAAAAAACAAAGAAAATTTGATTTTTTAAACTTTTGAAGAGGTTTTAAAAAATGGTTTTTAAAAAATGGTTAAATCCGTCATAAAATGTATATATGGCTCATGTATTGGGTTTTATCAAAGTTATTGTCGGAATTTAATTGGCACAAATGAGAAAAATATTACTAGATCCATTGATGTTACCGCTGTTCTCTGATGATACCGCTGTTTTGAAAGATCTTATGTTTAAGATAAACTCAATAAAATTTAAAGTTTGCGCTTCATTGCTTCTTATTTATTATTCATGATTTACTAAATGTTTTTGCTAAGTTCTGTTTCCTATAAACCTCAGGCACTCCCAGCGATGACCTTTAAAGATAAATTTATAAAAATAAAATGGTTATAAAGATGAGGGGAATGGAAACGGTGGAAACTATAGGAATAATACAGCAAGAAGATTATTAAGGGTAAATGCATTTTTGATTAAGGATTTGCTCTTTGACTCAAAAGAAGTTTTATTACAAAAAGACTTTACTTATTAAGAAGTCTATATTAGTTACAAGTTAGTTATTCCCAGTGGGCACTGCGTTTTTATTAGGTTTAAACCTAACAAAAACGTTCAGAAAACGTTTAATAGTTAAGTTCTTACTTTATTTTTTTTTGTTAGAAATTTTACTAAACTTGCAGCTTACTAGCGTTGATTTTTTTTAAATAAAAAATTTAAGTGAAAAAAAAAAGAACAAACAAAGTTTGTCACAGCTGCAAAAAACCATATTCAAGTAGATTCTTTATTAACCTAACAGTGCTATATTACCAGTTATTCAGTTATACGCTTGGCTTTTTTCATTTGATGTTTTTTAAATGTCGTGTCTTTTTATGTTGGAAAAAGCTATCTGTTTTTTAAATATTCAGTTTTTCCTTTATTTTTGCACCTATTTTAAATTTTTTTTAAAGCAAACTGTTTTTATTTCGTTACTCTTAAATTCTTATATTTTTAACATGGAAAAAAACTTGAAGAACAAAAGTGACTTATAACTCCTACGAAATCGTTCTTACTTTACAAGCTAACCTTTTACCATACAGTTTTATCAAACTTATATCGCTTTAGTTATCAAAGTATAAATTAATAACGCAGTTGTTTCTTTTTTTAAAGATAGATTTCTTTTACGAGCACTAATTATACTGTTAACTTGTTTTTCCGCCTCATTTAAAGTTTTAGAAACCGATTTCCTATTCACTGGTGTCTTTCCACAGTGTTTCTTTAAGTAGAAGGCAGAATGTTGTTAAACTTTGCAGTATTTTCTATTTTCCTACCTCCTTTTAAAAGTAAAAATAAATTGGTAACGAATTTATATTTCCTACTTTTTTAATATTATAAAAAAAATTAAAACCAGTTTTTATTGTCTCCTACTGCTTTTTTTATGCTTTTTTAAATACTTTTATCTCGTACCAGCTCTTTTTAACTTTTAGTTGTTTTATTGCCACTCAAATTAAACACCCTAACTATTTCTTTATATAGGAACTTTTTCTGCTTTAATAAAAGAAATTGCTTTTCTATTTCATTTTATTTTTTCTTCAACATATAGTAACTTAGCGCGGTTTATAGTCTGATAGTCATTTAAATGTTATTAATTTGAAAAAACGTAACATTAAATTTTGTAATATTAACAAACTAACGTGTAGATTAAAACAAGAATCATGGAGTAATGTATATAAATGCAATGATACTAACGAAACTTTTAATAACTTTTTAAGAACATTATTAAAACACTACAATGAAACCTGTCCATATGATGATATTAAAGTTAAGGCAAAAGCCATTGCTAACCCATGGATGACCAAATCGCTATTAAAATGCTCAAAAAAAAAAAAAAAAGCTATATAACAAACTTCTAAAATATAAAAACACAAAAAATGAACTAAATTACAAAAAATATAAATACTTTTACCAATCACTAATCAAAAATGCAAAAAAAAGTTATTTCAGTAAGCTAATTTTGAATTGCCAATTTAATAGTAAAAAACATGGTCCATAATTAATAACATCATCGGAAAAGAAAAAAATATTGCTCCTTCACTGCCTATGAGAATTAATATTGACAACACCGATATATTCTGTCAAAACCTAATCTCAAAAGAGTTCAACAAGTATTTCACAAATGTTGGACCTAAACTTGCCAACAAAATATTGGCAACATCAGAATCATTTAAAATCTATCTAAAACCCTCAAATAACAAAATATTATACGAAATGAATTAAGTTTATATGAAATGAATTAAGAAATAAAATTATATGAAATGAATTAAGAATTTGAAACAGCTTACTCTTCTTTAAAAAAAAAATCACCAGGGTATGATGAAATCTCTAGTAATATAGTGATTTTTAACAAAACTTGCTTAAGCAAACCCTTGTTTCATATACTGAAACTTTCATTAAAGTTCAGTATTTTCCCTGATGCTTTTAAAATAGCTAAAATAATTCCAATTTACAAATGCAACGATCATTCGGACATTACAAACTATAAACATATATCATTATTTTCTCTATTCTCAAAATTGTTTGAACGCGTAATTTATAATAGAGTATTCGAGTATTTCACTATGAACAGTTTGTTTTATCCAAAACAATTCTGGTTTTAGAAAAATTACTCAATTGAACATGCAATTATTGAAATAGTCAACCATATAACTAATGGTTTTAACATTAACAAATATACTTTAGGAGTATATATAGATCTATCTAAAGCATTCGATACAGTTGACCATTGCATTCTCTTAGAAAAAATTAGGCATTACGGTATAAATAATACAACATATTCCTGGAACATATTGCTTTCTATCTTACAGATAGAAAGCAATATGTTCATAATGAACAATCCGGAACATTAAATGTCGTTTGCGGAGTTCCGCAGGGATCAATCCTTGGCCCACTTCTATTCCTTATTTATGTTAATGACTTTTGTAATGCATCATTAAAACTAAATTCAACAATGTTTGCAGATGATACAAATCTATTTCTTACCAATAATAATATTAAATTCTATTCAGATATGAATATGGATTCTATTCAGATATGAAAATCTCTATTCAGATATGAATATGGAATTACATAAAGTTAATATTTGGTTTAGGGCAAACAAACTGTCACTTAATGTTGAGAAAACAAACTATACTCTACTTCATAAAATAAAAAAAAACAATTAAACATTCCCCTAAAGTTGCCTGAACTTTATTTAAATGATAAATTAATTAAAAAGCAAACAAGTATAAAGTTCCTAGGAATTCTTGTCGATGAAAGTTTATCCTGGCTTCCCCAGATAAACTATATTCAATCAAAAATCACCAGAACTATTGGCGTAATGTATCGAGTCCGCCCGTACGTGAACATTTCAAGTATCAAATTGATATATTTTGGACTGATTCACTGTTTCATTAACTATGCTAATATATCATGGGCAAGTACGCATAAAACAAATCTTGAAAAAATTTATAAGCTACAAAAACACGCTTGCCGAATAATATACTCTAAATTTAAACGTGAACATGCAAAACCTCTTATGAAAGATATGAAAATGATGGATATATTTGAAATAAATATCTATCAGCATCTAATTTTTATGTATAGATACTACAACAATCTTTTACCAGTAAATTTTAATGATAAGTTCGAAATAACGCTAAATGATAAGTATAATCTAAGATCAAATAGAAACATTAACTATAAATTGCCTCGGAATTGTTACAAACTCTCAGAATATTGTATATCTTATCGAGGACCTAAATTATGGAATGAATGTCAAAAGGGTATTAAATTTACGGTGAAGTCCTTAAGTTCATTTAAGTTTCAAGCAAAAAAAGAAATTTTTAAAATGTAATGATTTTAATAATTAAAAATTATTTTTATTTGAACTAATTAATTTTTTGTTTGTTTGACTATTTTACCGGTATTTTTGCTACTTATTTGCTTCTTAATCCGAGCTTTATATTATACGTGTTATATACTTCTTAATACGGGCTTTATGTTATACGTGTTATATACTTCTTAATACGAGCTTTATATCATACGTGTTATATACTTCTTAATACGAGCTCTTTAGTATATTTGTTATGAGTTTTATATTTATATTATACTCGAATTTAAGGCTGTATATTTAGGATTTATTAAAACGATTTATAACTCTTCTTATTTATTATATAAATCTACGATTTATTATTCTTTTGAAAGAGACTCTATGCGATAACGTAATGTTATCCTTCTTTGAGTTCCTATCCGCTTTAACGTTATTTTATTGTAATACTAGTGTATACTCTTGTAACAGAATTTATTTTATATATATTTAAACGAGCATTATAAAAATTATAAAACAAACAGTTGAATCAGAAGAAGAGTAGTCTGCATCATCAAAGGCGATTCTACAAATACCCCCTCCCCCCACACCGCCCTGTGAAATCGCCTATATATGTATATGTAAAAGAATAATGTAAAATGTATTATGTAAAAGTAAGTTTTAGATATTACTCATTAATATCTTTTAATGTCTACTTGTTGTTTTTTTTTATATTAAACATGTTCTTTTTATATTAAATTTTTTTAATTGTATTACTAAAAGTGTATATGCACATCTTTCTTATCTGCTTTACAATTTGTAACAACTACAGTAGAATGTTAACAAAAATAAAAACTAATTAATGTAAACTAAATGAATTTATAATATAAAATATTACGTTAAAAAAGTTTAACTTAGAGGTAAAGTTATGATTACGACACACAAATAAATAAAGTTCTTATACCCTTCAGTAAAGCCACTCTAAACAGCAAAAGAATAAATGAATGACAAAAATGACACAAATGAATAAAATTCTTAGACCCTTCAATAAAGTCATTCCAAACTGCAAAAGTATCTGACACAAATGAATAAAATTCTTATACTCTTTAGGCAAGTAAATGTGTGTTGTTTGAGCAAATTCTTCTCAATAATACCGTAATCATTTTTTGAGTCCAAGTACGTATGCCTTTCTTCTAGAAACTTGATTTTAATTATGTTAAACAAACTGTTAAAGACTAATAAATTAAAGACTTGTTCAGGGAGATTAAATGAAAAAGTTTGTCTGCCTGTCCACAAGACCAGATAATGAGATATTCTTTTTTTTTCGCACATTCAGAGCCAAAGCGTCTTTCCCTGGGTATTCCCATTCCTTAACATTCCCATTCCTTAACATTCAAATGATATTCCCATTCCTTAACGTTGAACCTTTTTGGAAACATTAAGAGCACTTTTTTAAGGTAAAAATGTGCATTATTGTAATAGAGATAAAAGGTTTTTAACATAAAGATTATATATTTACTTATATAATGAACATAGGTATTTTCTGTATTTATAACAGATAATAATGGACATGGGTATTTTCTGTAGATGTTTTTATTTCAGTAGTTAATATAATTCTCTTCAGGAAACTGGGCAACGTGCTGTTTAACGTATTTTGTAACTTGATCATTAATAAAATCTTTTTTTATCCTTACTTCTTTTGTCTCGATGGGAACATATTATTATTAATAAGTTCCCATCGAGATAATAACCCTCCTTTATTGAATTTTGAAGCAAAGCTTTTTCTTTTTCTTTTTTTTTTTGCAAAAAATAAAAACAAAATAAAACGAGCTAGCTGAAGTACTTTAGGGCACAAAAATTTCTAATCGAAGGTTTTCAAATATTTAAATAATTTTATTTAAATATTTAAAAATCTTTTATAAAAAACTTTTGTGCCATAAAGTACTTTAGCCAGCTCGTTTTTTTGCATTAAGAATGATATTAAGATATGTAAAACGAATGATATTAAGATATGTGAAATTAATGGTAAAATAACCTTTTTTTAAAGCTTTATGAACCTTTTGCCATTCTTTTCACATATCTTAATGCAACTTAATAACATATTCTTTGCTTTTACATTTAGCTTATAAAGATAAAATGAACTTTTCAGTGAGTAACAATATTTTATATTAAATAACATTTTTGCGAGCACTTTGAGTTTTGATAAATTTTGTTTGCACAAGTTGACTTTGTAATTAATATTAGCTTCCTTTAATAATAGAAATTTCACAATATACAATACTTTACTGCCTCAGTTATTAAAATTTTATTTTTTTAAGAATATATATTCTTCATTTAAAGTTAAAATTCTTCATTTAAAGTAAAAACCAAATAACTAGAATATAAAAATACGAGTTTTACACGAGTTTTACACGAGTTTTACACAAGTTTTACACGAGTTTACCCGAGTTTACCCGAGTTTTACACGAGTTTTATTCGAATATTGATCAATGATTATAGATAACTTTTAAAACAGCGTTATTGTTTTAGGTTAGGTAACAAACTTCAGTAAATATTTAGTGCGAATTTTATTTTTTACTTGTTTGGCTGTTCTGCTGGTTCATCACTTTTATTTCTAAAAGCTAAATTTAACAAGTTTTTTCATTTGAAATTATTTTGAATTAGTCTGTTTGTCTTGCAAACCAAAAAGAAGCTCTCCAGCAAGTTATCAATTGTTATTATGATCCTAAAAGTCATGTTATTTGAAGTCTTCGAATATTTTTTTAATTAAAAAACATCACTTAAATAGGCTTTTTTTAGAAGCATTAAGCACTCGAAACAATTTTCAATCATGATTAAAGATTTTTGTAAATATTTTAACCATAGTTAAGATTTAACAATTTTCAATCATGTTTAAAGTCTGTTTAAACTGAATAAAGAAATAGTTTCATTAAAATTTGTTCAAATTTTACAAAACTTAATTTTGTTTGCAAAATATACAACCAAGCAACCCACAATTGGGATAGATGCCTGTGCTACTACTGTGAACAAACAATTGATGAATAATATGCTTCAGGCTTATATAATTTCTTGAGTTGAAGATGGTATGTGCAAACAAATTCATAGAGTTGTAATTTGCACGGTGCGTTCATTACTTATAATATTTGTTGCTTTATAGAGTAGCAATGATCAATAGTTCGACAGGTTTATACAACCCTTATTCTTTGAAAAAACCATGGAATTTTATAAAATGTTACGTATTACTTTTGAGTCCACTCAACCTATTAATTTTTTTGTTGATACTGTGCAATTAAAAGGCCCGAAAAGTAAATGTTTTAAATTGATGACAAAACTACGAGAGAACATTAAAAGTCATTAAAAGTCTAAACTTGAAACAAAATGATCCTAGAAATAAATATCAAGTAACTCAAAACTACTTTCTTTTAATATTATAAAATATAAAATGAAAAAAATGGATGATGTACCTTTTTTATTCTTTTTTTTTTATTCATTTATTTGATAACAGAAAAATTGTTATTCTACCGCCACTTTTATATTTTTGATAAATTTTAAATTGTAAATTCATCTGCAACACTTAATCATCAATCTAGCACAAAAAAAGTAAGCGTTTTTTCAAAAAACTGCGAAGATCCAGAAAAAAAAAAAGGAAATAGCTTTGTTCAAGAACATATTGTGTGTTTGATTTCAACGCACATTTAATTTCAATAGACGTTAAGTAAAGATATAGGTTTTTATTAGATAAGGTTTTGACACACTTTGTAAAGTATTGGTTAATATGGGTTTTTAGTATCAAACCGCCTAATACTGGCTAGTGTGATGGTTACTAGGTGTTTTACGCCGAGAGTATTTTTTTGAAAAAACTTATTTTAACAAACTATTTAAGTATATACCCGTAAAAAAGAAAATTGGTACACCATTGTCAAACTTTAAAAGTTGATTTTTAGATATACCAATGTTTCTATTAATATTAATATTATTATTTTAATTTCTAGATGTTTACTTTTTTAAATCAAATACATTAATAATGCGTATTAAAACTTTTTTCTTAATTATAAAAAATACATAATTAGTCGAAGTAAGGAACCTTTACTGCGCTGCTTTTTTTTTGTCTTTAATAACAAGCAGTAACGTAGTATAAATAACATGAAGATATTTAATATTTTATCTTTTAATTTTTATTTCCAAATTTTACTCAAACTTAATTTTTAACTCTTATTTTTATGTAATGATTACTTCTTTTTTATATATATTGATTTGAGATATCCAAGAAAAAAAGACCGTCAATTTCTTGTTGTGTATTTTTTAAACCGTTTTTGAACAATTTTTTAAACATAATAGTTACCTTGGTAAAATAATAGTTACCTTGGTAACTATTATTTTTTAAAATCAAGATGATAAAAAACAACAAAATAAATTTTTTTTATTAGTAAGTAAATTTAACCCACTTAACGATATTTTTTATTAGTAAGTAAATTTAACCCACTTAACTTAACGAACTTTATAAAGTTCGTTTAAAATAAAATTTCGAAAATAAAAAACATTAGTTTTTAATCTAAATTTAGATTAAAAATTAACGTTTTTTATTTTTTATTTCCATCTCCACTTTTGACACAACTCACGATAATTAGATATCAACATCTTTCCATCAGACTCTATAAAACATCTACTTTTTACTCCAGGAGAAAAATACTTTTTAAAATACTAAAGCAAATTTAGATTTTTTAAACCGAATTCAGTATATGCTATTGAGTATTTTTCTAGTTACAGAAAAACAAGTAAACATTATCTATTGATAAGAGTAACTTATTTAGCTATAGAAATATTTAACTGGCCTGCAAACTTTCAATACTTAGCTTTAAAGGAGACGTAAAAGTTATTATTTTTTAAATCGTTGTCATAGCCGAAAAATATTGTAAAATACGAAATATTGTAAAAATATTGTAAAATACGTCACGGTTTGAAAGGCTTTGTGGGCAACTATATGTGTATATATATATATATATATATATATATATATATATATATATATATATATATATATATATATATATATATGTATATATATATATATATATATATATATATATATATATATATATATATATATATATATATATATATATATATATATATATTTATACATATATATACATATATATTAGACCATTTCAAAATTGTATATAAAAAAAATAATTTTTGAACTTTATTTGGGCTACCCTTTGATTTGATGTGGTTTGTGGTCAGGAAAATTAGTTCAAAATTGCAAACTTAAATAATGTGTTTTAGGGACAGCTCAATTAACTTTACTTTTTAACAGGTCCCTATTATTAAAAAAGTTTTTTCAAAAGTATGTCATATTGGGTCTTAAA
Source organism: Hydra vulgaris (assembly GCF_038396675.1). Classification (NCBI taxonomy): domain Eukaryota; kingdom Metazoa; phylum Cnidaria; class Hydrozoa; order Anthoathecata; family Hydridae; genus Hydra; species Hydra vulgaris. Next base: position 18,983,514 of record NC_088920.1, on the reverse strand, counting down.
AGTAGCGAAATTATATAAAAATTTCAAAAAAAATGATAATTTCATACTGCAATTATTATTTTAGATTTAATTGCACAAAAACTATGGTTTTTTTTAACTAGAAATAAAAAGAGTACATTTTTACAAGTTTTTAATGAAAATTAAAATTTGTAATTTATTTTTTATAAAACAATTTTTGAAATTTATATACTATTTTGCTTCTTTTGAGTACCAGGTTGACCTACTTTTGAGGAACTTTTTTTTTTTTAATTTTAGGACCCCATTGAAAAGTAAACTTAAATAAGTTGTTACTAAATAATGCTTTGAAACTTTAATGATTTACTTTTTTTCATCAATTAACAACATTTAAACATCTAGCCACTTAATTATTAAAATATGTCTTTTTTTAAACTTGTCTAATATATATATATATATATATATATATATATATATATATATATATATATATATATATATATATATATATATATATATATATATATATATATATATATATATATATAGATATATATATATATATACATGTATATATATATGTATATATATATATATATATATATATATATATATATATATATATATATATATATATATATATATATATATATATATATATATATATATATATATATATTATATATACAATAAAAAAGTCGTAATCCAACTTTGTTACTCTTTCATACATAGTTATTTAAATTATGCCAATATTGCTTGGGAAAGTACAGAAAAAAGTAAGTTTCAACGTCTTTATTTCTGTCAGGAACGCGGCATTCGTATAATCAATTTTGCAAATCGCTTCTCTCATTCGAAGCATTATATTATTGAAATGAGAATTCTGAATATATACGAGTTAAATGTATTTAATATTTTATGTTTTGTATATATGTGGATAAATAACTTATCCCTAGCTGTCTTCAAAGATCCTTTCTCTTTTAAACCAATCAGTAAATATATTTTGAGAAATAATAACTTTTTAAATAAACCTTTTTGTCAAACAAACTTTAATCAATTTTGTATTACGTATCGAGCGCAACACTTAAGGAAAAAATTTTTTTGCCGAATTTAAATTTGAAGTACCTATTACTTTTTGCCTTCTTAAAAAAAAACCGAAAAACCTCATTATTTCGTTGGATAGTATATTGAGTTATTATTTGTAGTAAAAGTTAAAAATATATTTTGATTTACTTTTTTTTATTATTTAAATACATGTTTACGTTTATAGAAGTTTATTCCTTATTTTATTTATTGCTCTTATACTTTCTTCTTCTTAATTTATATGTTGGTTTACTCTAATATAAAATTCTGATGAGAAGATCCTCTTGATCTTTTTTCAGACTCAGATCATTTACTTTGCAATTTTGTAAAAGTTTATTTATTTTAATCTTTTTTTTGTAAATGCTTATTTAAGGTTCTGATGACAAGATTTTTGCGATCTTCTTTCAGATACCTTGCTTATATTTGTTATATTTCCTATCATTGAAAGTTTATATTATTATTTTTATTATTGGTTATTTAAAGCTGTACAACGATTAACAAATGTAAACCAAAAAATAATAATAATAAAATAAAATGGTGGATGGAATATTGAAACAGGACCAATAAAAAAAGGTCAATAAAACCCCTCTTTTACCTCAATTGAAGATGTGGTTTGCAAATGAGCAGAAGAAAATATTTATGCAAGATGGAGCACCATCTTGCATAAATATTTTCATTTGCATATATCATTTGCCATACAGCAAAATCCATTAAGAAATTATTGGCATCTCTAAAAATTCCACTTTTTGATTGGCCAGGGAACTCCCCAGATCTAAACCCCATAGAAAATGTATGGGAGCTATTAAAGAGAAAAATTTCGCTAAAAAAAGTCATAAATATGATCCAATTGATTGAAAAAGTTGTTTGGCATTGGAACCATAATTCACATTTGAAAGAAATGGCTTTAAATTGCATTTATAACATACCGAATCGTCTTCGTGCAAAAATAATGGAGGATCATCAAAATATTAAAATTTCATGTTAATAAACATATTCTTATTGTTTTTTTATGTGTATCTTATGTTGGAAAATAGTTATACTTTATTTATACATAAATTCTTTATCTGTATTTCTATAAAAGCAATTTACTTCTTAGAAGATAAAAAAGTCAAAAAATATCAAAGTAGGCTAATAATTTGATAGGGATATACTATATATTAGTAGAAATTAAGTGATTTTCTACTAATATATATATATATATATATATATATATATATATATATATATATATATATATATATTTATATATATATATATATATGCGCGTGTGTTTTTATAAAATTTACTTATCTCTAAACGCTTGCCAAATTATTTGAAAGGCTTTTTTTAACTTATTTTGATTTTTATGTATAAATTATTAATATACATAATAATTTATATTTTAAATGAAAACAGTGAACAGATATAAGGAGATAAAATTGACCACAAACAAAACAACGACAACAACAAAAAGCACATTTTCTATTAGAAATGTATTTGCTATTAGGAATGTTACACAGCATTTATAAGTTTATGTAAATACCTCAAACTGCAAAAATAATCAAAGAGCTATCTGCTGATACCCATTAAAATTACAACATTTATGTAAGCCTACAATATTGCAGACACATTCGAGTTCACAAACACGGACAAATTGTTACATATAAAAATTGCCATCATGTAACAATTGAATATAGCAGCAGCCCCAAAAAATATCATGTTTTACAGAAAGCTGTGTGAGACACAACTTTTTTTTTTCATTCGAAATTTTGCATCAAAAGCAATATTGAATTAAAATATACTTTAAAAAAAATTTTATTCAAACCATTTTACAAAATTTCTTTTTATTAAATACAACTGCTTCTTCAAATCGATAAAGCCATTTAAAAACAATAATTTTGGAGATAAGGCGAGCATATCTATAATACAAAAAATATATAATTATGACTTTAAAATGATTAAAAAGTTTACAACAAAATAACAACTAAGGTTTTCAACTTCTTTCTTTTTAAAACAGCAACAATCAGTTTTGTTGTGCAAAGATCTCACAAGAATAAAAAAAGCAACATTATTGTTCTAGACCTAAAAATTTTTGAGCATAGAAAAATTAAAGATCCCATACTCTATATATCTGCTGAAAACTGACATATATATATTTTATGACAATATATATTTTATGACAATATACATTTATTATGACAATATACATTTTTACAAAAGATTCACGACTTTTTATAAGATCTTCGCATAAACGCGTATACGTTTATGACGTATACATTTATGACTATAAATTTGTAATCATATTATGATTGCAAACATTATTTTCTAAAAATATTAAAATTTAAAAATTATTAAAATATATAAATTTGTGGCAAAGTGGTATGCATAAGTGGAAAGTAAAACAGGGGGCACGTGCTTCCTTTACTTTTATTCTTAAGGACTTTTTTTTTTTTAAAGAAAATTCTAGATGTAGAAGAATTTTTTTTAGAAATTGACGATTGTGCCCCTCCACTTTGAAACCCGTGTCGTTGGCCATAAAACAAAAAAAACTTATTACAAATGTTCATAACTTTAAACGTCTCATGTTATATGCAGAATAATCAATGTTTTAAATTTAGCAAGTGTTTTGAATTTATAGTTCACATTTTTTTAAATATCATCTCAAGATTAAAAGGATCACTACAGTCGAGGTAGAAGGCAACCCTTTTTTTTTTTGTTGGTAATTGTTACAACCATTTTACCCTAACTCTTATCTCCCAAATCACTCCACTCAAAGTATTTGCTTAGGCGAATTAGTAAAACTTAAATTGAAACATTTAAGAAAAGAAGTTTTAATACTACTATTAGGTGAAATGGATTAACTTGGATTCAGAGACTCCCAAACACAAACCTTGAAAAACAAGGCCGCACTGCAGAGAAAAAAGTTGAGTGCAGTAATACGTAGGAACGTGGTGGGGTACAAACTCTGTACTTCTTGCTTACAAAACAACTTCTCTACTATAACACCACTACTACAAAAATGATAACCAATTTTTTTCTGCATAACAACACTTAATCTTTACTGTTACAAGTTGAAATAAATTTAGAAAAGCATAAATAAATTCTTACCTTACAAACCCAATGGGTGTTCTGTATAGACACCCATACTTTTAACAATTTCACCAGCAACATTCGATTTCAGCTTATCATTCTGCAAATGTTTTTCAGCCAGACAAGAGTCAAGATTTCGCACCACACGATCATACGCCTTTTATGCAAAATAAATATAAAAATATTTACAAACAAAATTTATTGCAATATTTCAAAAAAAAAAAAAAAAAGGCAACAGAAATAGTCAAAACCTGTAAAATAACTAAGATTTATAGTTAAGATTAATTATAAGAATAATTAAAAAAGAATAATTAAAAAAGAACAATAATAATAATAAAAAAAATGAACAGTTAAAAAAAAAATCAATAACTAAATAAAAAATAAAGTTTTATGCGATAAGTAAAAAATCATTCACCAATAAACACAGTTTAAAAGCAAATTACTTACTTCTGAACAAAATATTGAGGTTAACAGAGCTTCGTGATTAGCGTTTGGAAGTGCATTGTTCAATGATTTAGTTGTCCTTGGTAAAAATGCGTTTTTAAAATTTTTTTTTTTTTGTAATATTAACTATATATGGGTATCAAAAATAAAACCAACTTATTGATGGATAAAAAAACTCGATATTAACTAGCAAGTTAAAAAATTACCTCGATAAAACAGATATCATGCCAAATATATCAATAGCAGCATCAGCCAACCGATAGCAAACCATTTGCTGATCTAGAAAATCAATCACCATGTCAAATTTAATCAAGCACAGCTATTAGTAACAAAAAAAATGCAAAAAAAAAAGCATGAGCACAATAAAGAACAAAACAAACTTTTAAATACTGTTTGCCTAAAATTAAATGAATGCTTACCTACAACCTACTTACCTACGACATCTTTCTTATATTTAATAAGTAGTTTTTCTGAAGTGACACCAAACGCTTCAATAGCTTTTGAAGCCTAAAAATATTTTGGAAATCAATATATATTTTTTTTTAATAAGATAGCTATGATTTCACACAAGTAAACTTTTAATGAGTTCCCATAATTCACTTTCTTATTTGAATATGACGTTATAAAAGAATTTTGACAATTTTTTACACACGTATGCTCATTTTGACATTTATAAGCTTCTCCTACCCTAACTCACAATTAATTATGAATTTTATATTAGAGTTTTCCTTCTTCAGGGTAAGTGACGCTCACTATTGTTACAAAGTTTGACCTGGTTCAAATTAAACAAATAAATATCAAAAAAAGATTGGTTATCAGATTTCTCACCAATTCTGCTTGATTTTTAAGGTCTCTATGAACACTTGATGAAATATCAGGTCCACTATGTATTCCAACAGCTCTGTTAAAATAAGAAATACAACAACATTGATTGAAAATGAATAAAAAAATTTAAAAATGAAAATTGCAAACATTTTTAAAATCTACTAAGATCAAAAGTTACTTAAAAAATTTTCACCGCTTTGAGCGAACCATTCCTTGCTGAAGTACGGTTCCCATGTTAGCAAATGGGTTTCGAAGTTTATTTTGAAAATCTTTTAGATATTTACCAGCTCCCTGAAAATAAAAAAAATCTTGAACTTTGAAAATTTGACCATAAAAACCATGAATTTTTGTTAAAGAATATAATCACCTGTAATCCAGTCAAAGTTACAAAAAGACGCAATATATCATTGGTTCCTTCAAAGATGCGGAAAATGCGTAGATCTCTCATTACTCTTTCAGTACCAGATCCCTTTGAAAAATTTGTATTTTACAAAAAATTTATTATTTATAAATAACAAAAACAATTATTTAAAAGGTAAAACAATGAAAATTGTCTTAGATTGCTGAAAGATTGTATTTAAATTAAAATGTAACTCATGTTCAGCTACCAAAATCTAGCTACAAACTCTTTTTTTATATGCCAATCAAATTATTACACAGAAATTCCATACATTAAACATGTTAAATAACCTCAACAAAGTATAAATGAACTCTTTAAATTTTTCAGAAACATATTAATTTTATACAACTTAATACAACTTGTGAATCGCTAATTAAATTTTATTAAAACATTCTATAGTAAGTTTCATATTTTGTCAAATGTTTCAGGTGGCAGTCTTTATCAAATGTTTCATGTGGCAGTCTTTGTCAAATGTTTCAGGTGGCAGTCTTTGTCAAATGTTTCAGGTGACAGTCATAATAGAACAATGTTGTCATAATAGAGCAATGTTTTCAGGTATTGTCATAATAGAACAATGTTGGCATACTTTGTCAAATGTTTAGGGTGACAGTCATAACAGAACAATGATAGTAGAAATTGAAAATATTTTTCAGAAAAATATTCTCATAAATGCAACTTTTACTATTACTTGAAATCACACATATTGAAAGTTTATAACGCTTTTTATTTTGTATATTTTGATCAAAACATCGTACATAAATTTTCTCATTAATTTATAAATTTGTCTCAAATCAAAAAGAGAAACATTAGACTGCATACCTTCATGTATCCCATACCACCTAGAATTTGGATGGTTTCATCTGCAACCTCCCATGCTGATTCCTGAAACAATTAGGACATTTTAAATTAAAAAACAGAAAAGGGCTTTTCATATCGCAGATTTTAGACAAGGACTAGTTGCTTACTCAGATATCAGGCAAAATTCAGGTATTTGGCCAAGTATAAAACAAGGTCCAAATATTTGTCTGGACTTTGCCGTATACCTGATAAAATAACATACCGAAGCATATATTTTACTAATGGCAGCCTCTAGTTGAAAATCTGTAAATCCATTATCCATTATGCCACAAACCATGTATGCCATGCTCTACTCAATAAAAAAAAAAAAAAGTTAAAACTCACCAAAGTCTTATATTTAAAACATAATTAAAAAAAGAAATCAATTTCATATTATTTTAAAAAGTAATCACCTCCGTAACATACTGTCTAACTGCCATACGAGCTAGTTTTTCTTGAATAACACCGTAATCTATAATTTTTTGTCCAAATTGTGTTCTGTTTGCAGCAAACGTTACCTGGGTGTAAAATTAATTAATGAATAAAAGAGAGTATGTAACTTAATTATGTATTTAATTACAATAATAAACATATTTAATTAAAATGATAAACATCAACAACTAAAATAACTTTTATGTAAACATTTTAAAATAATAAAAAAATAATTATTTTGTGGTTTGATTGAAAAGTTATTTGAAAAAAAATCAGATTTAAATTTAATAAAAATTAAATCTGATTGAGTGGTGTATATAAAATCTTTCGCAAAGAACTCCATTGCACTTACATTACCTTCTATTGATTCAATTTAGTAAACTTGTAATACAAGGAATTAACTCATAACTCCAATATCTGTGTCTGCTTCTTAAAAGATCTTATGTCAAATTTTGTTTTCTAGTGAACTTAATAAAAACATGGAGCTCCTACTATGTTGGCTATTTTGCAACTCTGACTCAGTAATATTGTAAAAGTAGTGGGACCAAGGTTGAAACTTTTTGTATTATAACTGATTCAAAACTATTTTAGACTAAGTTGCCAAATTCAAGTAACATTCATTCTTATAAAAATGTTTCAAATATAAACTGTGATTTGTTAACATAGTGAATTGCTAACATTGTAATGTTGAACATTCTTCCCACTCTGGTAAACTATACCATCTAAAAACAACCCTTCATGTAAAGAACTGTTGTCTACTTAAACACTTTTTTAACTAATTATGACATAACATGATACCTATAACCTCTAATACTGGAGGCTGAATCAAGGGTATTAATTGAATGCACTCTTATCTAAACTTTTTTGTATCAAAAAATTTGAAACTTTTTTATAACTTATATTGTTGTATAAGGTCATCTCCTAGTTTCCAAACTTCTAAAGCTGTTAAGTCTTACATTTTTAGTCTTTGATTATATCCCAGATGTCTTAGCTTTGGTTTCAGTGGCTCTTCTTTAAACTTTTTTGAGTTCTTTGATATTTTCTACATCACAAGAATTACAAGCTTGAATTACAAACTTTTAACGTGATCTAACATATGGATATGTAAAGACCTAAATCTTTTTTGAGAGTATTTTAGTTCACCATAGTTTCAAGAGTATTTTAGTTCATCATCTTTAGTTTTTCATGAAATAAGAATCTCTTACTTGCATCAAAATGCATTATTTTACATTTCTTAAAATTTAATCCCAGTCTACATCAACTAACCAAGTTTTTTTATCTCATTTTGAATCAACATCAGGAATAAATAAGAGAAATTACTTTATTGTCATCAACATACAAACAATATTTATTAAGAAAACTGCATGACAAATTGTTTATGAAGATCAATAAAAAAAGTGGGTCAAGCACAGAACTCTGTGGTATTCCACTTGATACATCAACACAATTTGCTTTGCATTTTCCTTTTACCACTGTTTGCTTCCTATTCCATAAAAATGATCTAATCTATTTAAGAGGCATACTAACAATACCAGAAGCATAGTACATAATTTTATGTGCAATAATTTATCTAATAAATTATCTGAGATCTAAATTATCTAATAAATTATCTGTTAAAAGCCTTTCAAAAGTCAGTATCATCTATATAAAGCCGGTATCATCTATTTATTTATTAGCCCAATTAAAAAATTTTTGGTCCTAAAAATGGACAAAGAAAATATCAATTTCTGTTGATGCGCAACCAAGAGTAATTTAGTTTTGTGTTGTTTTCTCAAAATCAATTTTGTAAATGGGTTCCTCATTTGTTTCTTGTAAGTTTTTTAATCAATAATCAACAATTGCAACAAAAATTTAAATTTAGAATAAACCTTTAAATAATAGTAAATAAGTAAAAATTAGAATATGTTAAAGGGATCCCAAACCGCTGAGATATGCTCAAATTAAAGAAAATGATTTTAAAAAAAAAACATTTAGGCTGAATTTTTAAAATTTAAACAAAAGAGTAATTGCATACCAAGAAAAATTAAGTTTTTTTGTTTTAGTCGAAGCTCGCCTTTTCTGCTTTGTAGGCCAAATAGTCTTCATAATATATGCCACAATCTACTTGAATTCTAAAGGAATAAAATGCGCTTGAATAAATTATCAAGTCTGTAGATTGCAACATATATTATGAAGAGTGTTTGGCTTAAAACAACATGTAACATTAGAAAAAGTGATAATACATTATAAAGTTTACCATTTAAAAAATTTTTCATTATTGAACAAGTTTAAATTCAGCCCCGGCCTCTTTACCCCTCAATTTAGTAGAGATTATTTTAAAATAATAAACATAAAAATTCTTACAGCCTGAGAAATCAAACTTCTTTGTGTTCCAGAGAGAGCAGCAGCCATACCAAAGCGACCATTGTTTAAAATGTTCATAGCAACTTTAAAACCCCCTCCAACTTCTAAATTTGTGTGTCAAAAAGAAATATTTAATTTTTTTGAAACTTGACACGTTAAAAAACAAAAATGTATCCTTCTTGTGATTGGTTAACTAAACATACCTCCCAAAACATTTGCAGTAGGGATTTTAACATCTTCAAAATAAACCTAAAAAAAGTGCAAAGCATTGTAAAACTAATTGGTTGCTTGCTCAATAGTTATGTTAATGCTAAGTTTGTGTTCATTCTGTTGATAATAATCACACCTGTGACATAACCACTACCGTAAGAATGTTTGAGTACTAGCAGATTTTAACCCAAAAAAAACAATTTTTGTATCAAATTCACACCCAACAAGGCTTCAAGCAACTACTAATTAAGTTGGGAGTTGACAGAAAGCAAATGAGTGAGCTCAACAGTAAGAAGCTGGTTAAAAGAAGCACAAGAAGCCGGTTAACAGAAGATATAAAAATTGTAAATAGTATGATCAGGAAAACATAAAGACATGAGAGAATTCCAAAGCTAATAAATAAAAAAAAAAAAAAAAAAAAAATAGAAAGATGTAGTCACCATTCACAGCTTGAGAAGAAGGAACAAAGAGAAAAGTGACTGAGTGAACAAGTGTTAAACAGAAGCACATAAAAGAATGTAATTTTATGTCCATATAGTATATATATTTATATTTATATATATATATATATATATATATATATATATATATATATATATATATATATATATATATATATATATATATATATATATATATATATATATATATATATATATATATATACGATATGGGCATAAACTTACATATAGTATCTCTTGATTTTATATTTGATAGTATATATCTCTTGATTTTACTTGTTCAATCCTGACAAGATCTAAATGAATCTTGAATATTTGTAACTATATTTAAAGCTGGTTTTTATTTTGTTTTAAAAACTTTTTTCGTAACTTTATAAGTTGAGCCAAAGATTGATACCAAATATATTTTGTCAAGCAAGTTATTTTGACTAAATTCAAGTAAAAGAATTTCTGCATTACAGAGATTGTGGAAATAAAGTTTGACTTCAGCCCTTAACTCAACTTGCATAAATTATTTACATTAACAAAGTATTTATGCATTTCACTTTTACTTAAAACATGTTTTTAATAAACATATTTTTAATTTCCAAAACAAAAATTTAAATAAGTTCATAATAGAAAGTCGCAATTTAAATTTTTAAGATTTGTAAATTTTTTGAAACAGTTAATAGTTAAAGAAATATATAGAATGCGTATATACTAAAAAATATATTTTAATTTTATATTCAAACAGTGACAGAGTAACAGTTAAAACAGTGTTACACTTGCAAAGCTACTTAACAAAAAAATAGTAGAGGACTGTGGCAATTGTTCTCTAAAATAATAGATATGTTTAAACTAATGCATGTATCTAAATTATAGCATACGTCTATACTCTGAAACCACTAAAAGCTTAAGCAACACTTCTAAACCTTAAACTAAACCTCAACAAAAGTAAACATACCTCTGCTGTATTTGAACATTTAATACCCATCTTTTTCTCTGGAGGTCCACTTTAAAAAAGAGAAGCAGAATTTAAAAAATACTTAAAAAAATAGAAACAGAATATAAAAAATAATTTAAAATAGAGAAACAGAATTTAAAAAATACTTTAAAAAAGAGAAACAGAATTTAAAAAATACTTTAAAAAAGAGAAACATAATTTAAATAATACTTTAAAAAAGAGAAACAGAATTTAAAAAAGAGAAAAAAATACCATAACAAACAACAAATATATATTTGAAAGATTTAACACCTTGTAACACCTCCGAATGATCTTTCAACAATAAATGCAGTTATCTTATTCTTAATTTCGCCAGATTTCTCATCTTTTACAGGTGTCTTAAAAAAAAGAAAAAAAATCTTGTTATAAACATATTTCTTGTAAACAAGACTCTAAAACTGTAACTTGTCAGCAAATACATACAATATATCGATAAGTGAATGCATAAGCTATATCTATAAGCAAATGCAAGTAATACATCTACAAGCAAATGCATACAATATATCTATAAGCAAATGCATACAACATATCTATAAACAAATGCAAACAGTATATCTATTAAAGTTCTTTGAAACTCATATTTTTTAAGATCATATACCTGGGCGAATACTGTAAATATTTCAGCTATTCCACCATTGCTTATCCTAAGAGATATAAAATGAAAATTTATTCTCAAACAACAAATAAATCATCCTATACTTATTACTAATACGCAAAAAATAATAGAAAAAAAAAAAGAAACTTAAAAGCTTTAAATATAGATTAAGGCTAAATCTTTTTTCCCACAGCAGCTTTATTTGTCAAGTTTTTTGCTTTGGAGTTAATTGATTATAAGATGGTTATAACAATAATCAAAAAAATGAAGTCTTTTTAACTGTAGCCCCCTCAGTCTTTAAAAAGTAAATTAAAAAAAAAAAAAAAAGGAAATTTACTACAGCAAAGAAATAGCATGTATTTAACTTTATATAAAAGAGACTTATGAAATATAACATTAAAAAAAAAAGAAAGTAAAAACCAAAGAATAAATAAACAAACGAAAGAAAATTTTTGCTTATATGCTATATACTTTAAGATTCAGACAAAGGAACTTAATATTGTAAAAAAATAACTCTCACCACAACTTTCCTCCATTCATGATCCAATGTTTTCCATCAGGACTAAGTTTAGCACTTGTACGAATAGACTAAATAAAAAAATATATATATATATATAAACTAAATATAAAAATAATACAAAATAAAAATAAAAATAAATATAGTTTTTGCTAGAAATAAGTTTGACACTAGTATGAAAAGACTTTTAAAAATAATTTTTTTATAAGAAACATTTTTATAACTAAGATAAAAAAAAATTAAATAATGTTAAAAAAAACAAACTAATTTTATTGTTATCCCATGTGTACTTACAGCAGCATCCGATCCACTGGTAGGCTCTGTAAGACAAAATGCTGCCAGTTTCTCCCCTGATGCTAGCTAAATTATAAATAAAAAATTATGACATAACATTTTAATTGGTATAGTTTAGGGATGGCTTCAGGGATTTTTGGAATTTTGATGGAATTTAGTATTATTATTACCATCTTAACTGAAAACTTATTGGTTATAGCAATGGATAAAGCAAAAAATGTTTTGCTTCACAAAAAAAAAGTGAGAAAAGAAAAATTGATGACATGCATAGAACATTTCATGGTGATTAGATAGAAAAATTTGCATTTATTGAAAAAAAATAATGAACCAATGTGTTTCATTTGCAATACAAAGCTTAATCATAGCAAAGCATGCAATGTTAAATGCTACTATAAATAAAAGCATATATATTAGTATAAAGCATATATATTCTGAAGAACATTATATTCTCTGAGTACTCATTAAACCCTCTGAAGAATACCCATTTATTCTCTGAAGAATACCTATTATATTTTCTAAGAATACCCATCATCAGATATAGTTCTTTTAGTTGCATCTTGAGAAATAAAATTTTATTAAATTAGTCGTTAGATTTTGCTATTGTTAGTAACTAAAAATGATAACAAAATTAAAAACATTTTCTTTACAAATTCTCCATTATAGATGTTTAGTTCTTGCAAGTTTCAGTGTTATAACAACTGTTATAAATAGTCAGTGTAATAAATAACTGTTGTCTAAGTTGCATAAATAATTCTATAAAAGTTGTTTGCAAGTGTAAAGTTATTTGCACGAGCATTTGTTAAAAAATAATTGATGTTACGAGAAATTTTTTTTTAGTTATAATACATGCATCTTGACTGAATAATGTAAAGTCTTTGATCATTAAATATACATTTTGAACATTTTTATCTGATTTGAACATAATATTTGTTGAGAAAATTTGTTTAATTTTGTAAAGGGATTTTTTTATTTTTGGTATTTCATAAAGCAAGTACTCTACCATCCACTACACCACTACCACATATCCATATTTCAAAGTTGTATGTGAGTTATGAAGTTCAATTTGAAGCAAATATTTTTTTAAGAAACCTTTTATTTGGACATTTCTATATTTTAATATTTCATGATCATTGTGACTTTGTTAATTTTAAAAAAAGTTTGTAAACTGCATATGCTTCCTCATACAACTTTATAAATGGCTTTCTAGTGTGAGCTGAAAAAATTTGTAAACTGCATATGCTTCCGCATTTAACTTTACAAATGGCTTTTAATGTCAGCTGAAGGGAATCAAATTTTTATTTAAGTTAACTTAAACAAATTTTATAAAGTTCTCAATATAGTATGAAAATGTAAACAAGCATTGTGCTTAATTGCAAACACATTTTATAGTTAAGTTTTAATTTTTTTTTTAAAATAAAAAACAAGATTTGTACTGAGCAAAGTTTTTTTAAAAATGATTTTTTCTATAAAAAGAAACTAAATTTGAGTTATTTTACAGTGTTGTATAAAATTACAAAATAATGCTACAGGTTGACAGCACATGTAAATTTAAAAATATTTTGTAAGGCAAATATTCATAAAAAAAATAAATAAAATTTTGATAGCAAATTATTTATTGTCTCTTCAGCCCACATAAGTACTTAATTTGCCTCTTGTGTCAAATAAACTGGCCAGCATTGACATAATAGCAGTTTCTGACTAGTTGTCATTCTGTAACTGCTAGTCAGAACCCACCTTTACAACCCTCCTGTAACCTACCTACCTATAATTCCTGTGGTTAGTAGACAATAGTAATAAGTTTTATTATAAAAGATTTCTGAAAATTTATAAGTTTTTGCTTTGTTCGGCAGTCAAACTAAAAAAATAATATTGTGTAATTGTCTGTTTAGGTTCAGAACCCAACCAAAAAATCTTACATGATCACTAAAAAAGTTAAGAACCAGTAATAATAAAATCATAAAACAAAATAAAACATTAAAGTTAATGGTTACCCATCCAAATATAAAACATAAAAAAATTCTAAAATAAAATATTTACAGAAGGCAAATACTTCTTTTTTTGTTCAGGAGTGCCAGATAGAAGAATACCTTTAAAACCAATAGACTAAAAAAATAAAGACATTTGAAATAAAGTTCAAAGAAATATTAACAATTGTTACTTATTGTTTTTTTTCCTCCACTAAATTTTCTCATTATGCTAGAGCAACATTTTTTACCTGGTGTGCACCAAGGGCAATTCCAACTCCTAAGTCATACTTCCCAACAATTTCTACCATTCGTGCATACTAAAATAAAAGCAAAACAAAAACTTATTTTTATTCATGATAAAAACTTTATTATATTTAAAAAAAATTAGACTCTTTCAAATTTTAGTTCATTTAAACAACTTAAATAAAATAACAATAGTAATAAAAGAAGGTAACAAAAATAAAAATCATACTTGCGTATTAGTCAACTCAACACCATTTAATTCTGAAGGTACCTATAAAAAATATTTATAATATATTTTAAATTTTATGTTAAATTATATTAACACTATCAAATTACTTATACAACTAAAAGAAATATACCATCAAATTAAAATCAGTTATACTATTGTATTTACACACTCAGTTAAAAATTAAACTTGAATTCTAAAAGCTACAACTTAAGGTTTACACCTTTTGCACCTTTAGGCTTACAATGATTACACCTTTGGGTTTACACTATTAGAATCGCACTTAAAACATTAAATTTTGACCTTTTTGATTAACAAAAAGGCGTACCTGAAGACCAAAAGCCCCAAGATCTTTTAAACCTTGTAAAGTAGCTGGTTCTATTGCTTCATTTGCATCATTTGCAAATGGGTTATTTACTTCCTAAAATAAAAAAGTTGTATTCTATTTAAAAAAAAATCAATCCACTATAAATTTGAAAATATACTTTAAAAATAAATTTTTGCATGTTAAATAAAAAAACTATTCTTACTTACTGACATAAATTTTTCTACAGGTTCGATAAGTTCTCCTACGACATTTTTTTGCTCTGTATTTAAGACTACAAATAAATATTTTAAAAATTTACAAGTTTTTTCTTAAATCTTTTAAACTGTTTTTATTTCAGATTTTTATTTTTCCCCTAAAATTTTTTTTTTTAAATAATATTATTAAAAGATTTCTTTTTTTTTTTTTATCAGAATTTTTTACAGCTATCGCTAAGATTTTTTACAAAATATCCATTTTTGATGTCAGTACAAATATTTAAAAAATTAAGGTTTGCTTAAGGAATATAAAGTTCCAAAGTAAAACAACTTGTGTTTAGTCAAATATTCATTGTTTTGAAGTCTAGATTTTTGGAACATCAGAAATACTTTGGAACTTTAAAAAAAAAAATTTCAAGAACCCAAGACCATTTTTGAACCTTATGTAAAATAGTGGCTAGGGATTCTAGACTCCAGGACTTTAAAACACTATATCCCATTCCAAAATATCTTAATAAAAGTTTATAGAAAGAAAAAACTTTTTTTTACTTATAGGCAACGATTCAATGCAATAATAAAAAAATTATTGCAGGGAAATGTTTGTACTCTAAAGAGTTGTTCTCATAGAAAAAATTATTACAATTAGAATTAGTTGCACAAGAAGGAGCAAATAAAAGGGTAGAATGAGGCTTGATTTAAAACCCACAAGAGTGTGTGTTTGTACATATATACACATTATTATAATCATATCAATCTAAACTCCCTAAGAATTTATCTAACAAAATTTTTTTGTAAAAAACATAAAATTAAAATAATGACTTATTACCTCATAGAGGCACTATAAGCATACCTTCAGGAAAAGGAAAAACCTGCTTTACATTTGCTGATCCAGTAAAAATTCCCATAACAAAAGATTTTCCTTCCTAAATTTTATCAAATGCACAACTATTAAATTATAAAAAACTGATATAGATTTTTTCATTCTTTTTAAGACTGACAACTTTATTAAAGCTGCTATTTGAAAGTAAAAACAACAATAAATAAAATAATTTAAATGTCATTACAAAAATCTATAGTGATTTATATTTACCTGAGGAGTACCAGAAGAAGCATAACGCAAAAGGGAAAAAAGTTGCAGGTTTGATTGTTTTTTGCTTCAAAAAAATTATTTGTATACAATATATAAGTATAAACAAAAAGACAAATATAACGTATAAATATATAACGTAAATATACTAACCAAAGAGTACATGTAAGATATCCTAATTGCTTGCCATATTTTGTTGCTTGGATCATTTTCCTGTATGTACTCAGCGGATCAGACTTTTAGAGACTTGTAAATTTTAGTTTGAACCTGTAAAATAGTACGATAGACACATATATTTGACGTATTATTTGCAATTTATTATTTTTATTAAATATAATTTTAAATTAGGTTTTATATATTAAACAAACTTAAACACTGCAAAAGTAACAGTTTTCGTTTTTTCACTTTAAACATTAAAAAATTCGTAACAATTTAAGTAGTTAGTAGCATTTTATGCTATATATTTAGAATAGCACACAATTTTTCACTATGCAGTTGTTAAACTTAGTAAAATAAAATAGAAGTGGACTTTGATCTTTCAAATAGATACTATAAATATTATTGCTAATTTAAGTTAATTTAAATTAATTTATTTTTGATTTACGTTTCCTAACGTAGTGCGTTTATAAACACCGTTTCCGTTAAATAATCGGACTTTGAACTTTTATTTTAAGTTACGTATTCTTTTTTA
Source organism: Hydra vulgaris (assembly GCF_038396675.1). Classification (NCBI taxonomy): domain Eukaryota; kingdom Metazoa; phylum Cnidaria; class Hydrozoa; order Anthoathecata; family Hydridae; genus Hydra; species Hydra vulgaris. Next base: position 18,966,334 of record NC_088920.1, on the reverse strand, counting down.
TTTTATTTCAATCGATTTGGGAGGGGGCGGAAGGGGTTGCAATGAGTCGATCGCCCCCCTTAGACTTAATAAAAATATATTTTGTAAACAATAATTTAAGTTATGAGAAGAAAATATATATATAGTGTGGGAATAATGCATAATTTCATAATGAAGAGATCTTATAGGTAGGACGTGACTAATCTGTTTTTTTGCCGATCTGACGTTTGCTCACTGCCGTCTAAAGGTTCAAACTTGTCGATTAATTTATTCTTTTGCATCTAAAGGGACATCTGAACCTCTTGCATCTAAAGCAAGCGCTCTAGAGACTGCACCACGGCTGCTAAAGGAGACAAACAAATTGGTTATAAAACTAATATTTTAAAAAAATTAAAAAATTTTTCATTATAGCAATCCTCTACAAGACAACCATCACAAGCATCCATGCATCCATCACAAGCATCCATCCATCCATCACAAGCATCCATGCATCCATCACAAGCATCCATGCATCCATCACAAGCATCCATGCGCCTAACACCTTTTTTTCTACTTGTAAAGTGATTTGAATGGCTTTTTTTTAACAATATTTTACTCAGAGATTATCAGAGGTTGGGTGAATAAAAAAAAGTAACTAGTGTAATTGTTCATCTTTACGTGAATAAAAACTTTAACAAATTCACTTAAATTGTTGTTCACGTAAAGCTAAGAAAATTACTCCAAAAACGCTAAATAATTGCCCAACTTTTAAAAAACTTATTTCCTCTTCTTCAACTCCGCTTGATAAATAATTCAACTATGCGTCTCCAAAATAAAACGAATTTTGAACGCCCAACCACCTTGCAAAGCTTTTGAAGTCTTAAAACTCGTAAAATCTACTTCATTTCACTATGTTCTTTGCTTGATTGAATATTTCAGCATAGTTCTAGCATTTTTGTCATTGAGTCCTGTAACGCAGCATTGAAAGATAAACTCAAGGCCAAATGACTTTTAAAATTACCTGCAAATCTTCTTCCTGTAAATCTTCTTGTCGAACTACCTTTAATTTTAATATTTCACATCAAAATTTGTTCAATAGTTAGATCTGTTCATATAAGATCTAATCTTCTTACAGCTTGACGACCATTTTAAAATGTTTAGGCAACCATGGACAGAGTTAGATTATATAACACAGCCATGTTGAACCAGATTTTATTTTGATGAAATGACATAGGGTTGTGTCAACCTTTTTAGAAATGTTAGAACTATACCATTCAGCGAAAGTAAATGTGTGAAAAATCATAAATATAATCTTTAAAAAGTATTTAGGTTTATACAGGGGGCTATATGGGTCCGGGAATTTGGCGCCCCTCTGATCAATCTCAAGACCCACCACAAGGGTATAAGAAATTGTTGTACATATTGTCAGAAAAAAAGACTAGTCGTTATATGTCTCCCTTAGAAGAGTCTTAAATACAGTCTGAGGGACGCCAATGCCAAGCACATTTTTTTCCCTTAAAATTAAAGGAAAAAATAACCCTACTTTTACAAAATATTTATGAAAGTAGTCTTATTTAAATGTTTTCCATTAAAAATATCAACTTATTTTTTCAAATACTTTGCATCTTTTGATGGTAATCAGACACTTTGAAAGTTTATCATCTCCAGTTAAAAGAACTTTATCAATACAATTAAAATATTCTTTTGCTCTAATTTTCTTTGACTCTCCTGATTTATAAAATTTACAGCCTAATCTTAGTGACCCAAGTGTTCGTAGATCAGTGCAATCATTTTTAAAATCCTCTATTCAATTCCATGTACAAATATAACACTAACGAGTTGCCATGAAACTTGGAGACATACCACACATGACTTGACAGAGTTTGATATCAGTCACACAAGTAAAGCTTATTTTATCCAAACAGAGTTTGAATAAAATAAGCTTTACTTGTGTTGTGAATTTTAACATTGTAATTTGTCTCTGGTACATCTTGTACCAGTGCTATAATAAATGATGCTTTGACAGATCTTTCCTTGGAGTATGATGATTTAATTTCTCCAAATTACCTTAAGAAATCCCCGACCTCCATCAATGGAAATTTTTATAGACTGATTTTGAGGATAGGCTCCTTTTTATCTATTATTTGCTACAGAAACTCATTGACAATTGTTGTTCTGATAAATGGGATCAGTTTAAATAAACTTTTTACTAGTACCATCGATGTTTCTCTTAAGTGTAACACTAACTTTTTTACCATCGGTAGCAAGTATCGCTTTACCTTTTTGTCTATATTGTCTTTTATTACACAATAAGCTATTTGCTCAATTATCTTGACATCATTTGCTTTACATAATATTTAAGTTCAGCTTTTGCATTAAATTATATTTAAGTTCAGCTAAAGAATATTTACCATTAACTGGAGGCTGGGCATTACATTTACGTCCCTTTATGGTTTTTTCATGTCTTCCTTAAGTAGATCCAATTATACATATTTTGCATTTACATACAATTACACTTCCATATTGAACTGTAATCATTTTGCTCCACTAAACATGTAAAGAAGGCTCTTTTTCTCTTCTCATACTACTTTAGCAAGATTCGCAAATAGTAGGGTAAAATCAATTTTTAACGTTGAATTTAAAATTATATCATATAATAGTTCTTTAAAAGATTCTATTCTTTCCAAACATTCTATACAAATATAACGTAGTGTATTACAAATATAAACGCTGACTTTTATAGTATATAGGTTCCTTATTAAATGCCATTTAACATTACTTACAAGCATTGTTAATTATACTTTAGTTTTGAAATATAAAACAAATAAAATGAAAACATGCATAATTAAGAAATTTGGTTACACATGTGCTAATGATGAATTGCAGTCTGTTTTGTATAAAAGTATTGTTAAGTATAAAACTATTGCTCAGTATTAAACTATTGTACAAAATGTTACAAATTTTTTTTTGTACTTTTCTAATGTAAACATATTTGACTAGATTAATTAAGTAATTTTTGATATACTTTGGTTGTTTCAGAATTATTAAATAAAATATATTATTCAGTATGTGTAAACTTATTTATAAAATTTAATAATGATTATATACACAGGGATCAAAAAAGGTGATGAATTTTGGTGCCTCTCGGATCGTCTTTGGGGCCCTCTAGAGGGGAATAACTTGTTATATTATTTTAACAAAATATAAAACAGTTGTTTTCGGTTGGGTTTTGGGATCAACCAGAGGGGCGCCAAAGTCCGACCCGTTTAAATCCAATTTTTTAAGAGTAGTTTTATAATATTTAACACAAACTTTTGTGTAATACTTTTTTGAAATTGTTAGAACCATACTTGAATGATATGGTTCTAAAAAATCCAAAAAGGTATGACATAAACCTTTGTCATTTCATGAAACTAAAATCTGGTTCAGTATGGCTGTGATAATATATTTATATATATTATAATTAAAATTCATCTCTACCTCAACTACTTATTTCTATTAATTCATTTGTTTTTTTTTTGTTATCACCAAAATATTTTGAAATTTTTTTTTCGAAAAATTTCATAAATTTTCTTTGGCTGTTCTTTCCATAAGATCTCGTAATTTAAATTTAGTATTTGCTTAAGTAATTTCGATGGATGTTTTTCTTTAATGGATGTTTTTAAATGTGATTACTCGTTTTTTATTTCAGCAATAACTTTTATTACCGAGAAAGTTATTGCTGAAATAAAAAAAGTTAAGTTTAGCGACTGAATTTAACAAAATTTTTACATAATAGGTGCAAATTTATTAAATAAAATCCTTTTGACAAATTATTAATTAAAAGATGAACTTTAAACATCAAATTCTTTACATTTTACAAACCTAACGCTTGAGGAAATTGAGATTTTAGTTTTTAGATTGTTAAAAAGAAATATCTTAGTAGGACCTGACGATAGACAATGGAAATATTGTGATAGACACTTATGACGTTATGAAAGATATTCTTTGAAAAAATCTTTTAACCATTCATTAAACAAAGTACATTCCCAGACTCTATGAAAATAGAAAAAATTATTCCAATCTTGTTTTTATTTATGCTTTGGTTTAAAAATTTGGGAACACAAGCACAATATCCATAGTAACAAATTCCGAAAACTTAACTAAAGCTAAAAATTGACCATACATAGTCCTACGGAACAATAGAATCAGCTAGCGATGTCGATACTTTCGGCGAAATATTACTAAACTGCCGTTTAAAATACTTTTAAAAAGAGACATCAGTTCATTTAATGATTTCTTAAAATCAAATCCATATAAAGATCATAATGTAATTTCGATCAAACTTGAATGTCTTGATCACGTGCAGATGCGACTTGGGGCATTTGCGCAATCATGTCAAGTCTTATAAAAACACGCTAATCTGATAAAGACAAACTTACCAATATCTTATTATAGTCGATTCGCACGTAAGAACGAAAAGTTAAATATTTTTAAATGGAAGACAATTAAAAAATTAATTCATAATTAAAGTCACATTTTCATTTTCAAAAATCTTAGTTTTTTCAACTTTCATTTAATTGTAAGACTTATTAAATAGACTTTTATTAAATAGTCTATTCGCACGTAAAAATCATGCTCCATTAAAAATAAAATAGTCAAGACAAATAGTGAAAACGCAACCCACGGCGTTATATGTACTCAAGCGATTACGCAATACTTCAATTAACAAGGATTTATACAATAACGCGTATAAAAAGTTCTCAATTGTTTTAAAGTGGGATTATAATTAGTAAATAAAAACTAAAATTGTTCCATTCGAAATATTCGTCGTCATAGAAACCATGTTGCTCGATATTAAAACTTACAATGGATTTGCAAGAACCTTAAAATTAGATCAAGAATGAAACTTTTTCTTAATTATTGGTAAAGCTTCCATTTGAGCAATTCTGAATTAACGAATAACATTACTCTAACTTTCGCTTTCGTTAAGATCGTTGTTTTCGATAAAAGTTGATACACCAAACAATACAACTTTTGATTAAAACTATGATCAAACTAAATGATCCACGACGAACTGCATGATTAAACATGGCGAAACTTACAAAGCCAATTTGCCTCCATTTAAGCTAATGCTTACAGCTTTTAACAACCCACTTTGAGAGTTTCGTTTCTCTTTATATTTGCGAGCATGTATTTCAAAACGTGATAAACTTTTCTTTGTACCCTATGACAGTTTGTATTTAACTTTAAAATTTTAAAATAAACAATAAAGTGTAATGCAATGTATTGAATTTGCTACCTTGGAATTTTCAAACGGTCCCTCCACCTTTGAGGCTGGTCGATTGAGATAATCCCGATGCGAAGGCATTGGGACTCTTGCACGCCCAATCCACCCTTTGTCACCAGGTTTTCGAGGTCTACAAACAAATACACAAGTGTTAAAGAATAATAATATTTAAAAAAACAATAATAGTAATAATAAAAGTATAAAAGAATCAACCTTGACTCGTCGTCTTCATCAATCTTCTCAGAATCAGAACTTAAAAATAAAAATGAAAACAAAAATTTCATTACATTTTTAAACCATTAAATTATTGATTTTAAAGAAATTTTATATGAGGTTTTACAAATATTTAAATAAAAATTTTTAAAACTTCCAAATTTTACTTTTTCCTTGAGACAATGAGATGAGAATGATGAGAAATAAGTAAAATGTATAGCTTTTAGGTCAGAATCAAGGTAATGTTCAAAACATGTAACACAGTATAACCTGCCGCCTCGTTATCTAACTGATTCAATAAATAATTTATCTTGGATAAGATTTATACTGCTGCTGTCTTGCAGAAAGATTTCTATAAAAAATCCAGCTTTGCACTCCCTTCGTGTTTGGCAGGCATAGATGTAAACTTCTAATAAATTGTTTCTTTTCTAGAATGAAGATCGCTGGGTTTACTTGGCAGTTTCTTATTTGTGTCTGTTTATGAATGACTAAAGAACTCTAAAATTCAGCTTAATGGTTCTGATTGTATTGTATGAGCAATCATTTTGCATAAGTTCAAAAATAAGTTTACATAAACTCATTCTCATAACATTCACTATTAATCATTACCACACATAACTAGAGATACATACATAACATTTACATACGTAATAGACACACACACGCCCCCCCCCCCCACCCACACACATAAATGTCAAAAGTTTTAAGAAGTATTGGTTACCCATCATCCACCATATTTTGTACAAACAAATTATTAAAATTAAATTACCTTAGCCTTTGTCGCTTTGCACTGGAAAAACTTGCCTTATCACGCATTTCTCTTTCTTCACGAGACATCTCACTGAAGTTTGTGGTCACGTTAAAAATAGGACGAGCCCAGTTAGCTGTACAAAACATTTAGAAATATTTTATATAAGAAACATTACCTAAAACTTCAAATGCTAAAAAAATATAATTTTGTCATGATTCATACTTATTATTTTTCCTGCTAACTTTTTGTTTTCAGGAATTTCTTTCGGATGTTTAAAAAGCAACATTACAGCACGGCCAATGCCACTTGATTTTAGAGCACCTTTATCCAAAGGAGGAAACTAACAATAATAAAAAAATACTTTACATACAATTTATGTATATATGATACATTACATAGATTTTAAGAGACATCTACATTCATACTTAAAAAGATATATAAATCTTTGCTTGGTTAATGTTGGTAAGTAAGGCAACTTAAGGTGAAAGAATGTCACCTTTTAATGAAGTTTTTCCTACTTAAACAATAATGCGAACTGTTGATGTATATCAACTGATATAGCCATAGATTTTGGTTTCGACAGACACTCATTTGATTAAAGGAAAAGAGTTTCTACACCTTTTAATTTTGTTCTGGTTTTTCTTTCTAATGTTCAAATCAAAGCAACATTTTATGGAAAAAAATTAACACAATTAGAATTCTAGCTAATTGATTTGCTTTGTGGACCATTTGTGAACTTACTTATTGAAAAATTAAAAACACACTCTTTTAGTAGCATAATGCTTCTTTAAATAATTTACACTTTCCTGTAGAAAAAATCTTCATAAGGTTTTTAATCAAAAGTATAATAAAGTTAGCTATAGTTGCATGCCTAATGTCAAGTCTCTAATAAATGCACATAACAACAAGATTTTATAACGCGATGAAAATATAACATCAAAACAATGCAACTGCATAGACAAAAAAGTTTGTCCATTTATTAACCAATGCCTTTCTAACAATATTGTATACCGAGCCACTGTAAGTTCTAGAGATCCTGAATTCAAAGATAAAATTTCAGTATAAGTAAAACCACATTAAAAATAAGATATGCCAACCATCTTAAATCTTTCAATGCACCCAAATATAAAAATGATTCTAAACTTTCTGAAGAAATCTGAAAACTAAAATCTAAAAATATAAAACCTGTGATTACGTGGAATATATTAACACGATGTAAGCCCTACAATCAAGCATCAAAAGTTTTTATTCTTTGTCTCTGCGAGAAATTTCGTATATTGTCATAGAGGTTATATATAGTATTATTTATTTATTTAGAGGATTATATTTACTTAATAAAATATATGAAACAATATCAAAGTGCCGGCATTCAAAGAAACTTTTACTTTCCTTGTTTGACACCGGGGACTAAAATCTTTGATGTCTTTTTGTTTTGTTTTTGTAATGACTGAAATTGTTCCACTGTAATTTTAATTTTAATTTTTGAAATGGCTTTTACCTTATGAAGTATACACTATGGCTGATGATTGCCAAAAAGTATGAAACTTAGAGTTCTATTAAAAGTTGTTTTAATTCATTATATATATATATATATATATATATATATATATATATATATATATATATATATATATATATATATATATATATATAAATCTTGTGTATATATCTATGCGCACAAGATTTATGATTTAAAAAACCTCTTTTGGAAAAATTCAAAACAAATTGAATTAAAAAAAAAATTTGACTAAAATACTTACTTCACTAAGCACTTTTAAAAACGTTTTTCTTATGTTTATATGCGGAAGAGCGTGGTCAGGCAATGGACTTAACCATTCCTAAATAAAATATGATTTTGAAAAAAATTAATATAAGAAAATTCATATCATTCAAAATAATTTACAAAATCTTTATTAAACATGAATTAGAAAATAAAGAAGTGCAATAGAAACACACAATAGAAAACAGATACAAGACTGGAATTAAGTGATCGCCAACTGCAATATCTGTAAATGCTTCTAGTCTTCAGATTTTTAGTTTTTTAAATACCATAAACTCTGTTTTTAACTTAACCCAATATTTGTAATTCAATAAATAAATTTACGTTGATCTTGAAATTATAAAACCATATTACTACTATTACTTTTATAATTTTTATCATTTTAAAAAATTTTGATTTAAACTTTAATATTTTAATTCATTTGATAAACAGTGGTAAGTAATAAACAGCGTTAAGTAAAAGTAAGAAAAAGTGGTAGTAGTGTAGTGGTAGAGTGCTCCCCTCTTTGGCAAGAAGTTCCAAATTCAATCCCCACCATGCCCCTAGTAATACTGAGCGATGAGGTCCAAGCTGTGAGGACCAGAAACTTTTTCAGATTTTTTATTTTTTTCAGATCATGCAATTCCTGATTACTTAATTCGAGCCTTGAATTATAAAAAAAAAAACTGTTAATAAATAATTAACTGCAAACAAAACTAGACATTTTTTTTTAAAATTATTATACAAACTTTATAAATATTTTACTTTCATTGCAGGTAACACTCCACAATCTATCAATGATTGTTGGAGATCTGCCCTACAAAAAAAAATAATAATGAAATAATTTATATATATATATATATATATATATATATATATATATATATATATATATATATATATATATATATATATATATATATATATATATATATATATTAGTAGTAGAAAATCACTTAACATGTTAAGTGATTTTCTACTACTAATATAATTGCTCTGTTCTTTTAAGAACATTGAGCACTCTATTGTGTAGAATACTTTTTAAAGTTGTTTAAATATATATATATATATATATATATATATATATATATATATATATATATATATATATATATATATATATATATATATATATATATATATATATATATATATATATATATACAGACCTCAGAATTAGGGTCGGCAATCGGCAATGCTGACCTGAAAGTGTTTGAGGTCTGCAAAAAACCGCCGACCTCGTTTCTATGTTTTATGGTAAGACCTTTGTATCAAATAATTTTTGCCGACCTGATGCCAACCTCTAAAAGATTGAGGTTGGCAAATTATTGCCGACCTCATTTTTCCTAATTCCGATGGTTGTATATATACATATATATACAACCATCAGAATTAGGAAAAAGGCCTCAGAAGAAATGGCGGGCAATCCCACTCTATGGTTGACCAACTATTTAATATTTAGTTGCAACAACTTGACCACAGCTTTTCAGATGGTCGATAACGTTATCAAACATTTGAAAAGCATTGGTCAAGTTGTTACAATAATATATGGAATGTTTGGTCACGCATAGAGTCAGATTGCCCGTCATTTCTGCAGAGGCCTCTATATATACATATATATATATATATATATATATATATATATATATATATATATTATATATATATATATATATATATATATACATATATATATATATACATATATATATATATACATATATATATATATATATATATATATATATATATATATATATATATATATATATATATATATATATGTATGTATGTATGTATGTATGTATGTATGTATGTATGTATGTATGTATGTATGTATGTATGTATGTATGTATGTATATATTTATATATATATATACATAAAGCCCTTGGAATAAAAAAAAATTAGGTCAGCAATTTATTGCTGACTTTAAACTATTACAGGTTGGCATCAGGTCATCAAAAAAAGTTTGCCACAAAGGTTTTACCATAAAACATAGAAACAAAGTCAATCACTTTTTGCCGACATCAAACACTTTAAGGTCGGCAGTTAGACTGGCACCAAATGCTGACCCTAATTCCGAGGGTTTTGTGTGTGTATATATATACATATATATATATATATATATATATATATATATATATATATATATATATAAAAGAAAATGTAATAAAAATAGTATATAAATTATAAACAATTGTTAACTTTATTAAATGCAATGAAATAAAAAACTTTAAAGATTCATTTTTAACATTTATTTAAATAAAACCTTTTTTATAAACTTATCTCACCAAGGTCAAGAAAAAATGGAAAATGATAAATATTTTTTCTTTTTTTTTCACTTCTTTACTCAACTACAAAAATCTGCTGGGAAGAGTGCTTCTTAGAGAAAACTTTATTACTGCTGTATTAAGATGTGCCACATTAAGTAATTTATGGTAAATATGATATATGGGAAAAAAACTGTACAACTATTTTAAACATAAAACAAACAAAAAAATAAATATATGTTATGCTACAGGGAACTTTGGAAAAGAAGTGTTTAAAATTTACATATATATGGCTATTTTTTTGTGATAAGCATTTTGCTCTTTTACAGATACTTTGTTGTGCGCACGCATATTTTTTATGCAAACATTTGTTTACAACAACTCACTTTGAAGTCTTTGTGATAAGAAAACGATATAAAAGTTATCAAAATTATAATTCTTTTATTATGTTCATAAGTCAAAAAATATTCAATAAACAACATCTATGCTGAACGTTTGTAAATTATAAATTTTGCTTTTTAATCATGGATAAATGAATCAAGAATAAATGGTAGTATTATCAGCAAACCATGCCACCTTAGATGTGAGAATATCTGGAAGATCGTTAATGTAAATTAAAAAGAGTATAGGACCAAGGATAGAACCTTGAGGAACCTCTGAAGTCAATGTCATCAAGAAAAGTAAAAAGAGACAACCAAAGCTTTCTAATCTTCTAATAGACCTAGTAAAGATATGTTTGTATCGGATTTACCAGCACTAAGACATTTATATCTGTATTTATAGCAATGCATATATATGTTATCCTACTGAAATATTGGTGGATGATTGGAGTTAAGCCAGTCTGATTGCCAACAGAAAAGCAAGATAAAATAATAAAGATAGATTTTTGGTTAAACTTGACAAAATGTCAGCTAAAATAAGGATTATCGGTCCACATCAAATTAGATTGGATAATTAAAATGGAAAAAAAAACTGCTTAAAATTAGAGAAGAAAGAATCAAGGAAAAAGTTTTTTATTTTATTTTTTTAACTAGTTTGTAATTAATAAAAATATATAAAAATAAAAAAAAGAAATACAAAAAAAGAATATATAAAAAAGAAAATATAAAAAAGAAAATATAAAAAAGAAATATAAGAATAGAAAGAATATATAAAAAAGAAATAACAAAAGAATATATAAAAATATATAAAATTTTAACTGGTTTTTAATTAGTTTTTAATTAACAAAAATTAGTTAAACTACAAAAGTAATTTATGTATTAATTTATTTATTAAGTAATATATTTATTTATTTAAAATATATACTTATATTAATTTTATTTACTTATACATGTTTATAATTATTTCAACTTAAGATCTTTAAATAAAATAAATAACTTTAAGCTATTTGTATTAATTGTTTCGTACTTTAAACATAAAACGTATTTCATTTCCCTACTCCAGATTTTCTTCTCTATCTCTTCACATTTTTTGTATGTTAAGATATCTGATTTAAAAAACCATTAGAAATCAAGAGAAAAGTTTCTAATTTATCTTTAGTGAACATAAGACTTTCATATTTTTTTCTTCAATTTTTTAATTTTTTATTCTTTAAATTTGTATTCTTTTTTCTTATTGTTTTATGTGTTCTGAAAAACTACAGTAGTACAGTTTTCTTTGTACTAAACTTAATGCATAAGCAAACTCATCATTGTTAGTATCATAAATATTTATTTTAAATAAATTTTTAAAAATGATAAAGTTTAAAACACAGCATACTGTTTTAGGATTTAAAAAAAAAAAAAAAAAAATAATTAAATTCAGATTTTGAATATTTCTTCGAAAACTAAAAAAATTTAAATAAATATAAATTTATAAAGTTATTTATTCTTATAGATTTAATAAAAAATGGTTTTTTAAAATGTTTAAAATTTAAAATTAATATTATGCAACTTTCAAAACTATACTTTCTCAAATGATCGAGTACAATCGGCAACATTTTCATCTTATTTGTAGCGGCTTTAGAAGATTGATTTAACATTCGATCAGTCTAAAAAAGTTATTTAATCAAGTTATTGTATAATAATTGGATTGAAAATATTTCAAAAAAAACAAACAAACAGACCTCGGCAGCTTCCTTCATTTTCTTTATCATTGAGTCTATGATATCATCATTGTCATTAATAACTTCAAAGTCCTTATTTAAAAAAATTTGTATTTGTCTAAGTAACATACTATAATGATATTTTTACTGTCTATATATATACATATATACATATACATATATATATATATATATACATATACATATACATATATATATATATATATATATATATATATATATATATATATATACATATATATATATATATATATATATATATATATATATATATATATATATATATATATATATATATATATATATATATATATATATATGTATATATGTATATATACAGACAGTAAAAATTTTTTTAAAGATTACACCTATGTTCATGTGGTTAACACAACATATTTACCAATTATGCTTTATCAATTAAAACATTTTATCAACTTTTTCAAAAAGTTTATCAACTTACTTTTTTAGATCTTCTTTTCATTTTGTTCATCTGAAAAAAAACAACAGTATAAATAAAAGAATTAGTGTGTGATGCAATAGTGTAGAGGTGTTGATAAAGTAGCAGAGTGCTTACATTAGCTCTCTCTATATGTATGTATGTATGTATGTATGTATGTATGTATGTATGTATGTATGTATGTATGTATGTATGTTAGGGTGGTTCAGAAAATAAAATGATTTCATATCTTAGAGGCACTTGCATTTTTATGTTCCTTTTGCTTTGTAAATACACCACAAAAAAATTGAAGAACATCAGACAATATTTAGAACTGCCTCATCAACCTCAAAATTTCAGCATTTTTAGTAATTTTTAAGAATATTGCAAAAAATTAAATTTTTTTTATTAACATAAAAAAAATACAACAAATTTTATATCTTTACAATAAATTAAAAGAAAGTTTTATTTTATTTCTTTTCCATCAATACTTTTCCTTTTATTTTATTTCCATCAATACTTATTTTCCATCAACACAATACTTATTATTTACTTCCTTTATTTCTTTATTAACTTATTTTATTTCTTTTTATTTTTTCTTTTATTTTAATACTTTTCCAAAACTGTTTTCACTGTTTGTTCCATATTTTCAGTTAACTGTTTAGTTACAACCAACATCTGAAAGTAACGTTGACTTCTTTGGATTGGGAAATCTTTGCCGGTGACTTTTCACCATTTAAAACAAATATTGCTTTTTGCTCTTCTTGTTTTGATGTTGTAGAATTAAATGCAGTGACTAGAACAATTCCTCTTTCTGCACTATCATTGACAACTTTTAGTGCCTTAACAGTTTTCTTTGCGGCCTGATAATTTGGAATATCTGACCACTTATCAACAACCTCCTTCAGAAAGGACATGTCTGACTGTAAGGCATCAAAAAAGAAACATAAAGATGGTCCAATGAAATACTCCAGAGGGTATGCACTCAGATCTTCAGTTCCAGTGTATCGGATTGATCATCATTCAAGCTCTTGATTATCTACAATCTGATCTTGCAATTTTGCTACCATAAGTTTTTTCGTCATAACAGGCACTAGATCAGAAAACAGACTAAGCGGTGCTAGTTCTTTTCTAAGATACCATAAAAGGCGACCCACTGCTTTCAATGCAGTTGTTGAGATAACATTTGACTTGAACTGTACTATGTTAATGCTTTTATGATATTTAAATCATAATGTTGAATGGAGCATCGCAAGAGATGGGCAGATTATCCATGCTTTTACATAGATAAGAGCAACAAACAAACCAAATTCCAAGCACCCTGAACTTTCACGTTTGGTGAGCTTAAATTGAGTTTGAAATAAGAAAATCTTTAAAACATAAATTATTTTAGACACCCACCTTGCGTGGTAAAAAGGGAAATCTGAACTGTATGCCTTGAGGTGGAATACCTTCAAGAAAGATCAAAGTAAGTTCTAAAAGTTCACGATAATATTCTCTGGGTAAATTTCTTGCCTTTCTATTCAACACTCCTAAAATATAATCAACTACCTCTCTCTTCAATTCTTTATTTAAATTATGATTGGTGCAAGCTGTTTATATTTCTCTATGTTCGACCAATATTCCTGAGATCGACGAAACAACAACATTTGAGCCAAAGGATGGACTGAAAACTGCCTTGAAGACATCGCCATACAGAACTTCATGCATATGATTGCAACATGCTAACCAGAGCAGATTTTTTTTGTGATTGATGCTGTGATTGATTGAAAGAAATTCAATCAGAAATGGCAACCATTGTTGCATTTGCTATAAATTCACCAGTCCCTTGTGCCACTTTAGAAATTGCCAAGAGTTTTTATGTTCCTAATCCTGAAACTAGAATCGCCTGACAATCAACTTTTTTAGACCCATCTAAAATTGCTGGCAAAAGTTTTCCATCAATATGAATAACCAAAGGTCCCTCCGAACTAAAGGATGCCTTAATGTTAGCATAATGTTAAAAACGATGATTCGTTCGGCTTCTTCTAATGCTATTACGAGATATTGGTAGTTTTGATATATCACCCTCACCATACGATTGGATGGCTGCTGTTAAGATATATGCAGCTTTTCTGTCACTTGCATTTGTACAATCAAGTGCAGATGCAAGTGCTGAAGGAATATCATCTAAAGCAGATACCTTTGCACGTTTAGAAGTTGATGGGGATTTCTCCTGGCAATATTCCTCAACAAAATTGTAATGTTGTTGAACCATATAGTCTTCATCGCTAGATATAGCATTGTCTGCTTCGCTGGAACTATCTGATGATGACAGTAATTCTTTTTCTATTTCCAGACATTCTTTGAATTTTCGCTTTCTCTCTTCTTCTTTGATACCATGTTGAACTTTCTTTTGCATTCTCTATTCTTTACTTTCTTCTTTTTTTGCCAAAATTCTATCTAGACCTCCCATGGCATGTTTTCTTTCTGAACGTTGGTCTGCAAGAAATATTTGATCTTCTTCTACTTTTATCAGTTTCAATGCATTGTGGTGAGCAATATCAATAACACAATTTACTGAGTTCAAAAATCTTCTTCTTTTACCTGCTGTGCTGGCTCACCATGACTCTTGTTCTTTGAAATATTTCTGTATCTTTCCAATAAAGCTTCAGTTTTACAAACAATACTTCTATGTTCAGCAGTTGGAATTCTGGCTCTGGCCCAGATCTCACACAACTGCTGGATTATATTTTTTATGGCATCTTATAGAGTTTGACTGTTCTTTTTATGATGGAAAAAATATATTCTTAAAACTTCCAAACTTGTGGACAAAACTCTGCCCCTAAAATGTGGTTCTGGTTCCCAATCAAATAAATAAGTTTTTGATCTTGTTTCAGCCATTATTACTTTCTGCCAACCACCACTCGGTTTACATTAGTTCTATAATCTAATCTTTGGTAACTATAAGTAAGTAAATAAAAAATGTTTGGCATTATTTCATTTATTTTAAATTTGTTTTAACATTGCTCTCTGCAGTCAAGATTCCACTATTTTGCTTGTTTTGTTTTTATTTGTGATCTATGATCTTTGGTAACTAATAAGTAAGTAAGTAAACACTCAACACAAATTTTTTGCAGGTAATAATAGTAATTACTAATTAGCTCTTGAAAATAGGTACAAAGTAAATATTTTAAAAATCAAACCCGAAAATGAAAAATCTGCAAACTTTAGGTCCCATAAGGCAGTTCTAAATATTTTCTGATTTCAATAATATTTCATAGTTTTGTTTTAGAGGTCAAAAGGACATAGATATCAAAATGCCTCTGTAATTGGTTGACTTTAATTTTTTGTCTACAGAAGCTGAACCGCTCTAATGTATGTATGTATGTATGTATGTATGTATGTATGTATGTATGTATGTATGTATGTATGTATGTATGTATGTATGTATGTATGTATGTATGTATGTATGTATGTATTTATGATATGTATGTAAAAGTTTTAAACCAAGTCTTAACAGATTGCTGAAACCTTAAACAAAAATCTTCAGCACAAGCAAGTAAAGCTGCCTCATTAGCCAACAAAATAATTAGTCAACTAAAACATAATTTTATCATTCATGATGTTTACCTTTGAAAAAATTATATACTTGCTACATATGTTCACATTTGGATTTCAACTTCAAACTTCATGTTCAATTTAGATGAACATGAAGATATGATTCAGCAAAATAAATATAAAATAAACTGCTGCATAGCAGTGTGATTGATCTGTATACTTGACATTAGCCCTGGATTAGGGTTAGTCCCATAAAGGACCAGTGTAAAGAGCTGTTTGACAATGTACCTCCAGAAATCCACGACAGATAAAACAACTGAGCGAATCTCTGAGTTATGACACTTTAAGGTTTATTTTAATGTGAAGTTTTTTTTTCTATTACAGTTTTAGATTATATTTAAAAATGTTTTTCAAAATAATTTGAAAAATTCTTGGTATAAATTATTAAATAACAATATATAAAATATATTTTAAATAAAGTTAAAACAGAAAATTAAACTAATTTTCAATATTATTAAGAAAAAAACAATTTTTTTTACAGAGATGAAATTAAAATAAAACCCATAAAAACCCAATTTTACCCAATAAAACCCAAAATTACCCAAAAAAACCCACTAGGCTGGGTTTTTAAAAAAAAACAAAAACAAACAGGTTTTCATCAACACTGCCAGAGACCAGGAAAAAATAGAAATTTAAAGCCTGGATCCTATTGGGACTCCTCATCCCTGCATATATAATTATATTAGATATGATTAAAATGGAATAATAATATTATTATTAAAATTGAAGATTTAGAATAGAGCGTCTATTTAAGATGAATCATGGATTTGTTTTGAAATTATATTAATCATACTAATTTGAAAGATTGGAAATGAGTAACCAAAACTTGTACAATTAATAATCTAAAAGAAAAAAAATGTAAATTATGTTTATATTTGATTTATTATTTAATTTTATTGGATATAAATTAGTTCAATCTTTTTAAAACAATTTTATTGCAGCACAAGAGGGCATGATCACTTAGGAATTATAAATCAATGTGAGAATGTATAATTATAAATCAATGTGAGAAACAAGAGCTAAAGCTCTTGTTTCTCACAAGTAAATCATTTTTTTATCTTTATAATATAAAATTACTAGTAAATCAAATTAGGAGTTTATGCGTGAGAAATCAAAAAGATTAATAATCTGAAATATAAAAGTAAAACAAAAATTGAAGAATTTTGTTTAATTTTTTATGAATTCTTTTAAATCATATGATTTTAAATGATTTCATACTGTTACCATACATAATATATATATATATATATATATATATATATATATATATATATATATATATAAATGTGTTTATATATATATATATATATATATATATATATATATATATATATATGTATATATATAAAAGATTTATGATGAATGCAGAACTATTTAAACTATTAACTTTGATAAGTAACAAGTAAAAATAATATAATAAAATAAAACTTGACATAAAAGAAATATTACCTCTTTTTTTTTTTGAAGCATAAGATCAAAATCAGAGACAAAACTAAATTAAAAATCAAAATTACTTTACACATTTTATAGTAAACAATACTTATTAATACTTGCTTGTTAACCAATATTAGTTAACAATCAATAAACTGGTACCTCGTGTGATACTAATAGTGATAATATACTATTATTACTGGTACCTAGTGTGATACCTATTCTATAATATACAATTATTATTGGTACATAGTTTGATACTATTAGTGAAAATATGCCTGAACTTAGTGTGATACTAATACCATTATTATCAAAGTGATAACAACTGTACAACATAAACAACGCAACACAAAACTTTAATTATTGCAAGATCACTTGAGACAGTCAGAAAAATAATGATAATATTATCACACTAGGTACTAGTTTATCAGTTTTCCACTTATATTATCACTATTAGTATCACACTAGGTACCAGTTTATTAAAATTTAGGCCAGAAAGATTTTTATATAAAAATTAAATGCAAGACTGCTGAGAAAAAAAGATCCAATTGACAAATAAATAAAAACAGATTTATGAACATGAATGTGCACACAAATGAGGAACTATAGAATTTGGATATAAGATGAAATTATTAGCTTAGATAACTTAAAATTTCAAAGACATACTTTCTAACTGGAGGTTCTTCATCCTCACTACTTGCATCTCCATCACCAGATTTTTTAACTTCATCTTGTTTTTTAGCTACATTGATAACAAAAAATTCCAATTGAAATTTTGAACATAAACTTGTTTGTGGAATAAACTTTTAGTAATAACTTAACTTAACTAATATTTATAAATAATAAAATATTTACTAAGTATTTATAAATACTAAAAACTAAATAATAATACTTAACTAAATATTTTTATATTATGTAATATAAAAATATTAATAAAAATAATCAATGAAAAGCAGGTCATCAACCATCATTACCATTATTTTATTTGCTATAAAAAAATTAAACACAACAAAAAAAACCTTTCTCTTTTTCTGGTAATATTTCATCATCATCAAAGCCCTGAAAAATACAAAGTAAAACTTTAGTTTATATCTGAAAAAAATTTAAAGTTGCAAAATGATGTTTTTAGAGAAACTTGTTTTATTTTTGTTACTATTAAAAAACTTTCAGAAAGGAAAAAAAAATTAAAACATTTAAGCCAAAAAAGATTATTAAAACAAATACAATAAAACTAAAAAATACTTTATAAATGTAATAATTATTTTCAAAACCTCAAATTCTTCTTCATCGTCACTTTCACCAAAAATATCAGCAATAAGATTACCAGCATCCTCTCTCTCTACTTCTCTATTATAAAAATGAAATTTAAAATAAATAAAGAAATGCAAATGAGAGCAAAAATATAATATTATTAAACATACCATTGACTAAAAAAAAATTGGCTTTTTTTCTATTAATAAACACTTTTTGTCAGAAATACTAATATTAACCAGGCTGGTAGATGCTCTTTCATGGTTGGGACCAATTTCGAAAAAACTCCTTTTCTCACACACATATACTCACTCACACAAATTGTGTTGTCATATTGTGATAAAGTAGAATATAAACTATTTCTGAAATATTTATACAAAGTAAAAAATAAAATTCATTTAAGAGGTGGGGCTGGAAATTCGTTGCCATGTGCCTCTTGCCTAGTGTTCTCATCAGAGTAGAAGTAGATTTACTCAAAACAGAGATGAGTCGATTTGAAAACATTGAAACTCGAGAAAAAATGAGAAAGTTTGTGTATTACTTTAAGAAGTATTAGATTACAACACAAACCTCAGCTTTTTTTTCTGTGTATGGACTTTAATTGAGAACCAACAATGTCTCTTGCTTGTTACTTTTAATTAGTAATGTACAAAAGACTAGGTAAGTACAAAAGGTAAGTTAATGACCAAACCTTTTCCCAAAACACAAAACAATTTTTTTTTAAAGTTATAAAGATTTCATTTTTTAATGCAAGTTAACAAAGGTACTTATTCAAAGAAACGCAAAAAATCTATATTCTATAAAAATAAATTAAACATTATAGGGCTATTATATATATTAAATATGGAATTTTTAATATATATATATATATATATATATATATATATATATATATATATATATATATATATATATATAAAATAGAAAATTAGAGGATCAATATAGGAATTTTCAGAAAATGAAAAAAAAATCAACCCTCGGAATTAGAAAAAATGATGTTGGCAATATTTTTTTGCCGACCTCAAACACATTCAGGTCGGCAGTTAGGTCAGCATTGCCAACGCTAATTTCGAGGGTTGAAATATTGACACAAAAAACCACCAGTCATGTTGGTATAAAACAAAACATGATTAAACTTTATTATCATCAACTAAAAACAAATATGACAACATATAATATATTATATATATATTATTATCATATTTGTTTTCAATTTGTTTAAACAGATTATACATATGATATGTATAATTTGTTTAAACAAATTGAAAATAAAAGAATACAATTTATGATGATATAATATGAGATATGGTAAACAGGTCCTTTTTGTCAAATCATTATAGTTTGCATCAAGTTTAGTTAACCACAAGATATACAGTGGTTCACTAATTTGCAGATGAAAAAAAAGAAAAGGTGACTATAAAAATGATTTTGCACAATTTTCTTTGTTTTCCTTTAGGTAGATCAGACCATGCAATGATCTCTCAAGATCTTTTTTCTCATATTTCTTTCTCAGATTCATTCTTTTATCACACTTTTTACTTCTACACTAAAACTGACTGGGGTTCTTTTTGTGATGTTCTTTGTGGCAGTCCTTGGGCTGGTGTCTTTTATCTCCCCGCTGATAAATGCACCTTTTACATAATTTCCTGGATCCAGACAGGTATGGAGGTTTTTATTCCTTCTAGCTGGTTTTGAGCCAAGCCTCATTCTACTCCATGGTTTTCACCTTATGTAGCCAGTATTTATAATTGTTATTTATAATTATCATATTTATAATTTATATATTATTCATCTTTTTTACAAAAGTTTCTCTCTTGAAAACAAGCTTTATTTTATCAGTGCATAAAATTAATGTAAAAAGGTGCTGTCTGATGCTAAGCTCCAATATTCTCAGTTTATCTGCTCTATCTGCCAAACTTGAGTTGAAAAGGTTAAATCTCTTTCTTTTTTCTATAAAATACTATCATGGTTGCTGCTAAAACAAGCTATCATCTCTAGTTCCATCAGCCAAAACTCATTCATCTCATTCATTCATTTCAAAAACTTTTATTCATCTCATTTTTTTCTTTGCATATTAATACTTTGGAACTCTCTCCCATCTACATGTTCACACAACCTACAATTCTTCAAGTCTTCTGTCAACCATTCCTTTCTTCTCTGTCCAACCACTTCTTCTTCGCACTTTTACAATAATCTTTATTTTTGAGTAACTCTTAACTTAATGGTGGTTACTTGCAGCCTTGTATAAAAAAACTAGCTTAAAAAAAAAGTTGCTATCAAAATTATGAATCACGTTGTCGCCAATATTAAGAATCAAGTTATTATCAACATCCCAGTGGGGATGTCAGTGAGACATTTTACACAAGTTTGAATGTCCATGAGATGTCCAACAGATGTTTCCTGGACAACGCGTACCCACTGATATTAACAATCAAGTTGCTATAAACATAAGATTAAAGATCAAATTGCTGTTAACATAAATTAAGTTTTTATTAATAATAAGAATCAGGTTGCTATCAACATTAAAAAACCAAGTTAACTTGTACAAACATAATTAGAAAAGTTGGTAAAATTGTGTATGAATCTTATTAAACTTCATTATTATTGAATTCATAAATTATATCTAGAATACTTATATTAAATGCTTTAACTGAAGAATACTTTGAATAAATACAGATTAAACACCAAAACAAAAAACAATATATAAGTATCAAAACAGTTGACCATTTAAAAATCGTCTGAACTTTGTGACAAGTTTTTATACACATACACAGGGTTCGAATTAAGTGTCAAACATTAACACTCCTGAGATAATTTTTAAGACCTGTCTAAGGGGACAAATATAACTATTGTTCTTTTAACTAACTATTGTTCTTTTTTTTAGACAAAATAAACAATGGTTAGTTGCCCTCTTTTATCAGATATCAATAACGACGATATCCGGCACCTATTTCAACCCCTGCATACACAAAAGCAGAACATTCAACATGAATAACAGCCAGTACAAATTAGTAACAAGAAACTTAAAAACATGGAAAATAAGATTTTTTTAAGCACAAAAAAAGTTTTTAGTAAAGTTTTATTTACACCACTTACTCCTCGTCTTTTTTTTTTAAATCTTCTTCACTATCCTCTTCTTCTTCTACTTCAGTATTGTCTAAAGAAGTTTCTGTAGATGGTTCAACAGTAGATGACTTTTCTAAAAATATTTATTCAACCTTTTTTACACACAGTTTTTCTAGCAACAGAAATGGGATAATAATGTTGATGATAATGATGATCATTATCATTATCTTTTCTAAAAATAATTATTCAGTCTATTTTACATACAGTTTTCTTAGTAACAGAAATGGGATGATAAAAATGGTGATAATGATGATGATGATCATGAACACTTTTACTGTTGAACTTATTATAAGTACGAAAAAACAATAAAAAAAATAAAAAAATTTAACCTAATTTATACTCAGCTCTGCTTAAAGAAGATTTTTCATCGTTATTTTCATCCATATTACTATTCTTAGTTTCATCAGAACTATCTTTTTGTTTCATTTCTATTTCACTATCTATTGGTGAAAAATCGTCATTGTTACTTTTAGTAACTAAAAAATCGTCAATTAATGTGTCCTCCTGAACATGCTCCTCTTCTTGGGTATCACATTCAACATCGCTCAAAGGTGAAGGTACAGGTGCCTCAATATCATCAGTATTTTTATTGACTAATGAATTTATTGCTGTTGTTTTATTAGAAGAAAGCAAATGATAACCACTACTGTTAGAGTTTTCCTCCTCAAAATTTAATTCATTGTCACTTTCTTGAGAAGGACTAAATTTTCCATCTTCAGTCTCATCTTCATTTTGATTATTTTCTTCATCACTTATATTTTCAAAAGCATTGTCTATCTTTTCAGTAAAGCCTAAATCTTCAAAGTCTCGATCACCCGGATCTGAAATCGGGCTAATTGGTTCAAATGTTTGATTTTTTTCAAATTCATCTTCTTTTTCATCCTCAATACCATCTTCTTTCTCATCTCTATTAAAACTTTCATTATCATTTGGAGGACTTATTGGTTCATATTCATCACTATCATTAGAATTGTTCGAATTTTGCTCCTCACTTAGACACGATTTTATTTCTTTGTGAGCAATAAATGAATGACTAGTTTGGATTGGTTCATTTGGTAAAGAAATGTTTTCATCAGAATCAATATCTGAAAAATTCAAATTATCATCATCGTCATCTAATGCTGCCATTTTGACCCTATCAAATTTAAATAGTTATATTTATAATATATAAGATATATTCAAAATTGACTTCAACAGGAAATTGCAGTGCAGTGGAGTGTACATACATCGACTGACTATATATATATGTTAAAATATGCAAAAAAGCATATGAGTAAAAAAAATAAATAAATATGGTTCAAACTTAAATATATATATATATATATATATATATATATATATATATATATATATATATATATATATATATATAGAGAGAGAGAGAGAGAGAGAGAGAGAGAGAGAGAGAGAGAGAGTAAGTGACCGGGGCCCTGGCTTAAAATGAGACTTTTTGCAAATCCAGCCCCGGCAAAATTATAAGATTTAGCAGGGGTTGATAGCCGGGGCTGGAAATAAATTTATAATTCATTATATATTATAATTTTATACTTACATTTACTATTTATTAAATTCTGGCATATATTTATGTCAGTATTTAATAAATAGGACCAGATACAGTAAAAAGATGCAACTTGTTGAAAAAGAAGCAAAGCAAGATCGAGTTTTAGTTTATTGTAATAGAGATGATAGCTTGTTCGAGCATTGACCATGATTAGAGAAACAGTATAAAAGAGGACTAAAGCCTGCTGCTTCTGCTGCTGATGATGATGACAATGATGATGATGATAATGATGATGGCAATGATAATGATGATGATGTTTATAAATGCATATATATACAAAATCAAACATAAATTTTGAAAAAATTAAATGTATTTTATGCAGCCCCCGGTCACAAACCCGGCCCCAGCCCCAACTATATTTTATCAGACCCATATATATATATATATATATATATATATATATATATATATATATATATATATATATATATATATGTATATATATATATATATATAATAATAATAATAATAATAATAATAATAAAATATATATCAAACTTAATAAATACAAATAGTATTTATTATGCTAAATATATATTTAAAAACAACAATAAAATTCATAATTTCAAAATCTTGGTAATAGCTCTTTCCAGTTCACAAAATGAGCAAAAATTTCACATTTCGTGAAATGGCACATTTCATGATTTAATAAAAATGTTATCTTTTTTATTAAACGTGAAATGTTAAATGACTATACTTTTGAAAATTTTTATATCATTTCGCTTTATTTGAAACCCAGATAAACCTGATATAATTGATCTATTTTTGAAGAACATTTTTCTTTGATAATATTTAAATACTATCAAAGAAAAATATTAGGGCTTGTTAAATCTTTGAAGGTCTTGAGGTACCTTTAAAATTATTTTGAATTTAAAATAATACTGGTGTAGGCAGTATGTTCATTTTACAAAATCTAGAACAAACATATCTTTTTCAATATAAAAACGATTAGTCATCCTGTCTTATCATAATAAATGAAGATATATAAAAACTGGCAGAATGATTTATGTAAAATAATACTGCCTGTAGGCAGTATTATTTTTATTTAAAGAATAATTTAAAATAATACTGCCTGTAGGCAGTATGTTTGTCTCACAAATTCTAGGACAAAATCAAAATTTTTGCCAATAAACATAAAATAAGAAATTTTAAATAAGTTTTAGAAAAAAATTAAAAAAAACTAGAGGACTAGTTAAGAGTTTTGTGTCTCTTTTTTCTTTCTTTAGCCTTAATCTATCATAATTAATACCTAGAGAGTTAAATAAAGATGTTAGATAGATGCAAAATACATCATTTTAAAAAAATGATTGCAGCATCTGAACTAAATTGCTGATAACTTAAAGCTGAACTCAACAATTTAAAATAAATAAAAAATTTTTACATAAAAAGATTTTGAGCTAAATTAGTTCCATAAGACATTGTTGTAGGAGCTAGAAATCTTGCTACTACTACTAAAAACACTAAAAAAAATTTATAAGATTACAATCACGGTGGTTATGAAAACTAAGTAAGTACTTAATAAAATCCATTGGCATGAGAGAGAGGTTTTATGAGAGGTTTTATGGTAAAAATGGTGACCAATATTATGATTTTATTTTGAAAAATTTATTAATATTTACTGAAAACTGCCTTAAACTAGTTGAGAGATTTTTGCCTGTAAAATCTTTTAAGAAATAATTTTTTCGTCAGTGTTTAATGCTGATAAAAAACAAGTTTAAAGATATTACTCAATGTTTGAGCCAAAAGCAGAGTTTAAACTGAAACCTCAAATGTATTATTAGTTGTCAGTAGAAATTTATTTTGTAATATATTGGTAATTTCCCTTAAGTGAAGCTTAGACGAATCAATCCCACTTGGAGTCAACCAGTTGCATCATTTTTTCCTCTTAAAGTGTCATAAAAACCTGAGTCTTACTTCATATATAATTATCTTTTAAAACCCATAGCTATATAGCTGTCCTTTTTTACATGATTCCTCAAAAGTTTTTCACAGAGTATGCTATTAAACTTAAATAATTTGATGTAAAAATAACATGGATTCATTGAAATATTATTTATTAAAATTAAATGCATATATACCAAATTTGCATAAATACATTTGTTTTATACTTTTTTAAGTATAATTCTTAACAGATTTAACAAATATATCAAAATGTGTAAAAATATTACTAAAGAGAATAAATAGTTAATATTATTAACTTTTTGATATATGTATATATATATATATATATATATATATATATATATATATATATATATATATATATATATATATATATATATATATATATGATATATGTATATATATATATATATATATATATATATATATATATATATATATATATATATATATATATATATATATATATATATATAAAATAGACAAAATAGTAAAAAAAAAAAAGATTATAACAAAAAAAAAGAAATTTTAAAGAAATTAGACAATTCAATTATAATTGTTGCATTTCGTATAAGAAACACATTTTTACAACAAAAAATTATTTTTTGTTGCTACAAATTTTAAAGCAATAGTAATTAAATAGTTGTGTTAGGTTGAAAAAAAAAAACATTAAAAAAACTTCAGCCAAGGCAAATATTTGATGAATGAGATGGGATGAACGAGCTAAAATTCATGATGCGATGCTTTCATTTCATGATTCGATTCAAGCTTTGTCATTTGTTCAATTGAACTAATGATGACGATTGATCAATCGACGTTGTTGTAAGAATTCCTCGAAACACATTTTTAAACACAGTTTGCACAATTTAAAAAAATTTTAATCTTTGAATCTAGTACAAAATTTTCAAAACTAATATTTTTGTTTCATATTCTCAATTTTTAATAATACTGTATATGGATTAGTTCTGTATACGGGTTGCATCAGTGTACAATAAATTGAACTATATTTTATAATGTATTTTATACACATACCTAATAGCCTATTAGTAGGCTATTAGGTATGTGTGTAAAAAGTTTAAATTGTTTAAACATAATATATATATATATATCATTAAAAAGTGCATAAATTTAATATTACAAAAGTAAAAACTTCATAGAAATTGAATCATTCTACAAAATGTTATGTGCATTTAAGTAACAAAATTTGACAACAAATAGTGCTTAAGCAAACTGTGACGAATTTCGAAATATTCCGCTCGGTCAACGGCATTTTGGTAGTAATAGCGACTTGTTTTCACATAATACCCACTGATCTCAAAATATATTTTGTAAATATAACTATGTTAAATATAACTATATTTTCAAAATATAATTATATTTTGAGATCAGTGATAATACCAATTCAAATACAAAACTGAGATCAGTCCAAATTTTTAAGATCAGTCCAAATTTTTATAGTTTTATAGTAGTTCGGCTGACATCCTACATATTTCATTTAACAAAGTGTTCTTCAACAATTGTTGGTTGAACTCAATAATACCTGGCAAAAGTTGTCCCAAATAAAAAAACTTTTTAGTACTAAAAAGTTTTTTTATTTGGGAAAATATTTTATTAGGGAAGATATTTGTCGTCACGTGACGACAATATGAGTATTAACGTAAATTGGCTTTTAACTTTAAAAATTTTAATTTTAAAAATTGTTTAAAATCATTATGGACAACTTTTCTAGTAATTTAGAACCTAAGAAGTATCGATATTGTATTCTATAATTGTTCCATAAAATGGTTTAGATGGTCAGCTAAAAAATCCGACAGCTTGTATTTTTTTTTTAACGATGTACTCCTATTTGTCGAATATTCGATAATACTTTGCGATTTTGTTTTAAAGGCTTTTTGAAGGCCGTAAAAACAGTAATGTTTATGTTGAGTGGAATAATATTCGTAATAAACAATATAAAACATGATATTGTGCCTTTATTTGCACACACACACACACACACACACACACACACACACACACACACACACACACACACACACACACACACACACACACACACACACACACACACAGAGATATATATATATATATATATATATATATATATATATATATATATATATATATATATAAACACACACAGTGGCGACAATATAAATAGCATACTTTCAACAAAAAACTTAAGTCTCGCGAACGAAAGATAGCCCTCAGAAAAGACGCAGCCATTTTTCATATCGCTAAGCTAAAACAAGACAACAACCTAAAACAAGACAACGACATCAAGCACACCGCCAAAAGTGTTAAAATGCAGTTTAAAGCTTAAAAGAATAATGTTTTGGAGTGACCCGCACAGTCACCAGACCTAAATCCGATAAAAAATTAGTGGAAGTAAGTTAACAATGATCAACTGCAATTAATCTTGACCAATTTTGGATCGAATTAAAAGGTTACTTAGGACCCCATTACGCCTCAACAACGCCAAAAATTGATCTCGTCAATGAGCCGCTGTTGTCAAGCAGTAATTGACCTTATCATGGTATTATCACAGAGCACCGTGGACGAACATTTAATTAGAAGTTCACGCCTCTTTCCTAACCGATGTCGCAAAATTTGCCCAGAGGTGGGATTTGATCCACGGATCCTTTGATTTCTAAGGCAAGTGCGTTACCACTGCGCCTCGGTTGCTCATTTTATTCGCTCAGTTTATTACATCTTTTAAATTTAATTGAGCTGCTTCTACTGCTTCAAAAGCTAATAGACTTAACGCAGACAAACGGTCTTGTGACATCGTTATACTTAAATACGTTTTTATTCTTTTTAATGTGCTGAAAGATCTTTATACAGTTGCCACGCTAACGGGTAATGTCAAGTATAGCATAAGTGCTGCAATTATTTCAGTGGTAAAGCATCTTATATCGCAATATAATATTGTTATTAATTTGAGCAAACCCAAAATACTGTCCACATCTTTAATCTTCATTTGAAATGTTTTTTAAAATGAAATCATTTGATTTGGAGAAGCATCGGATATAACTATCGGATATTTATATTGTTTAAATATTTTTTCAGAATCTAATAATACTATATTTTTAGGATTTAAAAATGAAAAATAGCTATTTACTGTTTTCAGGGACGTAAAACGAGAAATTATCTGATTCTGATCTGGTTTATATTTATATCGATAACTGTGTTAAGTACATCAATTTTAAATTGGTGTTCAGCTGTTTTAAAACGAAAATCTACACAACTGTAATCAAACAGTTTTTTTGTTTGTTTCATTCGTGTTTGTTTAAAAGATGGAACTATATTCTACTTTATAGCAAGAGCTTTTGCTTTTGCAAGAATATTATCAAAATTATTGTGATCTTATTTCTTTTATTTCAGTTTCTAATAATGAACAAACTTTATCCAAATTTTGTATTTTTTGATTGCAATAGTTTTGAAACAATATTCAATTGTGCTAATATTTCAATAATTGATACCAAAATGCAAAGAAAAACTAAAACAATCCATTTTCTTCCTTAAACCGGTCACTTATGCTATTTTTGCTTTTTTATTGTTTTCCAAAATAATTTTAGGTAAAGTTTTCATAACATCTACGTGTTTTATGGCTATACAAGATGATAAACGAGACGCCCAGCATGTAGGATTTAGTTTTTTAACGCTACTTCTGATTCTCCTGTTATTTTTGAAAAAATGCCCCACCTTTTTATTCAAATACCAAAAAATGTATATATTTCTTGTATACTACAAAAAAAAAAAAAGCTAATATCTGGCACCCCATTCATAGCATTATTTATAACTAAATTTAAATTGTGGGCCGCATAATAAATATATGTTGCGTTTTTTTCTATTTCTTGTTTTTACCTCAGAGTGAATGCATGTTGCTTGCCCCATCATAACCTTTGTCCCCTAAATTTTTTTCAAATCAAGACCAGATAATTTTAGGATATCAATAATATGATTTGATATTGCACTTGCCGATTGATTGTTAACTTTAAAAAAAAACCTATTAACTGTTCTACAATTTTTACTAGGAGAGGAGGTTCATTTATCTTATAACAAGTTTTAACAAATCGAAAGGAACCACTAAGTTGGTCTGTTTTAGATAAATCTTGAGTAGTATCGTCATATTGAGAAAAAAAAGGGCTTAATTGATATCATTGATAATTTTTTTTGTTCTAAATTTTTTGACAAAAGATAATCAATTTCATTCTGAATATGAGGCGATCAGTAACTAACACGGCCACGAGGCCATGTTAGTTATTTATCTTTCAAAACACTATTATTTATTCAACTTATTTAAAATACTATTGTTTATTCAAGTTATTTATCTTTTAAAACACTATCATATTCCGCTAATAGTTGAACATCTGATAAAAAGTTTTAGTAAAGTAAGTTTTAAATTTAAGTAAGACTTGCTTAAATATTTGCCCAAAATGTTTGTTTCTTTTGAATATTTATGGGTAACATAGTATCTATTGCTTTTTCCTCTCTCCATTGTTTCAAAATAAAACAAGTTTTTGATGAAGCTCAGAAATTTCATGTTACTTTATTTTTTTTTGGAAGCCCCTGCCAGTCATTGATATCTCATAACCAACCACTAGTTTTTTTCTTGCTTGAAAATAACCAACAAGGTTGACAGTAAACTAAGCTTTTGTTTGGTAAGTAGCATAATTAAGTATTTTTAATAAATATTTCTGATTTTATTACTTTTTTATAGTGATTTGTAGTGAAAGAACGATTTTTATCATCTTTAGGAAAAGGTTTAATCCGACAAAAAAGATTTATTTTATCGACAGATAAAATAAATTTTTTTCTTCTACCGTTATAACACGTTTAAAATTTGCAAAATCAAAAAGGTTTTGCTCACAAATAATTTCAGACAAATTCCATATGAAGAGTACACGGGAAAAAACGGCAGTCACATTTAAAAAGTTTTGAGAAAGTATATATTTATCATTTATAAATGTCTTTGTATAAAGTTAGGAAAAAAATATTTTCAATAAAAGTTACATTTATATTTTATTAAAAATGTAAACTTCAGATAAATTAATCAAGAAATAATTTTTTCCAATTTACTCCTATGCTTTATATGAAAACTTTTATAAAGGATTAATATATTCTTTCTATAAACTTTTTAAATGTGACTCGCCGTTTTTTCCCGTGTACTCTTCACATGTTTTTAACTTCTGCTTTTTTTAGCGGTACTTGTATTTGACATACTTGATGTTTCTATTTCAAAATATTTTTGGTCATATTATCACTTTCATCTTACATTTTATTGATATTTTCTAGTTGAATTGTGTTTGAAGTTGAAGCAAAAAAAGATGTAAGTCTTTGTATCTTTAACAGCTGTTTTTGTTTCATTAGCTATTTATTTTATTCTCTTTCTGAAATAAGTCGTTAAACTTTTTTCTGCTTTTTTCTTGTTATTCCATTTCACAATCGTCTTTTATTAAACAAAATAATTAAGTTTTTTTATAAATAGAAAGTTGGCAACTAAACTCAAATACTAGTCGAACAGTTATTTATCTAGTTTTTAATCAAAAAAACTTTAAAATTTTATTTTAAAAAACACTATTTAAAAACTACTCTAACATAAAAAAATAAAACTAATTGAAAGCTATTTCAAAAATTTTAGCAGCATAGATTTAAGCTTTTTTTGTTTTTGTTTTTATAAAAAAGATGCTCTTTTTTTTTTAAAGCGAGTAAGCAAGTTATTGTTTTAAATCATAGTGGCTATATCTAAAAATATATCTAAGTTCTAAAATTTTGATTTTTTTTTTAAGTAGTAAAAATATCGATTTTAAATAGTTAATTTACTCCTTATTAGTAGTGCACCTTGATAAATGACTACTGTTGCACAAAAATTCTATCAAAGTTCACAGATAAAAAGCTTTCTTGGCTTCTTGTTAGATTTAAAAACTATGAGGTAATAGACAGGGCCGTCCCGAACGGGGGGTGTAGGGGGTGTCCCACCCACACAAAGCTGTTATAAATGCACTTGAGTTGGCACGTTTAGCATTTTAGTTGGCAAGTTTTGAAGTATAGTTGGCAAATATCAAATATTGAGGACCTTTTTTTTTTTCTTTTTTTATCATTTTGTGTCTCTAGTTGGCAAAAAAACACTTACAGCACCCCCCCTTCCCCATGAGAGACCTCTTAGAAACGGCTCTGGCAATAGACCGCTTTTAATTCAGTTTTAGTTCAAAATTCTTTGATAGAAGTTGTTATCTTTTTAGTTTTTAATCATGGCAAAAGTATATAGAGTTAAAGTCAGAAAAAAACGAGCAGTAAGAAGAAGAAAGATTTTTAATATAAAGGTGCCTCGATACAGTGAAGTTGTAAATATTGGAAATCCTCTCTCTTTAAGTGTTAGTAATGTATCTTTTATTTATTATGAAACCAACATTTCCAATACGTCGAGTTCTTCTAATCACAAAGTTGAAGCTCTTTTCAACTCACCATCAGAAAAGAATTCCCATTTCAAAAACAATCTGATGACTGGTTACAGAATAATTGACTGTTCTCTTTTATATCTTTTGTTTGCTGTAAGTGTTTTGTGC
Source organism: Hydra vulgaris (assembly GCF_038396675.1). Classification (NCBI taxonomy): domain Eukaryota; kingdom Metazoa; phylum Cnidaria; class Hydrozoa; order Anthoathecata; family Hydridae; genus Hydra; species Hydra vulgaris. The sequence goes on along the minus strand of NC_088920.1, from coordinate 18,934,133 downwards.
TGCCCAACCTGTTTACAAATGACATTAACAATAATTGAAAACAAAATCAAAAAGCGAGGACTTGCTTGTGAACTTTCAGTTGTTTGTTCAAAATGTAAGTATCAAAAAGACTTTTGCACTTCTAAATTAGTCAATAAAAAAGGAAGCTTTGATATAAACACAAGAACAAGTTCTATATATTATCTGTGTGTTTATATCAAAGAGTTTGCATTGTATTACAATGCGAACTCTTGGAATAGGACATTCTGGGCTTTAAAAATTTACAACTCTCATGAACATGCCAAAACCAATGACGTATAAAAAAAAAAAATGATAAACTTGTTTTGAAAATAGCGAACATTATATGATGTAGCTGATTTAACACAACAGTGTCAAAATGATGAGATTTTTAATATTGGTGTACCATGTGATGGCACTGGCAGCGTAGGAAACTTTCCTCGTTAAATGGCGTCTTTGCAGCTCTATCAATTGATAGTGGGAAAGTTTTTGATGTTGAAGTAATGAGTCGAGCATGCAGTAGGTGCTCTTTAAATTAAAACTTCACTAAAAGCAATCCCAATGCTTATCAACTGTGCGAAATCAACAATAGTGTAAAGGATGTTTATCCTGACACTCAAGAAATATCTTCACGGTAAAACTCAAAATGCGAATGAGTCGTTTATTGGAAAAAATTGGCGTCACGTACCAAAAATTAAATTTTTCACCTTAACAGTGCTAAAGTTTGGTGTGTATGATGCAATGGCTAATTTTAACATTGGAAAGAAATCATCAATCTTAATTTATAAACAACTTAACATATTTCCACGCTTTTATACATTAAATGGTTTATAACGGCATAATAAATTGCGTCGTCAAAAATTAGGAGCGAAAAAAATAAATAAAAATGACAAAACTATAGAAAAAGAAGACAAAACATACAAATTCTAATTTCAACTAGATTTTTAAATGTAATATTTGGTATGTTTGTAGATTTTTTGATATTTAATGAATTATGATATATTAATGAAAAAGGCTGGTTTGGTATGGCTGGTTTACATTTTCAAAAAATTACCTTTTTTCTGACACCATTTTATGTGTTACCATTGTTTTACTTGGTTTTTTTTAAATAATTTTTTACTAAAAATTGGCCAAATTTTTGCATATTTGGGGGGTTCCTTGGGGTTAATTCAACAACCGTTGACCTTAAACAATTTTTTTTTTTTAATTTATACTTTTATTATATTGTTTCTTACTTTATATCAAAATATTTTCCCCTATTTTCTATATTTATAATGGGGGGTGGTATCACTTTAATGAACATAAGTACATAATAATAGTACAAAGTGTTAAATGTTGCTACGCATGTTATTTTTAATATTGACAAAACTTAAAAATTTTTCTTAGTCGCCTTGGGTCCTTCGATAAGCTACTAGCTTTACCCCGTTAGACTTATATAAGTATTAAAATGAAGAGCCTGGGTCTAATCCAGTTTAAATAACATTAGGAAACAACTGAAATAGAAGTACATCAAAACATTGACTTTTAAAAAAATAAATAAACTATCTTTTTTGTACTTTATATGTACTTAATGTAGAGTTTAAATCTAAATTTATATATATATATATATATATATATATATATATATATATATATATATATATATATATATATATATATATATATATATATATATATATATATAAATTATGTCGGTGTATTCTACAAATAGAGTGCTCAATGTTCTTAAAGAACAGAGCAATAATAAATTACTTTGTAATTTATTATAATTTAATTTATATCTGTAAATATATATATATATATATATATATATATATATATATATATATATATATATATATATATATATATATATATATATATATATATACAGTTGCGTTGCGTGGGAAAATTCCAGGAGGGGGGAGGAGAGGAGAGACCTCATTTTCCCAACTGCTTAACATAGATTTCCAAACTGTTTTTTTATTTTAAGAAATCATTTTCTGTCCTATTTACAAAATCTAATAATAATTATACTATACTGCACTCACACTCAATAACTGTCAGTTTTCAGTATTTTATAACTTATATTAACAAAACATAGCTTGCTTTACATTTATACAAAATAATCAATTCAAAAAACGTCTAAATATGATATTTCTTCAATTGAATCTATCCTTTAACAAAATGTTCCGAGTTAATTCCTTTATAAAGTTCTTTTTCGTATTTCAGTAGCATGAGACTATCCAATCTTTTATCACTCATTGTTTTGCGCTCGATTGTAAAATCACATTGGTGTGATTTTACAATCTTATGTTGACATAAAGAACGCTCATTTGATGCTACACCATAAATAGCTGTGATTACAAAAATGCATAGTTTATGGGGTCGTTTCAGTATGTCATTTAATTTCACAACATGGTACAAAATATCTTGCAGCGTGTTAGCTGGTGTTCTTGATGACTTAAATTCTTCATCATCTTCTTCTAAACAGATATCTATTAAAATTTCTATCTGGGTTTTCAGCACAAGAACGTCTTTGATCCTTGTAACAAGGAGAAAAAAGTTTTTTTGCTTTTGTTAAGGTTTCAATTCTCAAATTATCTTTATTTAAAGGAAAACTAAAGATTTTGGTGATGGGGGCAAATATTTCTTTTAAAGCCGCAAAGTTTTTGGTCAAACCAACGGCTTAAGAGTCTATGACCTCTTTGAATAAACTGCATGTTATATTAAGGGATCCTGCTATTTTACGTATATTTACAATAATAACTAATAATTTCAAGACCAAGTTTTTGATTTAAATGGTATTATGGTGTTATAAAATAAGGGTGATGCATATCACAGAAATGTTTAAAATTTGAACTTAGACTTTTAAATAAACTTTAAAAGAATATTTCTTTAAAGTCCAACGAGCCGTATGTTTTGAGCCAAATTTTGTGTTTATCACCTTCAATTTAGTAAAAGCATTCATAATAAATTTTAAACTTGAAGAAAATAGTTTTTATTGCCCTTTGATATACTTTTAGACAGGTTAGAAGTTAAATATATAACTTAAAAATTTTTTTAAAATGTTGTCTTTTTTTAGTTAATGTTTTACCTTTATATAGCATCAACATCATTTTATACCAAAAATAATACCTCAATATTTAATATAAAGGCCTACAATATTTTGTGGATCTTGGATATGGATTCGATCAAATAATTTTTCGACTAGAAACAAGATAAAGAGGGACGATGCATGTTAGAAAAACAAGCTAAATCACTGGCTTTGGAATCACAAAATGATTGTTTATAGGAACTATGGCCTAAAAAGCCACCAAACCCCCATTTCGAAATTAATTGAAGCTGATTTAATTCTTCATTCTGAAGAATCCTAATAACAGGCTCCACAGCTAAAAGTAAGCGCTGTATTGTGTGGTTCAGTAAAGATTGCAAAGAAACTAAAGCATAAGTTTCTGTTACATGAATTTCAATAGGATAACATAATTTCTTGGCTGCTTGAACCTTTTTGTATGAGGGAAACCTTTTTTACTGTTTTTCTTTAAAACATCATATTGATGTCTAGATAGTTTTGCTTCCACCAAAACACTTAAAGCCTCTTCACGTGACATTTATTTTTGTGGTTCAAGTACTTTCTTATATGCTTCTCTATATTTATTTGCACGTTTGGGACTTTGATGCATGTAACATTCCTTCAGTTCTTAAACTTATTTGAGTAGCACAAATCAAAACAGATAGAGAATGAGTCTCGCATAAAACTTTTGATTTCCTTCGGATTGTTCGTTCTCAAAAATTTGAAGTATTATACTTCTTTTCGTTGCTGCAAGTTTCGCTCACTGTAAGCTGATTTAAACAAATGGAACTGTTTAACCAAATTATTTATGATTTTATCCAACGAGATAAAATGTCTTTATTTATACCACTGTTTTTATTTATACCACGATACTGTGGTATAAATAAAGACAGTGACTGACTTAACGCATTTAAATATTTTTCTTCGCATTCTGTAATATTTTTAATTTCTTCATTCAAAAAATGAAATTGTTCGTTCATTTTAATAAACCCAGAATCTCTCATAATAGCCACAAGTTTACTTCTTTTAAAAAACATAATGTTATTACTCTAAACCGAAATCATATAAAAAAAGTTTTAAGATTAACCTAAAAAATACTTGAAGTGCTTATTGTGAAACAATGACAAGCCACACTTTTTTCAAAAATCAGTTATCATTTTTAAAATCATAAATAGTATACGCAATTTTTTTTTTTTTTTTTGTCCAATATATAATAGAATATAATATAAGAGAATAATAGGTAAGCACTGATTTTATAGATTTAAATAAAACTTAAAAGTCATTTTTCTCAAATATTTGTTTTTGTGGCTTGTGATTGTTTCACAATAAGCCCTTCAATTACCAAAGCATGCTTAAAAATGCAATGGAAAAAAACGTCATTAATTTGATGCGTTAATGACCTGGTTTCGTTACCTGGTTTCTACTGAAGTAAATGACACATTTCCTCTATTCCACAAAAAAACGCTCAAAATGTGCACAAAAAAAAAAGTTTCACAATCTATAATCATGAGCCATTCCATAAAAAAAAATATCAGTTGTATCTAGGTGAATACCTAAACAAAAAGTGCATTGTGTAAAAAAATTACATAAAAATGAAATATTTAAAACGCTATTTTTGTAAAGGCATAATAATATATAGTGCATGCACTATATAAACAAAGTGGTACTTTTAACTCGCGCAAGCGAGTCATTTTTTAGACAAAAGAATCTCGCTAAAATATGGGTTCCACAGGGTTAAAGGTCAGTCCAAACCTACAAAAAAACGTGGATAAGATGGACCAGAGACTCTTTTATGCATTACTACTAAAAAAAATTTCAAAACGCCTTATTTCATTTTCTACAATTGTCTAATTTTGAAGCAATTCTGCCCCACTACGCAACGTTAAAACAACGCTTCAACCAAATTTCAAAGTTGAAACAACGCGTTGTTTCAACGTTGAAATTTGGTTGAAGCGTTGTTTCAACGTTGTTCAACCATGTCACAACGTTAAAACAACGTTTCGGTTTAAAAGTTGTTTATTTAACGTTATTTCAACGTTAAACCAACGTTGACAAAAAAAACTCTATTATAAAAAAACCGTACGTTGAGTTGGTGTTTGAAGTAAAATTAGTTAAAGCAAAAAAAGGAATTAAAATAATATTTTAGTAAAATCTGCAACAAAGAGGTGTTTATGTGTGAAATTTTTAATTTTTAAATTTTTAAAACGTTTTATTTAGTATTCAAATTTCTACTTACGATAAAAGAAACTAACGGCTTATTTAAATGCAAATGGAATGCTTACCAAAATAAGCCAGCAAGCATTTTGTGAATTACGAAACCCTTGTAAATATTTGGCATGCTATTTTTAACTCCCATCTACGCTATGGTTGTCAGATATAGGGACAAAGTTCATCTGTTTATAAAAAAAATCTTTTAAATCTCCAGAATAAATCTTTAAGAATAATTCACTTTCAACCTAACAGTTTTAGTTCTGAAATACTGTAAAGTCTTTCTAAAATTTTGTAGCTTGACGAACTTATCTACTTATCAAACTGTTGTGTGAGACATCGTCCACAATAATATGCCCAACTGCTTCACTAGCTATTTTAAATTCACAAGTGATATTCATAGTTATAAACTTAGGTCTGTATCTTATTGTAGTCTCTCTATGCCTTTAAAAAAAACATATAAGTATGGCATAAAGTCAATCAAGTATCAATCAATTCACTGTTGGAACTCTCTTCCTGTTGAAACTAAAAAAGTATTCTCCAAAATGACAAATAGAAATGCCTTCATAACCCATGTAAAAAAGTTTATCCTCAATAAAAATGATCAATGAACTAGTTATGCAATCGCCCCCTAGTTATTCTGTATAACTAAATTTTTAATATAATAAAAGTGTAAAACTCATAAGTAAAACTAAAAAATAAAAATATCAATATATAAAACTCATAAAATAAAAATAAAAATATATAACTAAAAATAAAACATAAAAATATATAAATGTTCATTTAGTCGCAATCAAATACCCTCATTTTCATCATCCTGTAAAGTATATATGGCTCTAAAGTTTGTGGCATTGTTACTAAACCATGTAACATGTAATAAATAAACAATAAACTATTTTCTATGCAATCGCCCTGCTTAATTCTCTATAACAATTTTTTTTTTCTAATTCTTTTTATTTTACTTTAATGCATATTCAATATTTCTGTTTCCTTATAAAATACTATCCTTAAAAAATTCTACCAAGTCGTTAAACTTCTCTCCATTTTCTTTCCTTCTTTTTACCTTATAAAATATTGATATTATTATGATATTTATATTTTTTATTTTGCATTATTATTAATGAAAATCACTATTATATATATATATATATATATATATATATATATATATATATATATATATATATATATATATATATATATATATATATATATATATATATAGATAAATATATAGTAAAATATATATCTATGTATAGTAAAATATATATATTGATTATACTTTTTTCTATTACTGTATTTAATATTATTATTACTATTTATTATTATTATTAGTATTATTTATTATTATTTATTATTATTACTTACTATTATTACCATTATTATTATTATTATGCTATAATTTATACCATCATTGGTCTTTACATGTCATCAGTTTATAACTGTTTGTAAATGTCCCGCACGATTGTATCTATATATATACAGTTAATATTAAAGTGAAAATATATTGATTCGATTTGATAATTTAAGAAACTGGCGAAAATGCCACTCTAATGTTCTAGCTCTGGCAGAATCATCTTTTAGTAGTGAAGAAGAGAAACTCAAGAGAAATAATGACTATTTAAAATTATGAAAGTGAAGAATTTCTTTATGATTATTTGTCTCAAAGTGACAATGACACTGTTTTTCTCAAAAGAAATTGAAAAAAACAATGTTTCACTTAATCATAAACCGGCAAATATTATTACTTTGTTCTTGAGACTGGTATACTAAAAGCTGTTTCTGCATCAAACAAAGGTTCTTCAATTTTTATAAATGAAACAATACTTATTGATGTAAATATTGATGGTTTACCTTTATTTAGGTCTACATCAATGAACCTTTGGCCTATTTTATGTAGAATAGTAAATTTTTAACCCTTTTATTGTGGGATTATATTATGAAAAATCTAAACCATCTAATATTGATGATTTAATTTTTGATTTTTTAAATGAATACAGACAACTTCAGTTAGATGGGATATTTTCAAGATAAAAAAAATATAATGCAGTTATTACGGGATTTATATGTAACGCACCTGCAAGAGCATTAACTTAAGGTACAATTAATTATAACGGATACAATGCTTGTGAAAGATGTACAGTTTAAATGAGCTTTTAGTATACAATGAGGATGAGAAAAAAGAAAACAAAGTACCAAAATTAGATAACGATGATGAGTTCCCAATGGCTGTAGGCAGTATGTTATTATTTATTTTTTATAACCATGAGCGAGATCTCGTCTCGTTCTCGTTTCTCGTGAGAAATGGGACTTCTCGTGAGAAACGAGAAATAGAAAATTCTCGCGAGAAGTAGAACGAGACTTAAATATTATATTATTTTCCAAATTAAAAACTATTATAATTTACAAAATGCTTAATAATTTGTTTTTTTAAATAATTAATATTTTGACTCCGTGATTTTTAATCTAATTAAAAATTTAATTTGTTTTTGACAAAAAACAAATTAAATTTTTAATTAGATTTTTAATTAGATTTTTTTTAAAAATCTAATTAAAAAATTTTAATTAGATTTAAAATATTTTTAATTAGATTTTAAATACAAAAACTTTTTGTATAAAATGGTGCACTTTCGACTTAATTTCATTAGTTTACCAGTGGAATTCAACTTGACACATATTGTTCATATTGAAAAGAAATATTCTTGCCTCATTTCAACGATCAAAAATGTCAGCAAGAAAAAACAAAATCTGGAGATATTTTCAAAAAACAAGTGACGGTGCTGATTGCAAGGCGTGCAAAAAGTCTTTGAAAACAAAAGATGGAAACACAAGCGGACTTCATCGTCACCTCGAAAAAAAACACAGCCACGATTACGTTGAGTATTCTGAAAAAACTGACGACTCTCTTCTTCCTCCTCCTAAGAAGAAACAACGAACCATGGTCGAAATGCTTGAAACAAAGTCCAAATATGACAAAGTCAATTCCATTCAAAAACAGTTTGACTCTGCAATGCTGGATTACTTTTGCATTGATTTGGCATCCTTTTCAGCAGTCGAAGGAATATGTTTCAAGAAATTGTTTGACATTGCAAACCCTAAACTGAGCCTTCATCGCAGAACAACATATTCAAGAAAGCTTTCAATTCGGTCAAGAGAAGTTCAAGCTGGAATGAAAAGCATAATAACGGAGATTACGCCAAATCTAAAAAGTGCTGCATTTACTTCTGACCTTTGGACTTCTAGAGCTCAGGACAGCTACATCTCTTGGACTTTTCATGCTATTGACGAAAATTGGAGACTACATCACTGGACACCCCATGTCCAACAGTTCCCAGGCAGACACACAGGTATCTTAATTGATGGAAAGCTGGATTCTTTCTTAGAAGAACTAAATTTGCCTGCTGATTTGCCAATGTACTGCGTGAACGACCAGGCAAGAAACATGAAACTTGCAGTCAAATTGTCAAAGCGCCTTGACCAATACTTGTGCAACAATCATATTTTGCAATGTGAAGTTCGAGACTCATTTGGAATGACTGCTGGAATTGATGATGTGTTGCAAACATGCAAAGATTTGGCTTCTTTAACTCACCATTTAACAGTTGCAGCTGAGTTGCTTGAATCAGAATCAGACGCTCAAGGAATCAATTTTAGACAGTTACGCCAATTTGTTGACGCAAGATGGAATAGTGATCTGGATTGCATGGCTTCAGTCCTACATCTAGAGAGTGCAATTATCAGCTAATGTGCAAATGAAGATATTTTTTCTTCAATGACCATCAGTGCATCACAGTGGAAATCAATCGAGGGAGCAGTAGAAATATTGACACCACTTAAAGATGCTACATAAACGTGGTCGGTTGAGTCTATTCCAACGATTAACACTGTCACCGATTCTCTTTAATTAATCCATGAGAAAATTGATCAATTTATTAAGACGGATGGAAAAAATGGCTACGGTGTCTTGTATGCAAAAAACTTGAAAAGCTGCATTGAGAAAAGAATTCCTTTTTGTCACACTGGAAACTTATTTAGTGGTGCAGCAAATTACTTAAATCCTGCTTTAAAGAGACTTCACTTGAAGCTCTTCAAAAAATTTCAAACAACAAAAGAATGGTTAGTCTCACAGGTTAAGGATAATGTTGAGGCCCAACCTGTTGCCAGAGTCCTTTCAGCAGATTTGTCCCTTAATTCAAAATTGAAGCGCAAGTTAAACGTCAGACTTGAAACACAAGAGCCAACATCTGAACTGAATCCTATTTTGAGCGAAATGTGCCAGTATGAATATCTCCCTGATGCCAAAAAAGACTTTCCGATTCTTGATTTGTGGAAATTGCATTCAAATACATTGCCAGAACTCTCTTCATTAGCTAGACAAATTTTAGATATTCCAGCAAGTTCAACTAAATTAGAGAGAGTTTTTAGCTCAAATGGAAATGTCATCCGATCATCCAGACACAACTTACACCCAGAAAAAGTAGAACAAATCATCTTAATCAAAAAAAACATTGTCAAAAATTTCTACACAATATAAAATAATTTTATATTGTGTACAAATTTTACTCATTTTAGTAAAGATATAAATATTTATAAAATCAAGTCGTTTTTGATCCTAGGGTGTGGGTGTGCCACCACACCCACCTCTATTGCTAACATTCACCTCTCGTATATTTTGGTGGTTTACTATAAATTTAAAACAACTTTTTTGTGTACTTATATTGCTTATGTCTTTAAAAAAAACTTTTTTTCTGAAAAAAGTGTTCAGTTTTATACAGGCGAGGTGGTGGTTTGGTACCCTCTCTATCCATCCGATACACCCGGTGGTTAGAGTTTAACATAAAGTTGTAACCCACTCTTACACCTATCGTTTGACACCAAGATATTTGTATTTCGATAAGAATTGGCAAAGTTATGACAATTTAAGTGAAGAAAAACATTATTTTGACCACAGTTTCTTTAACAAATCCATATATAGAAAAATCGCTACTTAAATCGTTATAACTTTTGAACCAATTGTTTGATTTTGATAATTTTTTCACCTTTAAAATACTGTAATAATCTTCTTTCTAATGGTATATAACATTATAGTATTCAAACAATTTGAAATTCTTTACTAACGTACCTACAAATAAGGTTTATTTTGTCAGTAGCTGAATTTGATGAAGTAGACAAGATATAAGGCTATGAAAATAATCTTTTTGTTTTAATAAATAGTCCTTTAGTTTCAGAACTTTTTTTAATTTTATCTCTACAGCTTTATGTCAAAACTAATAAAACTGATAACCGTACATATTAGAACAATGGCTTCTTATTTGGTAGTATAATTTCAATGGTTTAAGGGCAATTAATGTTGAATGTCCACAGTTTTATTTTCATGAATATGATTATAATACATTAGGAGCAAGGTTAGACAATTTTTACAACCAGATGCCATTCTTGGTGTTAACTTGTTATTTAGATCAAGATTGATTATTTTTTTCTTGTTATACTACCAGAAGATTACCAGACCAGGTTTACAAGCTCCTCCTATGGTGCAATTGAGAGTTTTTTATCCAAGCTTTTTTTTTTTTTTTTGGTCTTTAAAATTGTTTGAATGATAATTTATTATTTATTGAGATGTTTTCTTTTTTAATTTTTGTTGGTTTTATATTATCAATCAAACGTAGATATTGTTGTGGTGATATTTTATAATATACCTTAAGTTAAACTATTATATTTTATATTATTAATGAATATTATCTATTTTTGTTCAATATTCCGTATTGCTCTTATGTAGATATTTATGTTTTAGCAACCTGGGATTCTTTCATTATTTTCCTATGATGCCTTGAGTTATTTGAACATAATATATTAAGAACTCTGCAGAATAATAGAATAATAAATATGTTTAAAAAAATGAATTTAAAATATAATAAATTTATAAAATAAAGAAAATCTTATCTTTGCTAATAATGTCTACTAATATTATTGTTTAGCAAGTATCATGGTTACAAAATTTCAAGGTTTAGCTAGTTTAAATAGGCCTGTTAGTACACTTATATTATGGTTTTTTCATTTTATTATTAGTTCATATAATAATTTCAAAATCAAATATGTGGAAAGGAGCTGTTTGGAATGAAGGTTTACAAGGAGTGGAAGGTGTAATTCCATCTAATTTGATTAGTGATAAAACTGTTTATTGGCCTCCAGGTACCAAAGCATTGACTTCACTATAATGCCGACAAGAATTGGTTTAAGTTTCCACAAATAAAAACTAAATTCTCTTCAGGTATTACATCTATATATTATAATTATTATTTTTTAAATAATGTGGTAAGAAGACTTATTTTGTTGATACAAAATATACAACTATTCATACAACTATTTCAGTTCCACAGAAAGCAAGCAGGATTGTGAAATATTTGAATTCACAACTAGAAAAGAAAAATGTGATAATAAGAATGTCGATTTATGAAAAAGAAAACATAAACAAAGAGAATTTCCTGATTATTTCCCAAGTAGGTATTACTTTTATGTGTTTGGATTAGATAAATTTCAATTTTTATGCCTAAAAATAAAAATGTTTTTATAATTTATACTATAAATTAGTAATTATAATTTACAGGTTCAGTTATCAAAGATTTAGATAAAGTGTCAATGCACCTAACCTCCAGTTGTTCATTGATCAAATCTATAGGTAAATATATATATATATCTTTTTTTTTTAATTTTGTATCCAGTTTTCCACTTGTGTGGTTTTTTCCACAATATAATATATCTCCGCAAGCATAGTATGGGAATAACTTCGTGTTTTTTACAGAAAAATCAATTACAATTAGTTGGTGGAACGCCTTCAAAAGATAGAATGCACAAAATGATGCTGAGGTAATCAAGAACAGTATTGAACTCTTACCTCATTTATAATCAGGGTGACCACAGCTCCTCTAAAATCCTCTAAAGTCCTCTTTTTTCAAAAATCACACCTAAAATCTTTTTCAAGCTTTGGACATTAAACTTGCAAATGTTTTTCTTGGACTAGGCTCAGCTGCGTCCACATATCCCTGCCCTTGGTGTGAAACTTCAAAGAAGGATTTTGGAAACTGAGAAATGACAGGGCAATTAAGAACACTTTGATGGATTAGATTCAATGCCATTAATTATTAGATAAATTTTAGTGTTCAATCAAAAAAATCAAAGCTATCAAGCTATAAAATCTATTATCCTCTAAAAAGTTTAAAGTAAATATTTAATAGGATTTAAATCCTCCTAAATAGGATTTAAATCCTAGTTTAAATCCTCTTTAACTCCTCTTTTTTATTTCTTGATGGAAGTATAATGTTCAAAATACCCATTCTTGGTCTGCAAAACTGGTTAACGCCTGAAAGTGACTGGTTAACGCCTGAAAGTGCAAGGGATTCTAAAAAATTACTTTAGCAAATGCATGCTATTTAACATAAAAAATGGCATTATTGACCCCTGTCCAAGCCCCAAATGTGTAAAAACATGGACGTTAAACCTAAATAAAAACGGAAAAAATCTTCTAAATTAGATGGAAATTCTCCTCTAAAATCCTTTTTTTCTTATAAAAATTTTATGTGGCCACCCTGATAATTACTTTTACAATTTTAATTTTTTAATTATTATTTAATTTAAGAAAAGTTTAATATTTTGATTATTATTTTATTTTGAAAATAGGTTCTTTCATTTAAATTAAATTAAATATTTGAAAAAATAATTAATAACCATCTAACAGCAGGGTCGTCCCGAACGTAGGGCGTAAGGGATGTCCCACCCACCCCCCACCCCCACACAAAGCTGTCAAATAAGCATTTGAGTTAGCACATTTAGCAAGTTTTGAACTATAGTTGGCAAATTGCAAATATTGAGGACTTTTTTTTTTTGTTTCGTCTTTAGTTGGCAAAAAAAATACATACAACACCCCCCCCTCCTTCCCCAATGTAAACACTTCGGGACGGCCCTGTCTAACAGTTATTTAAAATTTAGAATATTTTCGAAAAATTTTACAGCCTCCATGGATATGAAAAGCAAAGGTGGAGAAATATATTTAAGAACACTAATTTATATGGCGTTGTAAAAGGTACACCTTGATAAATTGTAACACTTTTCCATTCATTATAATTTTTTTCAAATCTTCCCTTTTCGATTTTTTTTTTAATATATTTTTTTTATTTACAGCTTCTTATATTGTATTCAATGGAGCAAAAAAAACCTCGGTTAATGGAATATTGTTTGACTTTCTAAAATACGCTCCATTTCAAAAAGGTGATGGAAAAGGGAAGAAATTTGTGTAGATTTTATTCTATTGTATGTAAATATATGTTATATTTAAATATTTTTTTCAATAAAACAAGTTTTAATTTTTTCTTTTATCATACTATTTTAACTAAACTAAACTGAAAAAGTTCAAAATAGTCTAAGTATATGAGTAGATTTAATATCCATAATATAACTTGATAATGTAATAGAGATGTACAACAGCACTATTGGACATGCAATGTACGTTTTGATGGTGATCACAGTTTTTATCAACGTTTTCTTTGATTACAAAATGTTTTTTAACAGTCGATTTAACGTTGAAAAAAACTTTCATTCTAAACGTTGAATCAACGTAAATTCAACGTTAGTTCAACGTTATTTCGACGTTGTTTGCCGGCTGGGATATATATATATATATATATATATATATATATATATATATATATATATATATATATATATGTATATATATATATATATATATATATATATATATATATATATATATATATATATATATATATATATTGGTTTTAATAAAAAAGGCAGCGTATGGCTATTTTTTAAATATATTTTAGATATAATAATATATTAACGATATTTCGTTGACCTATTGTTGTCAGCGTCACAAGGTAATGAAAAAAACGTAACAAAACTTCATAAACCAGACGTTTAAAAAGAAGACTATAAAAAGCGTGTAATATAAAAACCAATCAAATAATATAATAGTGACATCTGTTAAGTTTTTGTCAAAATGGTCCATAAATTTTTGTTTTCTCATTATCTCCATCGTCTCTATTTAAAACAGTTTACCCAATACCTATCTCGTGTCGAATTCTTGCTTTATTTATCTCCAGGGATACTCTAACTTTTCTTATCCTTTTTTCTAGAATGACTGCCAAAGTTTGGAGATTCAGATAATCAAAAGTACCACGACATGTGCTGGAATGTTTCGTGGCTTCTGAACCTGACCATTTTTGATTTTCACAGGCTCTTTGGTGTTCCGCACTTCTCAAAATGATTTTCTTTTTTGTCTCACCAATATATATATACTTCCTCATGAGAATTTATATTCCTTAACATCCGGAATCGAGTTCGGTGATAGTTTTGTTTTGTTGTTGCATCGTAAGTTATTTAAACTGGAAGGTGAAATAAATAAAACTCTGATGTTTTATTTTGTAAATTCTCATCGGAAATACGGGCCTATAATAGATATCCAAGGTAGTCTCTATAAATAGTTGTATATAAATGCATGTATATAAATATATACAATATGTATATTTATATAAACATACACGTATGCATATGTTTGTGCGTATACTAGTGTATACATTCTGAAGGATTGAATATAGTGTATATGCATGTGAATATGTATATACATATGTGCATAAGTATGTATATAAATATATATCTATACAAGTGTATACGCAGGGCTGTTCCAAAAAGGGTGATAACCGGGACAAATATTTTTTAGTATTGGTGGCAGTACAAAAAGTTTATGTGCGCTACTATTACTAGAGAAAGAGGCGCCACAATTAGGATGGCCCCGTGCGCAGACAATCCAAAGGAAAGCCCTGTGTGTACATTTATCTTTTAAGCTTAGTCAAATTTACATTATTTGAAAAAATTTTTATTTATTACCTAATATGATACAAAAATTAAGTTTAAATGTAAACTGACCGTAACTTCTGAATCACATGCAGCAGCTTTTTCCTTTTTCTTTGTTCTTTTCCTTTTTTTTCGTTCATCGAGCTTTGCTCAGAACAGCAATAGCTGTTTTGAGTAGTTCTCGATGAACGAAAGCTTCTTTCCTATTAATAGGAAAAATCTTTGCATTATTTAATTTATCAATCATCCTTATTAACTCGTCGGATTCAAATCCCAAACCTTAAAAAGATAGAGTAATATATATAAAAGTTCATATTTCTAAATATTGTAACACGACAAAAACAAATAAAATCCGCGCTCATGCCTAATTATTAAGAAAAATAAATAAAATACTTACTCTTCAAGTACTCACTGCACTCACTATCAACCAGCATAAACCTATCTAAAATTTTAAACTCAATTTATTTTAAAAATGAATTCGAAAATTTTAGATTGGATCTAATCTCTTAATAATAAAAATCTAAACTTCTAAAACACCAACAACATAGTTTTTTGCATCATTTACCTATTTAATCTCAAACATTATAATTACTTCCTTCATACTTAGTTTGTTAAACTAATTAGACACGATAGTTATTAGTTTTTTATGAGTTTTTATTGCCAATTTAAACATTCTTTACAATTTATTTTCATAATGTTTAGCACTACAACAGACCTTTTATGCTTAACAGCTTAATTTACTATTAAACATACATTTTTTATAATAATTATAAATTTTAAACTTTTTTGTAATAAAAACATTAAGTCTAATGTTCTATTTTATTTTGTTATATTTACGCCAAGAAATAGTTGTGACTTCTTAATTAGATCACAAGATACCAACCTCACTACCGTATAGTTTTAAGATGCCACATCAGGTTTTCAGATCTCCAAGTCTCATAGCCAAATGAATTTTACAACATCTATGCCTCAGTTTATTGCAAAAAACAATTAGTGGAAAGTCTATATATATATTAAATATATTTTAGATATAATAATATATTAACGATATTTCGTTGACCCATTGTTGTCAGCGTCACAAGGTAATGAAAAAAACGTTAAAAAACTTCATAAAACCAGCCGTTTTAAAAAAAAACTATAAAAATCGTGAAATATAAAAACCAATCAAATAATATAAGACTGACGTCAGTTAAATTTTTGTCAAAATTTGTCCCAAAGTTTTTGTTTTCACATTACCTATTTCTTGAAATGATTTTCTTTTTGGTCTCATTAATATATATCCGCATGAGCATGTAAGTTCGTAATAATATCCGCATGAGCATTTAAGTTCGTTAACACTCGGATTCGAGTTCGGTGGTAGTTTTGTTTTGTTGTTGCATAGTATGTTTTTTAAATTGGGAAATTTAATTCAATTGGGAAATTTAATTCAATTGGGAAATTTAATTCAATTGGGAAATTTATTTCAATTGGGAAATTTAATTCAATTGGGAAATTTAATTCAATTGGGAAATTTAATTCAATTGGGAAATTTAATTCAATTGGGAAATTTAATTAAAATTAAATTGAAGTAAATATAACTCTGATGTTTTGTTTTATAAATTCTCTTCGGAATTAAGGGCCAGTAATATTTATCCAAGGTAGTTTAACAAACTGCTTATAGTATTTTTTGAAACGCGGTCTAAATAGTTTTTGGTTAATTTAATAAGATTACTTTTGTTATAGCCATTTTCTAAAAATGTATCTATGAAGAAATCAATTTCTTGTGAGAGGTGTTTTTTGGAGCAGATTTGTGTTGCTCTACAAAGAAACCCTTTAAAGACGCCAGTAATTATGCTTGGGTTAATGTTAGAGTTTAGTTTTATTTGAACATTGGTTATCGCATCTTTACGGTGTAATTGAAATTCATAAAATCTGTTCATTGCATTTGTAATAGATATATCTAAAATGTTAAGTTGTTTTCTTCCGTTTTCAAGCTCAACAGTATGTTTTATGGAGGGGTTTCAATGTTTTAAGAAACAGTTCTTGTTTTTTCTTTCGAAACGAAGCGAGCATGGGTATTGTCTACATATCTTTTGTAAGTTATTGGTTGGAATGAATTAACAAAGACTTTAATAAGGGCTCTTTTTTCTATATTCTGCAAAAATGCCTCAGCCATGACTACCATCAACGATAAACCAATTGGACAATTAGGTAATAAAAAATCGGAATAAAATAATAAGTAAGATAAAAAGTAACACTTGCTTAGTGAAAGTTCAATTAACTGGTGTATATCTAAAAGAGTTGATTTAATCCTAGTTTTTAAATCCTCTAAATCATCGTTCAATATGCTAATAATAACCGGTATTTCTTCATCGATTGGTACAGATGGATATAAATTTAGTACATCTAATGAAACTTGAACTTCATTAGGGTCTATCTTCTATTCTTTAGCATCGTTGACAAAACTACTTGAAATAATTAGTCGAGTTGTATTTTTATTTAATGTTGGTTTTATGATTTTAACCAGATACTCTGATGTTCCATAAGGCGGTGTGTTAATAGTGGAAACAACAAAACGCATTGGGTAGTTTTTTTTCTGGTTTGTGAGCTTTAACCATTCCATAGATTCTTAGTAGAACACAATCTGATGGATACATTTTAAAGTAAGTGGCATTGTTTAACTTACCCTGTTTTCTTAATTTACATAAGAGTTTTTGAAACTTAGTGGTGAATGCGGGTGTTTGGTCGTGATCAATAACTTTACTATTTTTTATTTGTTCTTCTAATTTAACTTTTGCTTCATTTTCGTTTAATAAAGCAATACCTACTCCTTTGTCAAATGGATATATCTTTAGATGTGAATGCCTTTTAAGGCTTTGTAAAGAAAAGCCTTGTTGTTTTGTTAAATTAACACTTAATTTTAATTTTAAAGAACTAGTGAGGAATTTTGATGTAATAAAATCTTTAAAAGTCATTTCTTGTTATACGATATGATTATAAATAAATAAATTTTAATAAAAAAGAAAGCGTATATCTATTTTTTAATAATATTTTACATATAATAATATATTAACGATATATATATATATATATATATATATATATATATATATATATATATATATATATATATATATATTTTTTTTTTTTTTTTTTTTTTTTTTATAAATGTTTATTTAAAATTGATTAGCATTACAAGTAATGAATTGTTCAATTTTATCTGTCCTTTAATATCAATAGTTTGCTAAGAATACAAAGGGGAGGAATATTATTTATGCATCGAAAAGGCAGTAGAGCTTCCAATATTGCTTGGGAGGTAGAGGTCACTGACGCCATCACGAAGGATTCGGAGGTATTTTTGAATAAAAGTTTTTTGGTAAGTAGTTGTTTTTGTGGTGTTAAGAGCATACGGGAATCTATTAGGGTTTCTGCTGTTGGTTTGAGTTAATTTAGTAGTTATAGGATGGCATGGGTCTGCAAGGATCTTTTTGAGTGTATTAATACAGATTCTGTCAAGTAACTCTTCAATGTCAAAAATAATATTGAAGCGGCTTGAATTAGTTACATCAATTCCAATTATTTGTAGGGCATTTTTATGAAAATGTTAGATCTCTCTTTTTGCAGCAGCACTGCACGAAGTGAGAATAGGAGCACTATATATCAAGTGGCTAATAGCGTAAGATCGGTAGACCTGTAAAAGATTTGGCTGAATGTGACCAATTTGCTTAAGACGTCTGAGCAGATATGGTACTGATTTTATATTGTTGTGAACTTTTGTCCATTGTTCATCCCAATCAATATTCTCATTGAGCATGATTCCAAGATATTTGTGGCTGCTGACTATTTCAAGTTCAGTATTATTGAGTACAATGGATGGTAGAGCTTGAATTTCGGAGCATCTGGGAATAATTCTTATGATTTTACATTTCGGGCCATTAAGTTTCATTCCATTTACCTTTGACCAAAGAGCTATATATATATATATATATATATATATATATATATATATATATATATATATATATATATATATATATATATATATATATATATATATATATATATATATATGTATATATATAAAGATATATATATATATATATATATATATATATATATATATATGTATATATATGTATATATATACATACAAATATACATATATATATATATATATATATATATATATATATATATATATATATATATATATATATATATATATAAATATATATATTTAACATAATAATATAAATATATATATATTATTATGTTAAAAATAACAATATTTTACCCGGCATGACATGAGCAACACTGATGCTGATAAAGAGGTTTTAAGGATTGAAATTTTAACCAATAAAAAAAATAAAAATTTTTAATTGTCGTTATCGCCCACCTTCAGGTGAAATTAAAACTTTTAATTCGTTTTTATGTAATGACGTTATTAAAAAAAGTAACCGCGAAAATAAATTTATCTACTTATTGGGTGATCTGAATTTAGATTGTTTTCAATAACAGGTCAATAATAACATTAAAAAGTTTTATAATGGCATTCTCGAAAATGGTGCGATTCCTTTGATTAGCAAACCGACAAGAATTACTCAATCAAGTGCTTCTTTAATTGATAATATTTTAACCACTGATGTTTTTAACGTATCCTTAAAAAAAGGCATAATTAAAAATGACATATCTGATCATTTTCCTGTTTTCTTTTCTATAAATATAGATAATAAATTACTTCCTAATGAAAAACGAGTTTTCAAAAAGCGAATTTTTACAAATAAAAACGTTGAATCTTTTAAAGAACAATTATCTTTAATTGATTGGAGCTTTATTAACGCCTCTGATAATACAAAAATAGTTTATAACTCCTTTTTTAAAATTTTCTATGATATTTACAATACTAATTTCCCTGAAGTTAATTTAAATCTCAAAGCTAAAAGTATTAAATTGCCTTGGATTACAAAGGGTTTGCGTAAGTCTTCAAAAATTAAACAAAAATTATACATTAATTACTTAAAATGTAAAACAAATGAAAATAAAATTATATATAAAAATTACGTTAAAATTTTTGAAAGCCTCAAAAAAAAACAAAAAAAAATATTATTTAAATTTACTAGATAAATATAAATTAAATTTTAAGCGCACTTGGTTTATAATATGAGAAATTACTGGCAGCAAAAAAGTACATCTCACCCTTTGCTAAACATGGTTAAACATAATAATGAATTTTTATATGATAAAAGACAAATGAATTTGTCTTTTATCATATAAAAAAGAGTTTAATAAATATTTTGTGTCTGTAGGACCAAGTCTTGCAAAAAACATTCCTATAGCAAACAGTTTAATGATTGATCTATGTTTCCCTCTAAACTCTTTTGAATTATCTTTTGAAGAGTTTGAAATTTCATTTAAAATGTTAAAATCTAACAAAGCAATAGGCCCTGATAGTATTAACGGCAACATTATTATAAGTTCATTTGATGTTTTCAAAGATATACTCTTTAAGATTTTTTTCACTATAAATTAAACAGGGAGTTTTTCCACAAGCTCTAAAATTAGCAAAAGTCATACCAATATTAAAAGAGGTGGTGACATTGAGAATATAAGTAACTATCGTCCAATTTTACTACTTTCTGTATTCTCTAAAGTTTTAGAAAGAATTTTGTACAATAAAATTTATAATCATCTTACTATAAACAATTTATTATACAGCAATGAATTCCAAAAAACAATGAACATGCCATTTTACAATTTACAAGAATACAATTTACAATCTGACTCATTTGAATATTCTCAATTTACTTCGGTGTTTTCATTGACTTGGCAAAAGCTTTTGATACTATTGATCACAAAATTCTTTTTAAAAAGTTGGAGTGGTACGGAATTACTGGAAATATATTAATTTGGCTTAAAAGTTACCTAAATAATCGGAAACAATTTGTTTATGCGGATGATAACGTATCATCTAATTTGTTAAATATTTCATGTGGAGTTCCTCAAGGATCCATATTAGGACCCCTCCTATTTCTAATA
Organism: Hydra vulgaris; assembly: GCF_038396675.1. Classification (NCBI taxonomy): domain Eukaryota; kingdom Metazoa; phylum Cnidaria; class Hydrozoa; order Anthoathecata; family Hydridae; genus Hydra; species Hydra vulgaris. The sequence goes on along the minus strand of NC_088920.1, from coordinate 18,912,997 downwards.
TATATTAATGATCTACCAAAAGCTTCTAACCTAATGACAATTATGTTTGCTGATGATTCTAACTTATTTCTTTCTCATAAAAACATTTTAACACTTTTTAGCATTATGAACATTGAACTAACCAAAATTTCCGAATGGTTTAGATTAAACAAACTATCATTAAATATTGATAAAACTAAATGGATTCTTTTTCATCCTTATGGTAAAAAGCACCAGCTGCCTAGCAACTTACCCTTTCTTTTTATCGACAACATAATTATTAAAAGAGTTCTAGTGACAAGATTTTTAGGTGTATTTATCGATGAAAATCTTAATTGGAAAAGCCACATTGCTAATTTATGCAATAAAATTTCAAAGAGTATAGGCATTTTATACAAAATAAGAAACTTTCTAGATAAACATACCTTAATTCGGTTATATTATTCGTTAATTCATTGCCATAATTAATTAATTATGCAAACATTGCTCGGGGTAGCACTTATAAAAGTAAACTTAAACCTCTCTATCGGCAACAGAAACATGTAGCACGCCCTATAAATTTCAAGGACCGTTTTGCTCACGCCAAGCCTCTTTTATATGATATGAAAGCACTCAATATATATGAGTTAAATGTTTTTAATATTCTTTGCTTTACATATAAATGCAAGACCCGCCTATCACCCGTTTCTTTTCGTAACTTGTATTTACAAAAAGACAGAAATAAATATATTTTAAGGAACGCTAATTTAATTCGACAACCATTTTCTCAAACTAATTTTGGAAAATTTTTTATTTCATTTCGCGGACCATTTTTATGGAATAGTATAGTTCTAAATACTTCTAAAGGTTTTTCTCAAGAATGTAATTTTGATTCTTTTAAACAAAATCTTAAAAAACTCATTTTTTCAACTGAAAATATACTAATCTACTTTTAAATTTTTAAATTTTTTGAAAATCCCTTATCTATATTAGTATATGTATATATTTAATGTATATTCTTTTTTATTTATTATTTTGTTTGTTTTTTTATCCACAAGCAATTAGCGGTTTCTCTGTGACAAGACCTGATGATTTTCTTTGAGTATCCGCGTTCTTTATATTTATTTTTATTATTTATTTCTTAACGATATCATGACTTGTTAACTTTTATTTTTGTAATAAAGTTTTGTTTATTTAAATTGTAATAAATATTGTAATAAAGAACAAAAAAATAATATATATAGGTTATTTTATAAGGTTAGTTTATTAGGTTATTTTTTTAGGTAATTTTATTAACAGAGAAAGTCAGGCAGCGAAGAGACAGCACTTTCTACGTAAATTTTACGGTTTCCGTATTTCATTTTTTCCATTCAAATTAACGGAAAAACTCCGTTATTCAGCAAATCGACTCATTTTACAGAGTTTACGCGAAAGTCAAAAATAAAAGAGTACAATTTATATGTTGTTATAAAAATCTAATTCGATTATTCAGAAACTACTCGTATTTTAAATGATTTAAAATTATAACATAATACACATCAAACACAACATAAAAAAACTCAGTAGTTTTGAGTACTTTAGCCACTTACAAAACATCTAAAAAAATCTATTTTAATTATATAGCCATATGAAAAACGTGCTAAGTTTAAAATATATGAAATGATATCTGATAATGCACAACTATGAGTAGCTCAGTTTTTACTATTTTTTTAAATTAAATTTACTAGGACTAAGCACATTTTCCAGATGAACTCGTCCTATGTTGACGTAATGTAACTCGTCACTTTTAACGTAACTCGTCATATGTTGATGAAATAATTATTATACTAATAATAGTTATAATAAATATAAACAAATTATATTATAGTAGTTATTATATATATTATATAATATTTATGATAACAAATAATATTTTATCATGACAAATTGTTCTATATAATAACAGTTTTATTATTTTATAATAGTTATAATAACTATAAAGAAAACGTCTTTTGATCTATTGGTGCTCTGTCTATTCAAACAGCGCTAGTTTGTTTACAAAATTCAAAACTTTTGGGTGATGTCCGAAATTTTTTTTTCGATTTAATTTTCTTTTTCATGATTCATTTTTGCGATACACCTACATAATAATTAGATCAAATTAATAAATCATTGTTAACAGTAAATAAAAAAAAGAAAAGAAAGTAATGTTGAAAATATTTAAAAATTGTATGTAGACTGAGGATGTAGAGCGTCCAGTTGCAAATAATCAGGATGCAGTGATATAGAAGAAAGTGTAGGTTAGAAGTAGATAAAGCTAGAGAATACATTGCAGGTAATATGAAAAAGCTATGGATTTTTATATATTTTTTTATTAACAAGTATGAAAGTATATTATCATAAATCCTTATCATTGTGCGTGAGCATTTTTGTGGAATAAACCCATGATTTCAGCTGGCAGCTTTTCCAAGAAACTTTGAAAACATCCATTTAGTTGTCCTGCCTAGCACTGGAGAATTCAGATGTAGGTACATTTGAAATTCAAGGTTGTGTTAAAACCGAAACCAAAATATGAACCTGAGAAAAACTTTGAACGGTAGTATTTCATTTTAAAAGTTACAATCAAAGTTAATCATTATAATATATAAATACAAATAAATAACAAAATAACAATTATTATGCAATAATTAATCTATCCAATAATTTGTATAGATTAGAGATGTAACAGTGGCCAGGTGAAAGTTATGATAATTCAAAAGAATCAAGATTTATTAATGCAATAGATAAGAAATCAATATTTTTCGTATGTTTGGAATACTTCTTGCTAAATTAGATTCGATTAAGATTGTTTAATTCAGCTGCTATGTGAATCCTATATGATTTTATCAATTATTTGGATGCAATTTTCAAAACACATGACTTGGTTTTAATATTAACAGTAATTTTTATTAAAAGTGGCCTCACGATGTGCAAACTTGTATTTTTTGAGTTAATCAAAAATTACAGTAGATGAGTTTTAAAAACTTTAGAAAACATTTTATTTAATATAACTATTGCTTTTAACTGATTTTATAAAAAATACTTGATAAATAATCATTGCTCTAGAATGCAGGATAAGCAACATTATTTATTTTACAAAAACCTTTGTATGAAACAATTGTTACCGCATGTCATAATGTTTCATCTTTTAGATTTGTTTATTTTCTATTGATTTATAAATCGTTTCAAAAGAAACTTATACTTTTTTTTTTTAAATTAATGTTAATTCACCTCCCCAAGTCCAAGAAGGCCACTATAGACAAAAAGGCTACTAATTTTGGTTATAACACTCTCTCAACTCTATAACTCTGAAATATGAACCTTAACCAACAAGGTCGTTATTTTAAAGCCTAAGTAGTTTTAAAATATCCAAACTTCGCGGAGAAACAAGTTGAGCACGGTACTACCAGGGAAGCGATGGGGATTGAACTCAGAACCAGTTCCTATTGAAACAATCGCTCCACCACTACTCCACTACCGCATAAAATACTGAAATAACTTGATGTACATTTTTTCTAATCGATCGTTTGTAAACTATGTTACTTTTAATGGTTAATGCTTTTTTTCTTATTGAGTATGATTAAAGTTAATTCTGTTGGAATGACTTCTATTGATATATAATTGTTATGATTATGATCTTGGACAATTTTGTGTGAAAACATTTAATTTTTTTACAAAATGCAACCCTAAGTCTTAGATTTATGTTGATTTTACACCACTCAAAGGCTTTGATAAGTTATTAATATTCCAAAATTTTATTGTCCAATTCCAAACTTTTCAAAGATATGACTATTCAAACTTTACCTTAAAAATATTGTTCTGAATAGTTTAGTTGTTACAAAGTTAAGTTGTAACAAAGAATTGGCTTTTTTTTAAACAGAAAAGAAGCATGGTCAAAATTACTTAAATTTACTTATAAAACAGGAACTATAACAAATTAAAGGAAAAAAAAAGGTGGTACTCCTAAGTGCACAAAGTTGGTGTTTAATAATTTTCGGAATGTTTTCCCACCCACCCTGAGCTAATTAGTGCTCCTTCCCCCATTTATTAAATTTTACTTGTTATGATCAAAGAAATTGTATCCTAAATCTCAAAATATTTCAGCTATTTTTTTCTAATTTTTGAGACCACTTTAGGTCTTAAAAATTAGAAACTATAAACTCACTTATACGAAAAAAGAGTTCACACTTACCTTATGTTAAGACTACCTTCCCTTGCCCCCTCCTTCCTTTCTTATCTCCTCTCATTTTATACATTTGGATTAAAATTCCCATCAAACCACTTTGTAATAAGCACCTGAGAGTAACTTGACAGTTATGAAACTAGAAAAGCTTTGAACATATCAAATTGTTCTTTTAGTTGTTGTTGACTTTTTTTTTTCTGTTTCTGTAGTAGTTTTAAAATATCGATCAAAATTTTACCCGGGATTAATTGAAATATAAAAGTGCAGATGCAGAAGCTCATTTTTTTTTTTTTTTTTTTTTTTTGTTATCTTGAATAATTTATTTAAAGTTCTCACAATGAATGGAATTGTGGTCTTTCCTAAAACAGAAATAAAAAACATTGTGCATCATTAGTAGATAAATTTAAATGAGGAAGTTTTGAATCATAATCTGACTTTTTTATTTAATGTTTCCAAATATTTTTATTAAATTTTAATTACCTAAACAAGTTTCGAATTACTAAATTAATTTGGTAAATAATAAAAAGCTATTATTTTATTGACCAGTAGCCAACAGTTGGTTGAGACAATTATTTGTAAAACACATCAATATTTAATAGGTTTAGAGAACTTGGTGATGACGATGGTTTTTTGTGCTTTATAGTTTTTGGTACTTTATTCATTTTTAAATTTGTTAATGAACTTGACTCAAAGCATAGATAGTAATCAGTACACTGTTTTATAGCCCAAGCAATTTCCTCATTTCTCTTTATAAACCCTAAGCCGTTACAAAAGGCTCCAAATGTGTCCTTTTCAATGAACATTAAAAATTCAAACAGAGACACCATCCATGCGCAACGTGGCACTGTTAATACTTTGATATTTTTTAGCTGTTGATGGAATCATTCTCTATGAGAGCTACCACAGAGTTCGGGAAACCAGACTACCCGCAGGCCTCAGAACCATAAAACTGAGTTTCAGAGCTATACTCTCATTAGAAAATAATAGAATGAGTTGCCTAGTCATAAAAACAGAGACACAAGCAAAACCTATGCATTGAGTCAAGAAGATCCAGCATTCAACATCCTAAACTTGTAACAATGTATTAAAACTATGTCTGCGCCTAATAGATGAATATCATAAAAATAACACAAAAAGATTAAAATCAAGATAAAATCTGATAAAAATCAACATAAAAAATATAGAAATCAGTTCTAAATATTTTAAAATATATAATAAAGACAAAGTTTAGTTATTTGTAATGTGATTATTTTCTTTGCTATTCTTCTAGCTAATTTATTGTGTTTTGATAAACATGAGCTTTGATAATTGTATCAAAAACTCATGTCCATCAAAATTCACTACTAAACGCAGGACCAAAGTACTGTAGTTAGCAATTAATTTTTTTATTAGTTTTCTTAATAAAATAATGTACAGAAGAAGCGTATTTTTTTTAAAGCAACCAAAAATGTTATATCGTGGATATCATCAATTTTGATCAAAGCAATTTTAAAGTAAATTTGAGGTTCAAATGAACCCCAAATTTACTTAAAAATATACTTGAAAACGATAATGCCAAGGATGTCGAAATAAGAGTAATTAATTTATAAAATAAATTCCTCATTAATATATAGATTTAAAATAAATATAAAATTTGTATTTCTATTTATATATTAATAACATATAGATTTAAAATACTTATAAAATATGTATTTTCCATCCATATTAAAAATCTTCAATTGCAAAAGTTCATATTATTATACTTTAGCTCGTTAGTTTTTACACTTTTAAAACATATTTCCAGTTAACATTTTTTTCAAATCTTTTAGCTTTAGTTTTAGAGTTAACTTACTAACAATGGTATCAAGAAACTTTATTTAGATATAAATATTGTATTAAATAAAGTAAATAATTGGTTTAGGGCTAACAAACTCTCGCTTAATTCAGAGGAAACAAACTATATATTATTCCATAAAGAAACACAAGAAGAAAACCTTCCTCTTAAGTTGCCTGACCTTATCTTAAATAATAACTTAATTAAAAAACAAGCCAGTATAAGATTCTTAGGAGTTTTTGTTGATAAGACTTTATTCTGGCTTCCTCAAATAAGATATATTCAATCTAAAATCATTAAAATAATTGGAGTTGATGTATCGAGTTCGCTCATATATCAATAAACAAAGTCTCGAACTAATTTATTTTGGACAAGTTCATTGCTTCGTCAGCAATGCAAACATAACATTGGCGAGTACGCAACCATCAAAACTTAAAAAAATTTATGGTCTACAAAAACATGCTTGGAGAATCATTTACTCTAAAAATAAGCGTGAACACGCCAAACCTATAATAAAAGTTGTGAAAATGATGGATATTTTTGAAATAAATATCTGTCAGCATTTAGTTTTTATGTATCGATTCAATAACAATCTCTCTCCTGCAAACTTTAATAACAAGTTTGAAATAAACATAAAAGAAAGCTATAATCTAAGAGCAAATATAAGTAACTCATACAAACTGCCTCAAAACTTAATAAATATGTTGAATATAGCATTGCATATCGAGGACCAAATATATGGAATAGTTATCTAAAAGGATTGAAATATATGGCAAAGTCAATAAATTCATTTAAGTTTCTAGTGAATAAGGAAATTTTTAAAATTTGAGAAACATTTGTTCTTAAAGGGATCAGCAAGTTTATTTAATTATTTTAGTTTTTATTTTATTTGATCTTTTTTTGATTTACTGATTAGCGCAGCAGTTTTATACCCATTAGGGTTTTTAGTTTAATATTTATATTCTATTGAAAATGTATAAAGGGGCTCTATGAAAAGTTTGCGATATCTTTTCATGGAGAAAGTTTTCATTTTTTATTGTATATACAAAAACGGTGCTTGTTGATATGATTTTAATGTTTTCTTTGTTTTAGGGACATATATTTTGTTTCTTGTATATATATGTTGATTATTTATTGTTAAACAGCAAAATAAATGTAAAAAAAAAATAAAAAAAATAAAAAGTTTTTAAAGTGGCCTAAAGGTGGAATATTTCTTTTCCAAAACCTGTTTTAAGCAATTGATTTTTTGAGATACCAATGCTACTACGCGCAATTTTAATCTTTTAAATGAAAATTAGACCCCTAGCTATGTTCTGATGTAAAAAAATCCAAGTTGCTACGTTGGCTTCAATCGTTACGGCTTCTATAAGTTCGTATTTTTTGCAATTTCTGTGCTTTTATACTATGATTTCAAGATAACAAAGAACACTTTTTTTTTTCTTTTTTAAGTAAAATTTGCGACTGGATGTATTTTAATAACTTGTCAAAACTTATTGAGATAAAATAATATTCCAATTATAGCTTCAAAAAGTATGACCTAATGCAAAATAAACAAATTGACTAAAATTCCTCCAAATTTTAAAGTACCGCCATGGCTAAACGACAAATATTTAGACCAAAAAATTTTGGATTTGTCATTGCATCTATTATACAAACCAAATATGTAAAGAAGAACTAAATGGGTGACATTCAGTATTTGCAACTGTCTGATTCTTACGGACAATGTCTCTTAATTAACTAAATAAATTTAATAGTTTTCTTAACGGCTCTAAACACAACTCTGCAAAAAATGTCCAACTTCATTTACAAAAGAAACTCATAACAAAAATACGTACTAACTAAAAAAAAACTTCTTAATTGTTGTAAATTTTTTTTTATTATTCTGCACGCAACGAAAAGGCAAATTATGTTTTTTTTTAAGTTATAAGAAACTTGAGTATTATTTTTGTTGTTGAGAAAAACAACTTTATATCAAGATAATATAGAGTTTAAATTTTTTTGTTCATTATGGCGAAAAATATAAAATAAAGCTCTTGCTTGTTTATTTAAAATCGTACTGAGCTATTCATTCAAATATTGAGTTTCAAAGAACATCTACTTTGAATAAATGTGATAAGAGAACATCTACTTTTAAACATCTACTTTATGATGAGAGAATATCTACTTTAAAGTACTATCCTTTAGAGTTCTTTTGAAAATAAGGGGTTGTCTACTAATTACGTCACGGAGTTTTTGACAATTTCAGACCCCTTCTTCCCTTCATCTTTCTCACGACATTGTAAATCTTTAATAACAAGTTCCGTATGAGGTGTCACAAAACCACTAACTCCTCCTCTCCCTTCCCCCGTAAAGCATGACGTAATTTATGGACGACCCCTAACTTGCTTACTCTGTACAAGCACTTAATTACGCTTGATGAATTCATTGTTCGTATTAACACCCATTCACAAAGTATTATTATTCGTATTTAATACACAATCACAACTTTGATCCGTGCTTTGTTTATGTGAATTAAACCTTATGATTTTAGCGAATAAATTACCATTTTATTGATTTGAAAGCTGATTTAAAAATTTTACGTCTTCTTGACATCGACAAAAAGCAGTTCGATACATAAGCGAAGACAGAGCCGATAAATATGATAAAAAAAACAAGTATTTTTTTTAAAATTAATATTTATAATAACAACAGTTGTTTTCGTATTATATATATATATATATATATATATATATATATATATATATATATATAAATATATATATATATATATATATACATATATATATATATATATATATACATATGTATATATATATATTATATATATATATATATATATATATATACATATTTATATATATATATATATATATATATATATATATATATATATATATACATATTTATATATATATATAAAAGCGTGTTTTTGGTGTTTATGGTGTTTTGGGTGTTTATGGTGTTTTAGGAATAATCTAATGATTGAGTATTTTTTACTTAGTTAAAAGAATTCGATTCCAGTCAATAAATGTTCATGTTTTTAAGCAAGTATCTTGTCTTCTTTTTTATTTTTTATACTCTTAATTAATAGAGGTAAATCAATTCGTCAGATTTTAATATTTTTTTAGTATAAACTTCATCATTTTTTATAGTAAATGAACTTCAATTTTCGTGTTTTAGTTTTCTTTTTATATAATAGACATTTTGGTATTCAGTTATTCTACATTGTGGTTAAACATTTTTGATATTATATTCTCGCGTAGATAAATAGGCTTCTTAAATAGCGTTATTGCAATTTTTGCCTCTTTAATTTTTTTTTCTCAGTTCTTTAAAAGTGTCTGTCAGAACAGAGCTCAACATTCCGTTTAAAGACTACGCAATATTTCTTTCATCCATTTTAAATTTATTATTGTTATTATACATTTTAATTCATCAATAAATAAATCTTCGTGTGTCATAAAAGTTCTTTTTGTCCGTCCTACGGCTTTCGAATTTGTAAAATGCACAAACAGGTTGAGTATGAAGACACCAAAACACATATACATAACCTAACATACATTTATTCAAAAATATAAATACGTTTTTATGTGCACGTACACTAAAACACATACACATACATATACCCGTACACATTGACATATACGGGCATATATGAATAAATGCATACATACATATATAAACATAAATATATTCATATACACACAAACACATAATTTATTTATTTTTTATTTTGGTTTTTTTATATCTTATATATATATTTTTATATATCTTTCCTTACTTATTTTTTGTTCTTCAACTTAACTATAAATTCATAAAAAATCTTATTATAATAACAGTAATTGTTTAGCGTGATATACATTTTATAAAATAATGTATACGTAATGTGCAATGAAAAAATATAGAAAATATAAAACAAATATCAAAGAAAAATATCAAGGAATTTATTTTAAGTTATATAGATTATGAAAAGAAATAGGAGATGCATTAGTTTTACGTTTGTATATAAAACAAAGTGTGTTAAAAAATTTCAGCTGATAAATATTGAGAACGTTCATTTTGAATAAGAGGACCTTGGCATAAGCAAATCTATCTTTAAAATTGATTTCCGAGCAACATGCTTCTTCTGCTTCTGCCCGAGCAACATGCTTCTGCTGACGATAAAGTGGTAATAATTTAGATTTATTAAGGTAATGTTTGGATAATTTGTATGGCAATAGATAAAAGGGAAATATAGTTATGGTAAAGTGTGTTTATTTAAAGTATTTATTGCTTTATACATTATTCTTATACTTTTAGCAACTTTATTACACAAAAAGTCAATGCGATATTTCCAGCTAAAGTTTATTTGCATTTTGTTTATAAAATGAACGGCATTTCATTAGACAGTAATTTCTTTTTAGAAGTTGGATGCAAACGTGTCTATTTCATTTCATCAACAATAAGCGACAATTTATTCCTTTTAAACCAGTCACAAATTTTTGTTAATTCAATGTTCATACTTTGAAACAATGTTGTTATGCATTTATGAGATGAAAAGAGATTAGTATCGTCAGCAAACATGACAATTATAAAATTAGTGGCTTTAGGGAGATCATTAATGTAAATAAGAAAGAGAAGGGGTCCGAATATAGAACCCTAAGGAATTCCACAAATTAAACTTATTAAATCAGAAGAAGCAATTAAATTAATATCAAAGAACTGTTTATAATGCTTAAATAACTTTAAAGTAGCATTAAAAAGTTTCCTTTAATTCCATAGTACTCTAATTTTTTAAATAGAATTTTGAGATCAATTGGTTCAAAGGCTTTCGATAAGTCAAAAAAAACACCTAACAAAAATTGGGATTTCTTAAAAACTTCGTCAATACTGCGGGTAATTTTGTCAATACTGCGGGTAATTTGGAGTATCGCAACTTAAACGTCAAAACGTTACTGATTACAGTTATATACCGTCACTATTTTCAAAATAATGGTTACCTAAGTGTTCTACTATGTGATATCAATAGTTTTTGTAATAATTGTTTTATTGCTACAACTTTTCTATTTTATTGACTAAAATATTAGTTATTTAAAGCCTCGTTTAACTCGAATTATGCATTTTGTGAAAATATCAGCATTTAAGATATAAACTACTGTCAAAATGCATAAAAATATCAAAAATTTTTAAATAAAGATACCTTCATGAAAAAAAATTAAGATAAGAAAACAAAAAAAAAGGAAATTAATAAAAAGCTTAAAGAGCCAGTCAGAGGAAAATCATATAAATGAGAGAATAGTTCTTTGAGAAGCAGTAAGAAATTTTTGTAAGATAGTGTCATCAAATAAAATTTCTTTTAATTGTCAAAAAGTATGACAAGTCATTCATTTTAATAATCATTTTTTTTAATGAAAGGAATTATGTAAGAAATATTTCCTTGTAATATAAGCATATTATTCCTTGATTTTAATTGTTTGTAATTAATAATATTTGTAGATTTTTACCATTATAAATTCAAGTAAACTTTGTAAATTTTGCAAAGGGATAATTTAATTTAGTATAGTGGGGTTTAGTGAAATCCAACAATGCCAAATGAAGCAAGGGTTGATGATAATTATCTATAACTTATGTGCTTGCTTTGTCTGAAAAATTGTTTAAGACAGATTACTGTTTTCCAAGTAGATTAAATATGCCAACTGTACAAGATAATGATCAATATTAGTGATTCTTGGGTACCACAAGAACTCTCCGAATAAGGTAAACAAATGTTTTGCAAGCAACAAGATGGAAAAGAAGTTAAACTCTCTTCTTTGTTTAATTTAAATTCAATACAAGTGATCTCTGAAACAAAAGTCACGATGTGTTATTGCCTAATCTGCAAAATAGGTTGTTCAAAGTTGGAAGAAAAAAATGTTTTAAAAGAACAACCACCAATTAGAATGAGCTAAATGCACGTTTCAGCACAAGCCTCTGCCATTTAGGAAAAGGTTTGCCCCACCAATTCAATTTTTAGCAGCGAAAGACGCCAGCGCAGCCATTTGCATCTCGACTTTTTGTTCAATAAAGAAATATCCCCTGAAAGAACTATTCAACTAAAGTATCTGATGGGCCTCTAATTACAAATGTCCCAGATATATAATTATACTTAAATAATGTTTACATAAATATTCAATCAAAACTTTTAAAGAAAGAGAAAAACTAGGTTTTGAAAGAATATTTTTGACAAGTTTCAAATCACTTAAAAAAAAATTATTTAAAAGCCTTAGGCAAACTTTCTGACCAAATTTAAAACGATAAAAAAAACGATTAAAAATTAAAAAGATAAAGTATGTATGCTTTGGTTTTATGTCAAAGTAGTGCCAAGCCACCATCAAGTGCGCCAAAATTGACCTCTCTAGCTCTTGTCAGCGTACAGTTAAATACAGGACTATCAAACAACTGATTAAAAAAACTGATCAGAATTGTAAATCAAACATCAAGCAGCAAGATGAGCCAAGTTTTGCAAGAAACTCTCAATTAATTGAGTGATTTTTTCTCCTGCAGTGACTTAAAAAATACCGAAGGAGAAGGAGTATCTGGCACTGGTTGTTGGTCACTGCAATGAATTACTAAGTTTTGTGAATCAAGTTATTCGATCTTGCAAAATTTATGTTAGATTTTTTGGTAAGCGCTGAATTGATGGTGGTGAAGGTTTTCTCAAGTTTTGCACAAGTATTGTTAATACTACGTTAAGGATTGATTTCGGCTCACCACCTCAAAAACAACCTCTCACTCAAAAAACTAGCAAGGAGACTGTTGTTAAGAGACAAAATCTTGTTGCGGTATTAGATAATTTGCCAGAAACTCACTCCAACAATGAAAAAATCCGGTCACTGGTTAATGCAAAGGGAGTTAAACTAATTCTGGTTTCCGATATAAAAGTTGCAAATATAATTTGTGGTCTTCAAACCCATTTAAGTATCCACCCTTGTACATGGTGTGACGTAGAATCCAAGTGTCTTGCCAAATTTTGAAGCTTGCAAACACTGAGCTCAATCAAATCTAGCCTAGAATTATTTCAGCAATCTGATGGGATTGTTGCTTGTGCTAAGTGACTTTAAAAATAATCCCAACGATGGAACTGCATCTCCTTTCACAAGTTGCCAATCATCATTTCAAGATACTTAAAACTTCTTGGATAGAAGTTTTCAAACAGCCAGCTACCCTCCACATTTAACTGAGCCCATATCATGGTGGCCAGATTGATGGAAATGAGTGTAGAAAGCTTTTTAAAAATGAAGATGTGCTCCAGGAACTTGCTGATACAAACGCAGTTCCCAACATTCTTCACATAACTGAAGCATTCAAAAGTTTTAATTTAGTTGTAAAATCCTGCTTTGGATTAATCTTTCAACCGGATTTTTTAAAACAATTGCAAATTTTAAAATGTGTTAGTTAACTACATATATATATATATATATATATATATATATATATATATATATATATATATATATATATATATATATATATATATATATATATATATATATATATATATATATATATATATATATATATATGTATATGCCGTTTTTTGCGCGAATATGGTGGTTTTTTTCATTTAATCTGGCGGTTTTTCTTTGTCATGATAAAAAGCTTTGCTTTTATTGCTTCATTTAATTTAACTTTCTTATATACAGCTTAAGCTCGTTTTCTCTTGAGTTTTTAAAACTCTAAAATGAATAACACACGAAGAAAATGCTCATAGTTTAATGTTGAAGTAAAAAATAATGTAGAGTAGAATGTAATGTAGAAGTAAACACAATAATGTAGAGGTAAAAGAAGAAAGAAAAACATATGAATCATGGTACCTAAACTTGACATTGCAACAACAATACAGAAATATCATTTATACTGATGAAAGTCCGTTCAATCTATGTGTGATAAGAAACCACGGATACGGTCTCTGAGGAACGACCGAAATCAAAGTGTATTGTCATTGAGAAGCCGTAACATAATCATGATATTAGCATTGAATTGTTTAAACATAGTCCAAATAAAGCAATAATTGGCGTAGGGTTGACAGCAGATATCTTTAAAGGATTCTTAAATACATTTAAAAGTATTTTGGAGGAGAAAGAAGAGTTTACTTTGGTAAAGTTAATAACCATAATAAAAAAAAGTAGTAATAGCATTAATAATTAATTACCCCCTCTGATTTTAAATCTTTGTATTTTTACAAGAAATTATTATTGGTAACATGCTTTTTTTTAATTTAAAATAATCCATAATTTTTGTTTTAAAAATTCATACAGTTGCCATGGGAACCACTAAAAATCCTTTTAAGTGACCGAAAAGTGACTTCACGTCGGCCAAAAACAAAGGAAATAGGCACATTTCCACTAATCAATATTGAACCATAATGTTGCCATTAGGCAGGGCTATGATATGAGCGGAACAGATTTCTCAAAACTTTTTGTCAACACCATAACAGGACGACCAAAGTTAAGAGTCAAATTTTTTATCTTTTTATTGAAAAAAAATTTTATTTATATAACTTATTTAAAATCTATTCCATTCATATCATAGAGTATAATATGGTAAACACTTCCTGAAAATTTCATAGAAAAATATCATACGGTTCTCCAAATATATTGGCCGGCGTGCACAAATTGCTATTCTGAGAAAAACTCGATTAAAGTAAAAACTTTAAATACAGAAAGATTTTATTCATAAAATAGGTTAAAAAAGTAAACCAAAATTTCAAAATCCACCAAGTACATATAAGTCATCATCTTTTCAATTATTTTGTCATTTTTTTTTACTTTTTGGCACTTAATATTTGTCGCCTTGACTTTTTATAAGGATTCATTCTAACTTCGATATTGGTTATTATTTCATTATTTAATGCTTTGCATCCTGCAATCATATGAAAGCATTGTTTTATGTCCAGTTGTATTAAAAAATCTTTGGCACCAGTATTAAAGTACGCTGCAGCATCATATACATTAATTTCTAATTGGGTAAGCGAGACGAATGTTTGTTTTGGTATGCGGTCCCAAATCATTCTATTAAACAATTCATTAGCATTTTGTGTTTTACCATGCAGACATTCTTATAGTTCATAGTCTTTACATTTTTGTAAGACTCTTCTCTTCAAATATATATCTTATTTCATAATAACGCCCATTGGTAAACCTGGTCTTGTTTTGGTATACGGTCTTTATGTTGTTGTATTTATTTTATCAGCATTATAATTGCACTAACCTTGGTATCTACGTATACTTAGAAACATGGAAAGTTCTCCATTGTGCATAAGCAGTTACATTAGACTTTTGGAGGCCTTGATATCTAACACTTTGCCACTAACAGTAGAAAAGACTCCGTTCAGCGATGAATGTCCTTGTTTGTACCATGTACCATTGCAAGGTACACAAATATCAGTCAATGCCATATATTTTTTGTAATTTATTTGCAGTATTTATTATGGTTTGTGCCGCTACAGTTTACAATTACTTCTAGTATATTTTTAAAACTTTTTTGGGCATAGGCTTAGGTAAATTCATAATTGTACAAAACTTTTTTATGCCCGCATATCCATAGCTTAATAATCGCATGCAATAAATTGTTCGCTGATTAATATCAAATATTTTTTAATTGTAATCATTGATAGAGGTGTAAAACTGACAAAGATAGTTGCAACCTTTTTCAGAAACTTAAGATATAACGAGATAAATCATACTGTTTCATAGTTCTTCTACCTAATGAGAATGTGGGACTCACATTCTGGAGACAGAAAAGAACTCAGAACATAAATTAAATCACAAACATCAATGATATGATAGCTAGATATACTAGGTTTCAAAACAAGGGCATCTTTTAAGTCTTCAACTTTACGGACAAACTAAAGTAAGTTTTTGATATTGGGCTTCAAAACACAAGCGTAGCATTCAAATTCATTGATGGCAACTCAATATTCACACTATCAGAAACAAAATAAATGTTAACAGATTTTATTTAAACAATCAATATAAACAGATTAACATTTCCAATAAATCTTTTCTTTTTACAGTGAGTTTGTGTATGTTACTTTACTCGACAAACTTTTCCCATTTTAACTAATAAAACTAAGCTGGTTAAATAACACAATAACTAACTCAAATTGTCATACCTGATATACCAACCTTAAAAAAAATATTACAATAGTTCATAAAGAAGCTGTTCGGCTAATATAATTGTAATAACACCTGTTTGGGTTAAACTAGGTGATATGTATGGTGTATACAGTTATTCAAATGCGTTGCTATGGCGTTGCTAGGGATATCCTTTTGAAGTAGTTCATTCAAATAGACAAATTAAGATAGTTATTATAGATTGTAATAGGTTGTAAAAGGTTAAAATGCTACTTTTAATACATTTTTTATGATCCTACATGGGTAAAAGTGCGGCCGTGGCGCAGTGGTTAAAGCGCTTGGTTTATAAGCAGGAAATCCAGGTTCAGATCGAGCTTTGGACATATTTTCGCTTCACGGTAAGGAAGTAGGCGTGAACTTCCTGGTTAAATGCACTTCTTCGGAGCTCTGTGACCAAAACCGTTAGGACTTGTTGGGGCACTTAAAAAAAAAAAAAAAGTAAATAAATAAAAAAAAAGAAGAAGTTAAAAATAAAAATTTTCTATTTTTTGAAAATTTTGAAATTTTAAGGGGGGATAGCACCTTAATAAAAAAAGTCATTATAATAGTGTTTAATAATATCAATATTTAATTTATCAAAAAAAAAAAAAAAAATAACAATTATATTAAAAATACACCAAATAAAAAAAAAAATTGCAAATAATAATTAGTAAAAAACACTTATCTAACTTTTATCTTCTACTTTAAGTTTCAACATTGCTGGATCATCAGGAAGAGCTCTCCTGATGCATTGCAGAATCATCAGAAGAACTCTTCCTGATGATCCAGCAATGGTGAAACTTAAAGTAGAAGATAAAAGTTAGATAAGTGTTTTTTAATAATTTATTATTGCTCTGTTCTTTAAGAACATTGAGCACTCTATTTGAATCGATGTATACAAAAACGTTCTAAGTCATAAAAACTATTTTTTCGGGGAACGAGAAAAAACTTATTAAATCCAAACTTATTACTTTAATGAATTCAAAAAAAAAAATCTGGGTGCTTTTTGACATCTTTAAATATTAGATTTGTTAAAATATATATCAAAATTTGTGATATATATATATGTGATATATACATAGTTAAAGTTGTCTGACTTAAAAATAGTTTTTATGACTTATAACGTTTTTATATACATCGATTCATTTTTTAAAATACACACATATATATATATATATATATATATATATATATACATATATAAATATATATATATATATATATATATATATATATATATATATATATATATATATATATATATATATATATATATATGTATATATATATATATATATATATATATATATATATATATATATATATATTACATATACAAGCAAAACAAAGACAATTATAATATATATAAAAAAATAAATAAAATAAAAAGTGCTCAAATATATATATATAATAAATTATGAAGAAAACCTTGTAAAATATATATATATATATATATATATATATATATATATATATATATATATATATATATATATATATATATTACAAGGTTTTCTTCATAATGTATTTGGAGTATTATTCTGTTATGTTTAAAAATGATAAGTGGGAGATGTACCGATAGCGATTTACTTACGAAGGTATAGGTTTTCCATACCATCTCGAAGTATACACAAATATATCTGGACAAATGTTTTTTGATACAATGCAGTGTTAGCATTATAGGTTTCATATTATATTCTGTCAGGGTTTTTGCCTGTGGTTTGAGATTGCATGTGTTGGGTTAAATAGATTTTTATATGCAGGCACGAAAATAGGTTTATCCTAAAAAACTATAAAAATAAGTGAGCTATAGTAATAATTAAATGGAATCCCCCCCCCCCCCTTCTTTCCGTTAAAAAATTAAAAGAAAAGCAGAAGTGATCAATTCTAAAGAATTTTTTTTATAATAGTGTCAGCATATTCAAATTAAATTCAAATCAATGCAAGAGTGTCCGCCAAGTCTGGATATTCCTGTATTGATTTGAATTGAGGAAACTTTCATCCACTCGCAATCAGGTTTCAAAGATCAAAGTCACGGAACCATACATTGATTCAAATTTCTTGAATTATGTAAAGTCCTTGCAAATTTTTTTTACTTATTCAAAACTTGAAACAGAAAAAGAGAATGAGTCAAAAATAAAAAAAAAGCAATCATATACTTTAAAGACTTTAATGAATTGCTTGGCTAAGTTTTTTTTGGATAAAAAGATTTTTTCTGACCATATCATCAAACATGGAACAAATGGTGGTGCAGGAGTTTTGAAATTTTTTGAAATAAAGTTATAAATTAAATGTGGAGAACAAATTTGGTTCTCTCAAAGCTTCTTTTAAGGCATTTGCTTCTGCTGGCAATGATGTAAAGAGTGCAAAAAAATTTTTAAACGTCATTCATGAACCCATTCTTAAAGCAGATGACACTGCTTTGTTTTGGATTTGAAGAGAAAGCAGCATTTTACATTATCCCCCGTAATGATGCCTTGCGAAAGTTCAATAGTGTTGAAAAGACATGCTTTGGGAACGTTTTGGAACATGATTTTGATAAAAAAGAATTTATTTCTAGCATTTTTTCTTTCCACATTCTGCAGGAATTATGACTTGATAAGTTCATGCTGTTTTTTTCATACCAAGGATTTCGTCATGAGAAGAACACCTCATTAGGAATTAATACTGAGCATAAAACTGAAGCTTTGCATTACTAATTTCAGAATAACGTTTAAACGTTTCATTTTACATCCAGAATATGAAACTCAACTGTTTTTTTGTTGATTTTACCAGCAATCATATGTAAAACTGTCTTAAGACTTTCAAAGCAGTCCCTCTTGAATAAAAAATCATATATTTAAATGTATATTTTGTTCTTGATAGTGAATTAAATAATTATTTATTTGTACTGTAGAAATGCCAAATTTTTTACAGCTATTACTTTCTATATAATAATAAACTTAATGTTGAATAAATTTTTTTGGATATGATGTTTTTATATAAATTTTTACATTTTTATGATCCTGATGCATAGGCTTTCAAACCCCATATCCCATTTCAAACCCCTTATGCCATTTTTACAGGTCAGCTCAAAGAGGTTATCTTGATTTTTTGACAGGAGTGGAACGTTTGCCAAAACCATTACAGTTAAACATTAAAGTAAACTGAAAAGTTATGTTTTTAACTGAAAATTTTTTTACAGAATAAGTAGGTAGCAAAACAAAAAAATTAATAAAAAAAAATAGTTTTATAAAGTCCAAACACTTGCATTTTAAGTTGGTAGAACAAACACGAATTAAATTTTTTTTTTTTTTTTCATAAGCCGAAAGTTAAACTCAAAAACTCAGTTTATTTGTGTTTTTACTTGTATTCTCAAGAGTAATATAATTACTTGATATTTTTCAAGTTGTAAAGTTCACATAATACATTACATAAGGTGTTGTTTATACGTACATAACATAAGGTGTTGTTTACGAAACCTTTTAAAAATATATGTAACTGCTATGGTATAAAATAAAACTTTATTCGAAAAATTTTTCAAAACTAGTATTATTTTATATATATAAAAACTTTTTAATTTTAATAATTATGCGCATTCGAAAAAAAGATAAGAAGTTGATACATTTTACTTAATAAATGATATTAAATTTATTTTAATTGAAGTTATAACTTTTTATAATACATCTAACCGCACTTCTATTTTTAGGTATTCAATCTTTTTCAGAAAATTTATTTTCACGCCAGAAACTACTTCGTGAAATTCAAGATTATTTTTTACAAGATGCAAACAATTTAACTTTAGTATTATATGGAATGTCGGGTGTCGGAAAAACACATATTGCCAGAAAATATTGTGAAATATCATATAACTTCTATAAAAACTTTGTTTGGATTGACGCAGCATTTGGAATGTTACAAACTTCAATGAGAAACCAATGTCAAATATTAGATATCCAGGTTCATGATTCAAAAGGAGAATATTTTGATATAAAAGTGATTGTTGAAAAAATTCATAACTATTATAGAAATGAAAAGACTTTGTATATTTTTGACAGTGTCGACGACGAAAGTGTTAAAAATTTATCAATGTACATTTCAAGAAAACCGAATTCATTCACGTTGATTACCTCCCAATGGAGAACGTGGTCAAATAATGTAAATAAAATGCTAGTTGATGTTTTTACTCCTGAAGATGCATTCGCTTATGTAAAAAATGATATTAAAGAAAACAGCGACGAAAAAGTAAGAAACTTAATTAAAGAACTTGGTTATCATCCGTTTGCAATTACTCAGGCAATAAAATATATAAATATACATACGATTTCGATAGAAAAATACATAGATCGATATAGATCGAAACCATCAGAAATATTAGACAATATTAATTTTCCAACCGAAGAAGAATCAAAGTCCACAATGAAAGCAATTAACTTAGTTTTAATAAAATTAGAAAAAACAAAACCTTTTCTATTTAAAATATTAAACTGTTTATCTCATTGCGACGGTCAAAACATCAGTAAACAGTTTATAACACAAATCTCAAATCAAATGGAAACAAACGATGAATCTTTAATTGATGATGCTATTGGATTACTAATGAGTTATTCTTTACTAAACTGTTTTGACGATAAAAAATATACAATACACGAACTTACACAGTTAACATGTAAATGTTTTCAAAAGAGAAATTCGAGTACAAATACATTTCTTGATTTAATTGAAAATTATTTTAAAGTTGAATTGAATGAAGTAAAATATCACATGGATTACGGAAATCATTTTGTTTTTCATTTTATCTATATGTTTCGTACTAACGGAAAAAGATTTTCGGAAACCTTCCATCATATGACAACTTCTATTCAAAAATTATTAATATGTAAAGGTTTATTTGAAGAAGCAATCGAAATATTAAAAGTTGTTCAAAATTTTAATACAGAAACTTATGGTGAAAATAATTTAATCACACTTGATACAAAACATAATATCGCAAAGTGTTTAGACAATATGGGAAAATATAACGAAGCTTTAGAAATTTTTTATTCTTTTGATAAAATACAAACTGAAATTTTAGGTATCAACCATCCGTCTACAATGACAACAAAACATAATATCGCACTCTGTTTGGACAAAATGGGAAAATATAACGAAGCTTTAGAAATTTATTATTCTGTTGATAAAATACAAACTGAAATTTTAGGTATCAACCATCCGTCTGCAATGACAACAAAACATAATATCGCATTCTGTTTGAACAATATGGGAAAATATAACGAAGCTTTAGAAATTTATTATTCTGTTGATAAAATTAAAACTGAAATTTTAGGTATCAACCATCCGTCTACAATGACAACAAAACATAATATCGCAAGCTGTTTGTACAAAATGGGAAAATATAACGAAGCTTTAGAAATTTATTATTCTGTTGATAAAATAAGAACTGAAATTTTAGGTATCAACCATCCGTCTACAATGACAACAAAACATAATATCGCACAATGTTTGAACAATATGGGAAAATATAACGAAGCTTTAGAAATTTATTATTCTGTTGATAAAATACAAACTGAAATTTTAGGTATCAACCATCCGTCTACAATGACAACAAAACAAAACATCGCACTCTGTTTGAACAATATGGGAAAATATAACGAAGCTTTAGAAATTTATTATTCTGTTGATAAAATACAAACTGAAATTTTAGGTATCAACCATCCAGATACAATGACAACAAAACATAATATCGCACTCTGTTTGGACAATATGGGAAAATATAACGAAGCTTTAGAAATTTATTATTCTGTTGATAAAATACTAACTGAAATTTTAGGTATCAACCATCCAGATACAATGACAACAAAACATAATATCGCAAGCTGTTTGGACAAAATGGGAAAATATAACGAAGCTTTAGAAATTTATTATTCTGTTGATAAAATACAAACTGAAATTTTAGGTATCAACCATCCGTCTACAATGACAACAAAACATAATATCGCAAGCTGTTTGGACAAAATGGGAAAATATAACGAAGCTTTAGAAATTTATTATTCTGTTGATAAAATTAAAACTGAAATTTTAGGTATCAACCATCCGTCTACAATGACAACAAAACATAATATCGCACAATGTTTGAACAATATGGGAAAATATAACGAAGCTTTAGAAATTTATTATTCTGTTGATAAAATTAAAACTGAAATTTTAGGTATCAACCATCCGTCTACAATGACAACAAAACATAATATCGCACTCTGTTTGAACAATATGGGAAAATATAACGAAGCTTTAGAAATTTATTATTCTGTTGATAAAATACAAACTGAAATTTTAGGTATCAACCATCCGAATACAATGACAACAAAACATAATATCGCACAATGTTTGAACAAAATGGGAAAATATAAAGAAGCTTTAAAAATTTATTATTCTGTTGATAAAATAAAAACTGAAATTTTAGGAATCAACCATCCGTCTACAATGACAACAAAACATAATATCGCACTCTGTTTGAACAGAATGGGAAAATATAACGAAGCTTTAGAAATTTATTATTCTGTTGATAAAATACAAACTGAAACTTTAGGAGTCAACCATCCGTCTACAATGACAACTAAACATAATATCGCAAGCTGTTTGGACGACATGGGAAAATATAACGAAGCTTTAGAAATTTATTATTCTGTTGATAAAATAAGAACTGAAATTTTAGGTATCAACCATCCGTCTACAATGGCAACAAAACATATTATCGCACTCTGTTTGAATAATTTAAAAAAAAAGCAAAAGTGTTGTTTAATTATTTGATTATTATATTAGTTTTAATATATATAAAGTTTATCTGTTCATAAAACATAATTGACGAACGTTTTTGTCTAAAAGTTGGAGATCTCCGTATTTAATTCTTATAAATAAAATCTGAATTTTAATTTTAAAAAAAGAAAAAAAAGTTTGTTTATTTTAGTGTTTATAGCGTTTATTATATATTATAGTGTTAATTAAAATTTTTATATATTAAAATTAAAAAGTGATAAAAGAGGTAAAACCAATTTATAGTTTAAACTTATTTTTTTAAATCCAAAGTTATTAGAAAGCAAAGATTTTGTTATTGCGATATATATATATATATATATTATATATATATATATATATATATATATATATATATATATATATATATATATATATATGTATATATATATATGCATATACATATATATATATATATATATATATATATATATATATATGTGTAGATATATATATATATATATATATATATATATATATATATATATATATATATATATATACTTATTTGTTAAAAGTATATAATAAAGATGAACTAATTAATGCGACTCCCTCAGGAATTTTAGTATGAAATATTAGGAAAACGTAATTTGATGTAATTTTCAACTCTCACGATAATAATTTACTTTATGTTGGTGATGAAGAATTTATTCTTTTCTTCTTATAAATTTATTATAGGAAAATTATTTATTAAAATGTATTATCTTAGTTTAGTTAAAAAATAATTAAAAAAATAGTAATGATCTAACTTTAATTGCACAGATAAAAAGTCGCGATAAAGCGTAAAGAGAATTCTTAAAACGGCTGTTTTTGTTTTAATAATAATAATATTTTAATGATATTTTTTTTCTTATTTTTTTAATTTTAAATAAGTGTTGCAATAAAAAAATTACGTAGGAGCGAGAATTTCGTTTTTAAAAAGTTTATAAAAAAACACATAGATTCAAATAAGATAGTTCACGGTTGACACGCATCCTGATAATGCCAACCTAGCTGACCTATAAACACTACTTATATAGGGTGATGGCGAATACATCAAAGTACCCTATAATGCAAAACTTAAAATCTTTTAATTTTTTGTTCAAGTTAAGTGAAACTTTGACTTTATAGTGTAACAATAAAAACAACTGTAAAATGAGAAACAGAGCAGCCTTGAAAAATGAGAAACAGAGCAGCCGTGGCGCAGAGGTAGTCACTTGCTGAGCAGCCGTAGCTGCTCAGCAAGGCAAACTGAGCAGTATTGTATTGGTAGCGCACAAACAAAGGATCCGTCGTTCAAACCAAACCTCTTGCAATTTTTGTCACATTGGTTAGAAAGGAGGCGTGAACTTCCAATTAAATGCTCATCCGCGGTGGTCTGTGATATAACCATAAGGACTTCTTGGGTCACTTAAATAAAATTAAAAAAAAATAACCACTACATTTAATTTGATAAAAATTGGTGCAAATGCAGCATATGGCCACACCAAATTTTGGATAAAATTCGGAATATTATTCTAGTTAAAAATTTATGGCAGTTTGAGTTTATATTTTGTTTGATTTTTGCTTCACCTCAAAACGTTACCTATGTCTGTGATAATTGATCACAGTTTTCAAATTAAAGCTTACATAAGTGTTCTACTATTTAATATCAACAATTTTTGTTACAATTGTTTTATTGCAACATGTACTATTTAGATTCTGTAGGCAAAATTATTGATTTGCTATATAAATATCCTAATTGATAAACTATTGGCGAAATGCAAAATAAAAAGTGCCGAAAAAAATGCAAATCCTGGCAAAAAAACAATCAGTTGGTAAAACAAAAAAAAAATTCTGTTAGATTTTATTGGCCCTGAAAACCTTCTTAATAACATTGACTATCAAAAGGAAGTGAAAAATAACTATAAAAGTTATATTTTTTACATTATAATACCATCAAATATCTGATTAAATTGTAATACATGTTCTTTAATTTTCTACAAACGAAACTTATTTAAAACTTATATATAAGCTTATATATAGCCTTATGCATTAATCTGAGAACAGATTTCTTCAATGTTGGATCGAGTTTTTGGCAAATCTTTTGATGCCGCAACAAGAATTAGTCTTTTAACTCTAGTCTTTGATAAAAGTTTTTTAATTGAGGCGGTGAGCTGGTATCAATCCTTAACGCAGTATTAACAATGCTTAGAAAAAATTGAAAAAACCTCTTTACCATCAATCACCAAGCTTAACAAAATAATGACCAGTATATTTGCATACCCAATATCCCTCTGGATCCATCACTTATTCACAAGACTTGATAAATCATTGCAGTAAGTAACAACCTGAACTGTACCAGAACCTCCTTTTCCGTCGGTAATTGCAAGTTACTGCAGGTGAAGAAATCACTCAATTAGTTACCTGCACTTAAGAAATTCTTAAAGCAATTCGGCTCTACCGTCTTGCTGCTTGATATTTAGTTTACAGTTCTGACCAGTCTCTTTAGTTTGATTGTTGATAGTCACGTATTCAATTGTACATTTACAAGAGCTAGAAACGTCAACTTTGGAGCGCTTGATTGTGCTGGGCACTACTTTGTCCTTAAACCAAAACAAACATATCTTTATATTACGGAAAGTTTTTGTTCAGAAATTTTATTTAAAACTTTTAAAATATTCATTTTTAAATTAGTTAGCAATAACCTTTAATCTTTAGCATCTTTTATTGCTAAAGATTAAAGGTTATTGCTGAACTTAATTTGAATGCATCGGTAAAGCTAACCTTTTTTTAAAAGGCAGAGGCATGTGCTGCAACGTATTTCTGGTTCTTTTTCAATAGTAGTTTGCAATCTGAAAGGAGGTGCGGATCTCGGGTGTTGCTACTGATGCGCGTGGATCAGTCTTTTTGCACCGCTAAATATAAGTGTTTCTCTGTTTCATTTTTTTCCCTTAATAAAAAGTTAAAGTAGAAATCTAATATTCAAAAAAAATGAAAAAATTTTACATTTTTTCATTTTTTGTAATTTAGTGTAATAATCAAGTTTATATGGGTATAATTACATATAATAGTCAACTTGATTCGTCAGTATGATAGTCCAATTCTGCACAATAGTCAATTTACAAAAGAAAATATTTCTGAAAAAATGTTCCAAGAGAGGGGCTATTACCCCATGCTCCCCCCCCTCCTACAACCGCCACCTTAATTGCTCTAAATCGTTCAAAATTTACAAAATTCTGATTTCTCACCTGATATACATTCTTCGCTCGTGATTTTCGTCGTAGGACTTTGCTAGTAAATTAAAGTTTTAAAACAAAAATATATTTTTTAGTCTCAAATGAAACTAAAGCTTTACACTTGCCAAATAATCGCAAATATTAAAAATCAGTTAACTGAAGAGTTGCAAATTTTAAATAACAAGTCTCCAGTGCATATAGACAGTCTTTTGAAAATTCTGAAATAAATTGTTTTAAGGTTACGTGACTTTTTTTAAAAAAGAGCGTGCCAGACGTGCTTTTTTTAAAAGGGAGCGCGCGCTAAAAAATTTTTGCTACAAGCCGTCGATTACATTTGCTTCTTAATTGATATGTTTGCCGTTGTGGCTAAGTTTTAGTATGATTGACTGTCATGTAGTTTAGCTTTCCTACGGAAAATGATGGCGTATGGCAAACTTAAATTGTTTTTTTCCGAAGCAAGAAGATAGTAAAGATTATGTTGCTCCGAGGTAAAACACTATTACTAAAGTTATATGCGTTACATATTTCCAGCTAGAAAATAATATAAACTGAGGCTTTTAAATTCAATTAAACTTTTATTGAGGCTTCTAAATTCAATTAAACTGTTTGAAAACGTTTTCTACGATGCATGGCATTCCCTTTTTATTAAACTGGTTGAAAACAATAGTTTTCCTAAACTTTCTAAGGTGCTAATAGTCTGTGTTTCTTCTAAATGTTTAAATCAGTTTAAATTAATTAGCAGTGAATCAATTTCTGAAATTACCATGATGGAAGCATTAATTAACTGCCAAGCTATCAATTTTTTTTTTTGCTTTTGTAACTAATAGCTTTGTCATCAGTTTAAATATTATCATTAAATCAATATATTGTAATTTCGGTTTAAAATAATTGAAAAAATATTTTCATGAATACATTTTTTCATTTGGTTTTATTGAAAACCAAAATATTTTAAACATTTTTTGGTTTAATACTGATATTATGTCAGTAATGCAAAATAATAATTACTGGTCACATAACCAATATGTACCAATGATTAAAAAGTCGAGATTAGTTTCATGGGATAATAAAAACTCGACCAAAAAAAACGATGCTACTTTACTCTTTATTAGCACTAAAACTGTAACAAATAAAGAACATTTATCTAATGTTTCTTACACAGGAGAAGTTATTTCTGCAAAACGTGTCAAAATCCAATCTAAAGTTTACTTTTAAGACAATGCTTTTCACTACACTACTTTTTGAACCTTCCATAAAATATTTGAGGTTGTATGGCAGGCGAAAATAAAGGAGTTGCTTCTTGAATAAAAGCCCTTAATCATAATTCTACTTTTGTTCATTGTACAAGCCGTAGACTAGTTTAGTTGTAGCAGCTGAATACCAAAATTAAAAAGTAAAAAAATTTCGGTCAAGTAAAAAATTTTTTAACTTGTCTCCTTAACGTATTAACTGTCTCAAAAAAATGTTCCAGTCCAAATCAGGAAAATTTAATAGATACTTGTTGAACAAGATGGATTTAAATGCTGAAAAACACTTAAATATTATTTAGAAAAGTTTCCATCAAGGAATGGAAAGAATCTAGAAATGGAGGGCTAACGTTAGGCAAAATGACAGTATAAATATGAAGTGCAAGGTACTATTGGTTACTTTATCGTTGGTGCACGTTGTTATGTAAATATAAAAGCCTAAAAGTACATGTTTTATTTATAAACAAAATAGCAAAGGCAACATTTGTAAAACTTTCTTTTAAAAATAGATACTACAAATGCAATACGAAACAAATTTAGTTATTATTCAACAACATTAATGGCGATGCCCCTCCAAAAAAAAGTCGCCAAAGGCATGTCCGCCTTGCAATTGCTATGCCTGTTTCTGTAAATCTTTAAATTAATTTTACTAAAACCCTAAGAAAGTTGGGGGAAGGGGGAGGTAAGTTGAAAAAAAGTTTTGTATCACCCATTCGATGTGTTAGACCCGACCTTATTACTGCTGCCCTCAATCTGATTGATTTAGAGGACTTTTTCCCAAAGATGAGCTAAATGGATTTCAAACTGAGTCAGCAAAGCCGAAAGTAGATTTTTTATCCAGCAGGATAGAATGTGATCCGTAACCTGACTTGGTAATGGATAATGATAACCCCTATTCATCGCCAGTTGCTTTGAGATAAAAACACCATGATGCGATTATTTTAACGGAACCCATTTACGTTATTTAAAGTTACGAGATCATTATTGTGATTTTTTGAAGAGAATCTTTTCTTTGAGCGTTTTCCATTATTTTTTTTCTCATAAAGGATTTCAAAGTGAGTTATCAGAGTCTCCAAATGAAAAAACCTTTTTTTCTAAAAGTAAAAAAGGTTTTTTTTTTTGAGCTTGACCACCAAGACTCTCTACTTTTGTCTTGCTATCTTTTTTTTTATTTTTATTTTTATTTTATTTTATTATTATTTTTTTTTTTTAGGTGCCCCAAGAAGTCCTAACGGTCTTGTCACAGAGCACCGCGGAAGTGCATTTAACCAGGAAGTTCACGCCTCCTTCCTTACCGTGACGCGAAAATATGTCCAGAGCTCGTTTCGAACCTGGATCTCCTGCTTATAAAGCAAGCGTTCTAACCACTGCGCCACGGCCGCACTCTCTTGGGCTTTAAGTATTTAAAAGGGCTAAATAATTTCTTCTTTGAAAACTCATAGATTGTTTGAAATAGCAGCGATTCAGTTCAATTAAAAACTCTACATGGATTGGAATGAGCCATTCATTCTTCTTACTAGGTCCACAGCGAATCAATTCTGAGATGGCGAAATGGGGTAATTTTTCTTGGAATTAAAATTAGTGAAAAAATATTAAATTTAAAAAATGTTTTTAAAACTTTTTTTCAAAACCCTTCAATCTCACATGTTGACAGTTTTGAATGATACGGTGCTTTTCGGCCCTTGGTTAGATTTTATTTTCGGCGATATAAACAATCTCAATATATCAATAGAGATGCTGGAATCAGAAAAAAGAAAAAATTTAAAGAGAAATATAAATCAAAATTGATCATTCACTTCAAGGTTAATTCATGTCGTATGAGAGGTCTTGCACAAGAGGTCTTTTTCTTCCAAGAAAATTTAAATGCAAACAAGCTTTCATAGTAAAATTATATTTAACATAAAATTAAAAAAAAGCACACTTAGTACTTGGATCTCAAAAAAATAAAGCGTAATATGAAAAGAAAATTCTAAAGCGACCAATTGATGGAGAAATTGAAGCATTTCGTCATTCAAATAGATAATAAATAAAAAAGCTTGTGTTAACTGAAGACAATAAAACCTATTACGTAAATGACTTTTTAAAATTGCTAAGTCATTAGAACGGTAGATATGTCACCAAAAAATGAAGGTTTAATCAAACTGAAAAATTTGCTTCCAAAGTCCATCAAGGGCAAGCAATCTACTCCTATGTTTTAAAAATTACATTACTCGTAAAACTTTGAACGCACGTTTGTTTATTACAAAAATCATAAAGAAACTACTTTTATCACTTACCAAAAAGCATACTTTGGTCTAGTTTGGCTACTCCACTACTCCAAGAAGCCTCTAAAATGGTATCAACAAAATGGCGTTAAATTTGTGCCTAAAGAAATAAATCCTCTAAAGTTTAATGAGCAGCGAGTTATTAAAAGTTATTGATCAATTACAAGCGAATTTTTATTAGAAAAACAAAAAAATAGATTTTAGGAAAAAAGATTTATCCGAAAACACGAATAGCAGCTTCGAAAAAGAAGTTCAAAGCAAGATCTAGCAAATGCATCTGCTAGATCTTGATCTTGCAGGTCTTGCGAATACACGATCTTCCAGATCTTGTATTCGCAAATACGGTTAGTTTTCACCGAAGCGCCTAATAAAAAAATGTAAAATATTAATCAAATAAATTATTATTCAATTAGCTTTATTGTGTCAAAAAATTACAAAAAGTAGATTGAGTAGTTTTCAAGTAAATAACAACAAAAGTGCCGAATTTCATTGTGTTCAACCGTCAATTTCTTCACATTTAACCGAATTTCATTGTGTTCAGTTTTAAATTTTCACAATAACGATTTAATTATTTATATAACAGGAAAAAAAATAATTGTTTATATAAATAGAAACTTGCCGGTATGGAGCTTATTGGTCGGCTCCCGTCATTGCATACGGCTTGGAATTTTTAACCCTTTCGTGACGAGTGACCTACATGACGGCTCTTAAACAATTCTGAATAATTCACTTGTGAAAAATTTAAATTTATTTTTGAAATGTGAATAATTTCTTAAGTTAATAATTCAAAATGTTTACCGTTCAATTTTAAAAAATGACTAAAAATATATTAAATTATACTGATATAAATGAGATCCTTGATATTTTTTTCAATAATAGTGGTAAAGATTTATTTGTGTGACCACCACACCAAACCACGCCTCTTTTATTTAATATTGAAAACGATGTCTATATATTTCTTCGTTATTTGTTTAAGGTTACATAAAGAAACTATATATTTTTGTTAATTTCAACAAAAATATATAGTTTGTATATTTTGATAAGGTAACTAATACAATAAAAAAAGTTTTTTAATAATCTTTTTTTTTTTTTTTTTTTTTTTATGTTATTCTCCTCCTCAAGGCCGAGATGGCCACTACAGATGAGGAGGCTACTTAATAATAGCGGTTATAACTCTCTCTCAACTCTATAACTCCGAAACACGAACCTTGACGAACAAGGCCGCTGCGCCGAGAAACAAGTTGAGCGCGGTATTACCAGGGAAGTGGAGGGGATCGAACTCGGAACCTTCGCTTATGAAGCGTGCGCTTTACAAATACACCACTACCAAATTCTTCGACAAAAAAAAAAGACATTGTCTTTTTCTTATTTATTATCATTATTTATATTCATCATTTCTTATTTGTAAATATTGTTACTAGTAGTTTTTATTTGATTTTCATTTAAATATGATCCTAGTTAATTAACGCGCAGTCATATAGTTATTTTACGCGCAGTTATATAGTTATTTTACGCGCAGTCGTATAGAGGTCACTCCATATTAGATGAGCCAAACCCTACCGGGTGACCATCTCAGGTTTTTTTGAAATTTCCATCCTTTATAGGTTTCATGAAAAAAAGATTTC
Source organism: Hydra vulgaris (assembly GCF_038396675.1). Lineage (NCBI taxonomy): Eukaryota > Metazoa > Cnidaria > Hydrozoa > Anthoathecata > Hydridae > Hydra > Hydra vulgaris. Next base: position 18,881,776 of record NC_088920.1, on the reverse strand, counting down.
CCTAAAATTTTGACTCATTAACTTAAAGCATTCTAAAATTATGGTAACTTTAAAAATTAATGTCTTAAGTCTATTTCGTGAAATTTATTGTTTTTTTAAAAAAAGTTTTATTTTCAAATCCATATAAATAAAAAACCAATTATCTTAAACAATTAAAAATCATTCAAATGACAGTAATCTAACTCAACTTTCAGAAAAAAAGTTTTTTTTTTACAAATGCAATTATTTTTGGCAATCTTGGACTTTAAAGTTATAAAAACACTTTAAAGAAATAATTTCAATATTAATAAAGCAAATGAAAGCGGAATACAAAAGCAAGCGTGAAAATTATGTTAATTTGTGAGAATGTAGGTGGTAGTCATCATTCATGATAAGTTTTGTAATATTGGATTCAAAATTATAGAAGTTAGACTCCCTTAAAAAAGCCTCAAGTCGTTAAATGATAAATTAAGGTCTACTTTACAACTGAAAATTACCCAGGTATTGAGTGAATTTAACACTTGAAAATTTTAGGAATTTGTATTCAATAAAAGAACAAGAAATAAAGAAAAAAAAAACTTCGGGTTGTCTGGGTTATCTGAATTTAAACTTTCTATCATAATAGGATTCTGGAATTCAAAATCAGCTCTTTTAAATTTGTTATATAGTCGATATCTTTAAAACTGATGAACATTTACATGTTAAAACTTGTTTATTTTTTCTTTTTTTAAACAAGGAATTTAAAAATATCTTAATAGTTAAGTTTTTTTAAGTGGGGTTAGAAAAAATAGTGGCCAAGTATTACTTCATTTTAATGATTTTAAATTACTTTATCAAAATTAATAAAATGCAAATGCATTTTATTAATTTTGATAAATGAAATAACATACTTTGGTCAATCAATGAAAAAACTGCTTTAAGAATGAAGTTATGCCCGAGTCAAAAACTCTGTAGAGGTTGTCGTAAAAAAGGTGAAACTATTAAAAACAATAGAATCAACGATGAAACCAATACATCATGCATTCAGGCTGGTTCAGAAATTGCAAATAAAGCATTCAGGATGCTGGTTTGTTCTCCGTTAAAATCAGTGTCTATGCGAGACAAACCCATTTATGAAAAAAAAAAGGAGGACAAACCCATTTATGAAAAAAAGTTAAAGGATTGAACCCATTTATGAAAAAAAGTTAAAGGTTTGAAGTTCTTGCCAAACATTAATTTCAAATTATTTGGGTATTTCCAATAATAAAATTTCTATTTGTTGCTCAATAAACAATAATATTTGAAAAAATCGACAATTAGTAATTCAAACAGAAATGAAAAAAATAAACCTATTAACATTAACACCAATAGATTGACAATCCAACGAACAACAGAATACTTTTTAGTACCAAAACCAATGGTTAAAAAAGTGCGTTAACTAAAAGCGTCTAAAGGTATTTTAGGAGTTTGTAAAAAAAAATTACTAGAAATAAAATATCACGAGCAATTAAAACAAATTTCAAGATTTTTATCAGTGACAAATATTTTTGGATTTGTCCTGGTAAGAAAGAATTTGTTTCAGTTATAATCGATGGTCAAAAACAACATATCTAAAAGCTATCATTACATATAAATCTAAAAAAGCGACATTTAGAATTTCCAAAAACAGGAGGGAAAATAGGATAGGAGATAAGATATTTTCAAAGTTTTATGAGATTTGTCCAAAATGGTGTGTAACAGTAGATAGTGCATCTGCTGGGAATTCAGTTTTTGTCTGTCAAGTACATCAAAATTCAAAGTTGATTACTTATGCAGTGC
>NC_088920.1:18845000-18875000 GCF_038396675.1 Hydra vulgaris | reverse complement strand
AAATTTATCAAGAAGGATAAAACGAAAATGGAATGGTGTTGTTGGAAATAAAAAATCATCTTCTTCTTACATCTTATCATCGACGATGACATCGTCCACAACTCAAGCAGCAAGTAGCTGTTCTAGTGAAAGGAAAATCAAACCCAACTACTCGAATACATTTGATTCTGGAAAAGATAACTATTTTGTTTTTATTAATTTTTCAATTCTTAAAGAACTTATAGCTAAAACTGCATGCAACAACTGCTTTCAGCCATTACTTTTAACAGATGTTGATTCCAGTAGAAAAGGATTTGCACATTTGTTTCAATTAAAATGTGAACACTGTGATTATGTTAAAAGATTTAATTCATCAAACAAATCAATAAATGCTAAATTTGATGCAGTAACAGCTAACTCACCATATGATGTTAATATTCGTGCAATAATAGCTTTTCGAGAAGTAGGCTGTGGTTATGGAGCTATAAAAACATTTTCATCTTGCATGAACTTAAAATGTATATCTGAAAATGGATTTCAAAAATTAAACAAAACTATTATGGTAGCTTATAAAAGTGCTTCAGAGAAAAGTATGTTATTAGCGACTAAGGACTCTAAAAAAGTTGACATTGCTCAGGATATACCATGTGTAAGAGTTTCAATTGATGGTACATGGCAGAAACGCGGTCACAATTCATTGCACGGTGTAGTTACTGCGATTTCTGGGGATAAATGCATTGATATTGAAGTTTTGTCTAAGTACTGCATGGGCTGTAAAATGTGGAACAGTAAAAAAGGAACTCCAGAATATCAGTGTTGGATAATTGATCATCAATGTGAAATAAATCACAAATCTTCGTCTGGAAGTATGGAGTCTGCAGGAGCAGTAACAATTTTTAATCGCTCGGTTAAAAAAAATAATCTAATTTATAAAGAGTTTCTAGGTGATGGAGACACTTCTTCATTCAAAGATGTCAAAAACTCAAACCCTTACCAGGATTTTGACATCACTCCAATAAAACTTGAATGTGTAGGTCATGTGCAAAAAAGATTGGGTACACGACTTAGAAATTTAGTCAAAGCACACAAAGGCACTAAAACACCTTTATCAGGTAGAGGTAACCTAACAGAAAAATGTATAAATTCTATGCAAAACTATTATGGCATGGCCATTCGTCAAAATGTCAACAACTTGTATGCTATGAAAAAGGCAGTTTATGCTATTTTATTTCATTTTACCAACTTTGAAAACCAGCAAATGCAACATCAGTTTTGCCCAAGAGGATTGGCAAGTTGGTGCAAATATTGGGCTCTAAATAATACAAATTACAAATCAAAATCATGTATACCTATCTGGATTAAGAATCTTATTTTACCAATCATCAAGGATCTTCAGGCTGATGATCTTCTAATTAAATGTTTGCATGGAACGACGCAAAATGCCAATGAAGCATTAAATTCTATTATATGGTCTCGCGTACCAAAGCACACATTTGTTAGTAAGTCTACAATTGAAATGGGAACATACTCAGCAGTGTTGCATTATAATGATGGTGCTAATGGTGTATTAGAAGTTTTAAAATACTTTGGCTTGAGTGGAATTGTTACATTAGCTTCGTCAAGTAAAGTTGACAAAACCAGAATTCGACATATGAAGTCAAAGTCAACGGATAAAAGTAAAATGCAGAGAAAAAAAATAAGAGCAGTTAAAAAAGGTTTCATAGACGATCAGCAAATAAAAGAAACAACTGATAGTTACATCTCTGGTGGATTTTGATAATTTTTATGTTGTTATATATTTTTTTCTTATTTTTGCTTTTTTCTCAATATGTATTTTTTTAAACTTTGAAACACATTTTCTCATTAGCAAAACAGAATTACATAATACAATTTTCAGGATTTGTTTATCATAATATAATACTTCATTTAACCCTCAGAATTTTCATAAAAAGTTATAGAAAGTGAAATATTGATGTTTATAGTGCTGAATTTATTGATATTTCATATATATATTAGGTGATTTTGTTAGAAATGCAATATTTCATGAAATAATTTAAATTATAAAAATTCCCACGGTCAAACAGGGTGAAATATGATTAGGAAGCTATGTTCAAAATTTTAGTTTCAGTAGTTGAGGCAAAATTAAGTTATTAGGTTTTGAAGATTTACTAAAAACACATGTTTTACAACCCATTTTTGGCCATTATGGATAATAAAATTAATTAAAAAAAAAAATTATCTGTTTTTTATTTTATTTTAATATAAAATAATTGTTATTAAAAAAAAAAAAATCAAAATTTTGATTATTTACAAAAAAACTTGTTTTCAGTTGTGTGCCACCTTAAGATGATTTTATAAGAAATTGAGGTTAAAATATGTTTATAACTATAGTTTTGTTTGATCTAAGAAAAAGTAAAACACTGTTTATAGTATGTTTATGGATATTATTTTACATTAGTTTTTCAACTCCAGGTTTCAGGTTTACCAGTTCCTTAAGCGACATATCTTTTGTAGTTAGTTTTTTATGTTCCCTTACTACCAAAAGAATGTTTTGTCTCTGATCCTTATTGTGGGAAGTGTGAACAAAATTTTCAATTAAGCTAATATTTCTTTCTGCGCAGTTGTTAGTCATACTAAGATTGCGAACTGAGTGAAATGTTTGTATGAATCTAGCGCTAAGAAATCGCTTGAAGTGTTTGTGCAACATTCTGCGCATGATTTACAGTAAAAAAAATAAAAATAAAAACATTTTATTTTCTGCCGACCTCAAAAACCTAAAAGTTTTTGAGGTCGGCAGAAAATGCCGACCTATTTCTATGTTTTATGGTAAGACCCTTGTATCAATTTTTTTTTTTTTTTTGTCAACCTGATGCAGACCTCTCTCATTTTTCCTAATTCCGAGGGTTGTATATATATATATTTATATATTTATATACATATTTATATTTGTGTGTGAATATATATATATATATATATATATATATATATACATATATATATATATATATATATATATATATATATATATATATATATATATATATATATATATATATATATATATATGTATATATATATATATATATATATATTTCAGCCCTCAGATCCAGGTTCAGCATTTGACAACCCCTAAATAAAAAAAGCTCGTAGCTTTTTTTCATTTTAGGGTAAAAAGCAGATGTTTTTAAAATGCATTTTTTTTTACACAAACATATATTTGTATACAGTAGTGGTATAGTACTAGACTGCTCGTCTTATAAGCAAGAAGTTCCGAGTTCGATCTGAACCATATCCCTTGTAGTTAATTGCTGACCTCATTTTTCCTAATGCCCATGGTTGATATATTAGAGTGTGACTACTGCCCCCTATATTCTAAAAAATATCTGTTCATATTCTTGAAACATTTTATTGGTTCTCACAAGCAACTTTGTTAAACTTGTTTAAAATTTTTTTTTATTTAGGGGGAGCATTAGATCCTTGAATGCTTACCGGGTCCCTCATATTATATAAAAAAAGAATTTCAAAAGTATGTCATGTTGGGTTTTGAAAATTATTTAATACTTAGAAATTATATAAAGTGAACGAAAACATAACAAGACCATACGAGACGACCAAACGATACATACTAATGCACTACACCATCACACCTGTAAACATCAAAAGTCTCTAAAATCAGTTTATCAAGTATTTGTTCTTTATTATATACTTTTGTTCATATTCTTTTTTTGACCTTATCCTTTTATATTTCTTCAGATTTGTGTTATTACGTGTGAATGAGACCGCATATTTGTGAGAAGCATAACAGCGCGAAAATTTTTCACAAAATTACGTATTAGCGTAGGTTTATAACAAATGTATTCTTGGTTTGTATCTACTGAACTATACCACTTGGTAAGTTTAGACATATCACGATCTCAAGAGGTTTTTTGTTTCTTTTTTGTTTATATCTAGTTTAACTTGATCTGACGTCGCTAAGTTAGTTTGTTGTGGTTTGCACTATACAGTGTTCACTAACGTTCGTTAGGTCGTTTTGTCAACAATATTGTTTTTAAACGTTACGTTTTTCAGTAGTTATAAGCTATTAGTAAAAAATTGCATTTATTACCTCATCTGTTTATTTTTTCACTATTCTCTGCCTACTGATTATATGTCTGTATTTTTTTTATCTCTGGCAAATCATTTTTTAATTTATCTGAGTCGGTTTTGTGTGATAGCTTTTGTCTCTTCATATCAGGCAAGATTTATATTTCTCATACTATTGGAGTCACCACATTCTCTACCATATTTTCCTGTTATATTGCAATATTGACTAGCATGACGTAGAGTGCAGGCGGTGAGATCTGTTGCAAGGACACACCCCTGATGAGTGGCGTTAGTGCAGGTCTCGGGCTCTCCGAAACGTCATTGGTGATCGCAGTGCATTCCTGAGGAGGGGGATAACCATTATCCACTACTTAATTCTGATTGGTTACCATGGCCAACATTTTTTTTACCTCTTACACCCACGTATTATAGCGCTTTGTAAGCTTTATATTTTGAATTTGTTACATTAACGACATTTATATACTTTATCTCACACAGGTGATTATCAGTTTTCAGTTTATTATCTAGAGATTTATTAGCCTATTTTTTCTTTTTATATTGCTCGTACTTATATTTTTATCATTTTACTTTATATTTTGTTATCTACTTATTTTATTGTTTTTGTATGGTGCGATAATTTTAGCCATGGTTGCCTTTAATGAACCAGCGGATCGATATTGACTTGTTTACTCATAGACCATTGTTTTATCATTTGTTTAGTATGACTAGAGCGTGAGTTATTGTTCATCTAATCCCTGAGTCCTAAAATTTTCTTCCTCCTACAAAATAGTCTTTACATTCATTTATGATTCTCACCCAATGACATCATCTACAATCTACTTCTATTTTCACATCTCCCAGATCTACGTGACTGGACGGCTCCGTTGGTCACTTTTTGCGACCATTGTGTCGCATAAACAAACAAATTTATTCTTTGTGGCTGGTGAGCCCCAACTTTTTCCAATGTACACCACAACGATAAAACGGACATTAGGCTATCCCACTGGATGTGGTTACGGCGCTCAATAACCTAATGACTACACTGACACTCACGCACAGTTCATTCGCAAGCTCCACAATGCACGTCCGATCAGCGCTCGCTGACTATGTGCTCGGATCTAAAATCTCACTCCATAGTACATCATTCCACACCAGCTCGGGGCAGTAGCTCTTTTGACTACGAGCGATGGCTCCCCATACCCCTTATCGTCTATTCTTCGTTTTTCTACTTCACAAAAGTCTTGCCACATATTTTATATTTTCTTATGATTTTTATTTTTTATTCAATGACACCATCTACAATCTGTTTTTATTTTCACATCTCCCAGGTCTACGTAACTGGACGGCTCCGTTGGTCACTTTTTGTGATCTTTGTGTCATATAAACAATAAAATTAAAAAAAAAAAAATTTTAGAAAAAAGTTATTAGGATTTTTATTTGGAATTATTATCATAAAAAATACACTTTTTCCATTTTTAGTGTAAAAAGGTAATTTTATTTCATTCAACTCTAAATTTTCTAATAAAATTTTAATTTTTTAATAATAATAATTATGATTTTTTAAATTTTTTTTATGATTTTGCTTCTTTTGAGACCCAACATGACACACTTTTGAAAATCTTTTTTTTATAATATTAGGGGCCCGGTAAGTGTTCAATGGTCTGGTGCTCCCTTAAAATTTTAAAAAGTTTTACAAAGTTGCTTGTGAGAACCAATAGAAAGTTCTAAAAATATGAACAGATCTTTTTTAGAGCATAGGGGGCAGATGGCACACCCTATATATTTTATGATATTGTGTACCAACGCATTTTCAACTGCAATGCTTCTACCACATTTACTTAAATTCTTCATTGCTACCATTATTAAATGAAACTTTTAAATCCAGTATTGTTTTATAATTAAGAACACATTTAGGGGATGTTAGCATGAAAAGTTGTTTTTACAACCATCCAAATATATATATATATATATATATATATATATATATATATATATATATATATATATATATATATATATATATATATATATATATATATATATATATATATATATATATATATATATATATATATATACTTTATGTAATTAAATGAATAAAAACAACTAAATAGCGGGACTTAAAGTTTCATGCCCGAAGGCAATCATCAGCCGTGAATACAAACAAAAAACGTCAAAAAACCTTTTAAAAAAAACTAAAAATTAAATACCGTAGAACGGATTCAGACGTGATAAACAAATCTGAATAAAAACAAAACAAGAAGCCGTTATAGTTTACTAGTCTCCTGTGTCAAATAAAGAGAGCAAGAATTTCTTTGAATGTCGACACTGAGATACAATTTCATTCTTTTTGTTTAATAAATTTGTTCCACTATGTGATAAAATTACATATTTTTCATAGAGACAGAGGTGGCATATTTTTGTTGTAAGATTATAGGGTCTGCAACGTTTAATTATTCTCCACGTTAAGATAGGTTGAATGTTTTGATCTTTCAAGCTCCAAGGCACGGCCTTGCCGTATTTAAAAACAAAAACGGTCAGCAAATGGAAAAAATTAAAAAACATATAACTAGTATCTTTAAAAGTAACGATCTACTCATCACCATCCAAGCTAATATAAAAATTGTAAACTATCTTGATGTTACGTTAAATCTAAATAACAACTCATTCCAACCTTACTGCAAACCCGACAACCAACTAAGGTATATCCACACTAACTCTAACCACCCTCCGAGCATAATTAAAGCAATTCCTCGCAATATTGAACAAAGATTATCTTCCATGTCATTAAACAAAACTACTTTCATGAATTCTACTCCACAATATGAAGAAGCTCTTAAAAAATTAGGTCATAACCCAGAGCTTATCTACCAACCACAACAAATCCAAGCACCAAAAAAACATCGCAAACGAAATATAATTTGGTACAACCCTCCGTACAGTGTAAATGTCCAAACAAAAATAGGTAACCGTTTTCTGGCTCTTATAGATTCTCATTTTCCACCAGGCCACAAGCTTCATAAAATATTTAATCGAAATTCTATCAAGATTAGTTACAGCTGCATGCCTAACCTGAAATCAATAATCAACTCACACAATCATAAAATATTGCACAACAAAAAGCAAATAGAAACCAAGCAATGTAACTGTGTAAATAAATCAATTTGTCCATTAAACAAACAGTGTTTGCTCAACAATATTGTTTACCAAGCTACTATTAATAATGAAGGTAACAAAAAAGTATATTTTGGTATTAGTCATACATCATTTAAATTAAGATATGCTAACCATCTAAAATCCTTTGCTTCAGTTAAATACAGAAACGACACTGAACTTTCAAAGGAAGTATGGAGCTTGTAAGATCAAAACATTCAACCTATCTTAACGTGGAGAATAATTAAACGTTGCAGACCCTATAATCTTACAACAAAAATATGCCACCTCTGTCTCTATGAAAAATATGTAATTTTATCACATAGTGGAACAAATTTATTAAACAAAAAGAATGAAATTGTATCTCAGTGTCGACATTCAAAGAAATTCTTGCTCTCTTTTTTGACACAGGAGACTAGTAAACTATAACGGCTTCTTGTTTTGTTTTTATTCAGATTTGTTTATCACGTCTGAATCCGTTCTACGGTATTTAATTTTTAGTTTTTTTTAAAAGGTTTTTTGACGTTTTTTGTTTGTATTCACGGCTGATGATTGCCTTCGGGCATGAAACTTTAAGTTTTTATTTAGTTGTTTTTATTCATTTAATCACATAAGGTATAAATTGCTCTATTATTTTATTTTATAATATTGAGCACTGTCATACGAACAAGAGTATTTGTATTTTACACCGCAATACTAACCTCACTTATATATATATATATATATATATATATATATATATATATATATATATATATATATATATATATATATATATATATATATATATATATATATATATATATATATATATATATATATATATATATATATATATATATATATATATATATATATATCACTTGGTAGTCATGGTAATGTTGATAGAGTTTTCTACTGCCTTTTAATTAAAGTTAATGCTTTAGGAAAGGAAATTTCTTTGGCTAGGTATTTTTTTAAATTTACTTTTGGCAAGTATTTTTTTTCCCTTGAAAAACTTTTTTTTTCTTTAAAATAATGGTCACTTTAAAACTTTGTTTTTCCTGTTGATTTATTTCAAAAAAAAAATTCTTAGTATTTTAGAAATAGTTTATTGCTAGCCCTCATAACTTTTTTTAATTTTCTAGTTCTTTGTTCTAATTTTCAATTTTCTTTTTCAATCTTACATTGTTTTATACTTTTTTTCAATTTATTTGACCATTAGATATTTTGAGTTTGGCAGTTTTACTGGATATTTTGATAATATTGCACATTGAAAGCAGAAAAAAGATTTAGGGGTTGATGAAATTCTTCCATATTGTGTGTTTACAATAAAGGATGTTGATATAGAACTTGCTTTAAAAAAAAGAAAATTTTGGACACAAAACTAAGAGTGGTATTGGATTAGGGATTTTATATATATTCAGTAATTTTATATATATATATATATATATATATATATATATATATATATATATATATATATATATATATATTTATGTATGTATGTATGTATGTATGTATGTATGTATGTATGTATGTATGTATGTATGTATGTATGTATGTATGTATGTATGTATGTATATATATATATATATATATATTATTTACTTAAATTTAAAAAAAAATGTTTTGTTTTTTTATAGGTAGCAAAAGTTGTACTCACAAAAGCAGAATTTTTAATCCTTTGATATATAAATGCAAAAGTGGCTTAAATGAGAGTTTGAAAAAACTAATAATTGAGCTTGATAAAAACAATTTTGTGTTTGCTACCATTTAATTGCTGCTTGTCTTCTGAAAGACCAATTGTGGGAGGGTGTTAATCAAGGAAACAAAAAGTTAGTATTTAAGAAAATTCCTTTATTATAATTTTTATTATTTGTTAATTTCTTTATCAATTTGTTGTAGGAGTTGCAACATAATGATTTGCATTGTGGAAAAAAAGTGGTTTCAAATAATATTGGCATCACAGATTCTATTAATAAGGTATTTTGAATAGTAATTAAATTAAATCAAAATTTGATATGTTAAAAGTTTTTTTTAAATCTACTTTTTTCTTTACTTTAACAGAAAACAACACAATTTTTGTTTCAGGTTAACTTGGTTCAGCATTTTACCAAAAGAAACAGTCTGTATGAATAATTTTGTGGTGAACTTTTTAGTCATGGCGTTCTTGGTTGGCATGTTTGAAAACCATCTCTAAGTATATTTGTTATGAACAATTACAATCACAAAAATGGGAATTTTCAAGTAGGTTTAAAATTTGTTTTATTATGCAAATAGATTTATAAACAGTATATAAATATACATTTATATACATATTACATTTGTAATTGTTATTCAAGTTTTATATTTTTATGTATATTGTAATTGTTATTCAAGTTTTATATTTTTATTTTAAATTAAAAAATCGTATTGCTGCCTATCCCAAACCTTCAAATTATTAATGGCAAACATTTTAAACCATTAAATCAGTATAATAGCAGATTTAAAAATTATGTTTGAATATATATATATATATATATATATATATATATATATATATATATATATATATATAAATATATATATATAAAATAAAACAAAATATACACTATGTTTATAAGTAATATGTTTAATGTAATAAAAATTTTAAAAATTTTATTTCTAAATAAGGATAAAGAATTTGTTCATGTAAAAGCTGAAGCAATGTGTTCTACTACAATATACAACTGCTCCTGTAAAACATTCTCATCATGTGTTCTTTTTTCAATCAGAAAATTTGACAAATGTAAATAATTGCTGTCATTGTCGTCTGTTAAACCAGCTAATACAATTGCTTAATAATCCTGATTTCATCCCAGAAAATAGCTTATTAAACAAAAAAAAATTATAGATAGTTTAATCTCAAATCAAATGTTTTTGAGTTAACTTCAAAATCTGAAGTTGAAAGATATTCGGTAGTTGCTGATTCATGTACTTTTATTACAATTTTTGAAATTTCAAAATTATCTCGCAAAGTAATAAAATGTCACGATTCATTATGTCAAATATCTGAAGGAAGTACTCATCAAATTAATAATCTACATAATATTTGCTAATGTCCACATCTAAAAGTCTTTAGAGAATATTTTTATCTTGTTCAAAACACAGTAGAATCATTTTGTTACGACAAAGATAAAGTGATCTCTTTTGATTCTGAGTTAGAGGATAATCTACCAAGGGATAAGGTTTTTAGTTGTTTAAATTTTGTATTTATTTTTGACTTTTACGTTAATTTGTTGTATAAATTCTTGTTTTTATTAGATGTTTTTGATGTAGCATCTGGTTTGTAGACATTTGGAATTAATGCCCCAAGTAAAGAAACTGTTTCCGATGATCAATTTAATGAAAAATTTAGCAATGACATAGTAAAAAGACAGTCCGCTACCAATGGATATTTTTTTATGCCTTCTGTTGTTCTAGACAACTGTGACTGTGGTGTAAGAACATTTTTTTAAAGTTTTTTTTTAAGTTAAAATAGTTGATTGTGATTAATTTAATGAATTGTTTTTACAGAGAGAACAATTTTTTTTTTAACCAATATAACACATTTTACATATATTATATATACAGATATATACAGATACAACTCATTTTTTAGATACAAACATTTTACAGATATAACTCATTTTACAGATATAACATTTCAGATATAACAACTTTTTTTAAAATTTTTTTAAAGGGATCTCTAAATACAACCAACATGCTTTAAAATGAAAGAGTATTTTAAAAATGTTGTTGTTGTTGTTTTTTTTGCTGAATTTTAATAAGTTCATACTTACAAAAAATAGTTGCAAAATTCACTCAAAAACAATGCCATTTTAATGAATTGTTTTTTGCATCAAAACTCCATTAATAGTAATAAAAATGATTCTTAGTACATCACATTAACTTTTAAATATCGACTTTAATTTTTTCTTTAGTGTTAAAGAGAAAAAAATTTTTAAAAGTTATAACTAAGTTAAATTTTAATTAGTTTTGCAACAAAAAAGTATAAACAATATCATATAATAGAAGTCATTCAAAATTATAATTAAGTTGAATTATAAGTGCAACCAACATGGTTTACTTTACAAACTTTTAAACTTTATTTTATAAAATGGAAACAAGAACTTTTATTTTTAATTTGAAATCGGTGTAACATATTTTGTATGCACAACTTTTATGAACAGATCTAGATGAGATAATAAAAGCAGTATAAAAGTATAAAAATAAAATAGCATGAGCTAAATAGAAAATATGATATTTAAAAAAAAAAAAACCTTAATATGTACACATTTATTTTGTTTTAATACTTTTTTTTCATACTCTTCCATATGAAAGCATACGTTAATAGTACTTAGAAATCCCTTTAATTTTAATTTTAAAATTTTTAAAGTTATAAAAGTATTCTTATCATGAGTATTTAAATATTAAATGAGGTAAAACATAAGTTTTATTGTAAGGTCACCCTGCTACTGGTAACATGTAATCAATTACGACCTGCTTTGAAGCTGATGAGTCTCTTCTAATGTAATAATTCCAGTTTATGGATAGGAGATGCTTACAAACCTTGGATGTTAATCTTTTTAGTAGTACAGTCAACTTAATATCTTGAATACTTGATCTACAAACACATGATACCTCAAACTCTCTGTTTCAAACTTTTTTTTAGTTTCCTTAGTATTACGCTTGGCTGGAATTTTTTTGATCTTAAACTCACCAATATTATACTTTTTTACCAGTCCCCTGAGAGTTTCTGATATCAAGAGTCAGGAGTAGTAACAATTAAAAAAAGGAGTAACAATAAAAATACTCCGTCCTGATTTTCAAAACATACTAACGCCAGAATGGGCATCCATTTGTATTGCTTCAGTATTTCAATTCTTCATTCTACTGCAAAAATTGCTTCAATTTTTCTATGATTAATGATGATTTATTGATTGACAATGATTAAAATTTTTTTTAATTACACGCTGGGTGAGTATCTGAATCTGTTTTAACTGGTTATACAGAATTTTGCCATAAAATTAATATGTACACAGATCGTGAAGTAATTGAGTGTGATGTTTTTATGAGAAAATGTTTATCCAATACTTGTACTAGTTATTGGGATGGCTGTGAAGACTCTGTTTTTTGCTTGTCTAAATCCACTTGTGCTGGTTATGAATTAGGTAAATTTCCAAAAAAAAGCTATCCTTTTCATTTGCTCATTAACTGAGTTAATTTTTTGAATTTAAATTTCTTTCAGGTTGGGAATTTGTTGATTTTGTTTTGCCCAAAGGAGCATTCAGTGGTTTTGTCAATTTTATTCAAGCAAATACAAACGTAGAAGTACCTCATATTTGCCATTTATGTCTACACAAACATTTATTGGTTGGTTTTTTACTTGGGCCTCCCACATGCACATTGATTTTATAGAAAAATGTCATATGTGTCCAAAAAATCAACAAATACCAGTTTTGGCTTGTGATGCAAAAAAATAAAAATTAGCTTTGAAAATTCTTTTGTAAAACCTATAGAGTCAGCTGAACTTTATGAGATTGTTCCAACACCATTACGGCGACAAGATAGATCGTTTATTTTTAATTCTGAAAAATTAGATTCTAAACAGTTTTCAGGGGCTAGAGCTCATTTAAAAAAGATTTGACTTTATATTCTGTCTGTTGAATACTCTAATTATTTCAACTTTGATGCTGATACATTACATTTGAATTCAGTTCTTGTGAGTTATATTCCTGCTGATTGCGTACCGTCATTTCAGCTAATGATTTCAGAATCACCTGTTCCAAATATTTTGCGATGCTCCTATGCCAAAGTTTTTAAAATACTAGCTGCTGATAGCTCCCTTGATTCATTAATTCCATTACGATTCACTAATGAAATTGCTTGCATATGTGAACATTTTTTATCTAATCTAAGTGATTGTGAACTTGTTGTTAAGTTTTGTTATTTATTGCGTCGCTTCTCTCCTGAGCTAGCTAGATTAGTGGAAATATCCTCTAACTACAACAATACACCTTCTGGAGATATTTTGTTATTAATACAATACTGCTGTAACTTTGCGAAAAAAGTTACATATTAGTGATGTGAACCAAATAACGCAGAAGTCATTGAAGGCACTTATAATCCACCGCGATATGGTATGCATATTATTTTGAAAAGCACGGATGCCAGATAAGGAAAATGCTAACATTTTCAGCAGATAAATGTTCCAGTAATAACATGTTTGATGATATTCCATCAGAAATCTGCAATAAATTGTTTCCTCAAGTATCTAAAAAAGGTGTATCTTTTTTTTTTTTATGGTTTTGCCCTATATATGGCCATTGTTACGGATTCCATATTATTCCAGGGTCTGAGGGAAGAAAGGACCCACATGCCTCACTGTATACACATTGTATACACATCTTGAAGTTCATCATTGTATACACATCTTGAAGTTGCTCCAGAAAATATTGTGTATAACTATGCTTGCAGCTTGTCAGAGTTTTGTCACAACTGTGAATCTGGATATTTTAAAAATACCTCCTTTTTTCATGATGTATTCCATGGCTACACACATAAATGTGCTGATGTTTTTTGGTGTAATCGTTTGGGGAATTTTTATCCAATAAATTCATCTATCTGCGAAAAGTTTAATAGCTTTTTGCAGAATATAAAATATTCTGCTAAATTAATGACACAAACACATTTTTGTTTTTATCTACAATTTTTTATTCATATTTGGAATCAGCGTAAAAAAAACTTATTTGAAAAAAGAATTATTGTATCAGAATGCACTAGAGAATAGCTATTTTAGAATATTATAAATAATTTTGAATATATATAAATAATTTTGAAAATCTAAACTACCTTTCACATCGTAAGTAGATGTATTATTATATATTTTATTAAAAAACATTGTTAAAATTAAATCAAATTATTGCAAGTAATAATTAAATAATTTAACAGTTTATGTTATAGTATAAAAAATAGAATAAAAAATTGTATGCTGACTGATTGTCTTTTTCAGTTCATTCCATTAATGGAATACTGAATTAGACATTCAGATAGCTCTGTATCAACATGCTACTTGCAAATGCCATATTTCACACAGTACGATAACAGTCTAAGTCAGTCAAATAAAAGGTATGATAAATGTCCTTTACTAATTTATTAATGTTAATATTTTAAGAACTCGTTTTCTGCACGCAGCAGCCTTGTTTGTCAAAGTTTCATATTTAAAAGTTGAGAAAGGATTGTAACCACAATTTAAAAAAAAAATTTCTTTTTATTATACACCTCAGAGGTGAGTAATAGAAAGAAAAAAAGAATATTGATCTTTATATTAAATGAAATAATTTTTTTTAGATCTGTACATATTATATAATGCAACTGCTAGTAGCATGCTGCGTTAAGCTATGTGGTTGTTTTTTTCGGTATATCGTTTATTACTGGATTAAATTGAAGCAGAAAATCAGTCAGCAAAAATTGACTTTTCTTATGGTATAAGATGGCAAATTTACTCTAAATTATTTAATCATTTGTTGCAATACAATGTCGTAAGTTTCATATCTTGTCTGTTACCCCTCCTTTTTGAGTAACATTTTACTGGTAATTTTTTTTTATTTTTTTTTTTATTAACATATTGTGATTAACAGTTTTAGTTTATCTGAAGTTTACATTTCGAATAAAATATTTGTAACTTTTATTAAAAAATTTTTAGTAGGCATTTTAATGGATAACAATTTTTTTCAATCTTTTTGAAGTTCAGTTATACTAGTAACTTTAGAACATTTCTAGCAGAATAAAGTTGAATACAGTTGTTTTAGTCTTTTTATAATAATGACAAGGAAAGAAAGGTTTTATTTAAGTCACTTTCTTTGAATATTAAAAAAATATTGTATACACTAATAACGTAAATTGTTTGACAATAACTTGAGTTGTAAGCTATGATTTTTATGTTTAAATTTATCGTTATTTAATCAAATATCAAATAATGTTATTGATAATTTTATAAAATCAAGTTTTTATCAATGTTCTTTTTTTAATTGTGTTAAGAAATTTATATTAAAGTTTGAATATTGTTTATTCGTTTATCTATATTCGATTTTGACTTACTTTTTGATTGTACCCCAATCAAAAATAGCTCTAAAAATATATAAAAAAGTTGTTCTTAACAAAATAAGCAGTAACAAATAATTTTTAATATAACAAATATTGAGATTTTAGAAAAATTTCGTGCATATTGTTTGTTTTAGTTGAAATATATTATTAAAGAAATTATTGAAGAATTATTAGAGAAATGAATTATTAAAAAAATAAACCGTAGATGTGAGCGTTTATTGTAGAGTATAGGTTTTGCGTAAGTATAGCGCCTTACCTTGATATACTAAAATGTCGAAACTGTGAATAATTATCAAGGGATCGTCCATAAATTACGCAACGCAAAATATATTTTGTTAACAGAAGTTGGAGATATTAGGCTCTTTTAAGCGGCGATTTTCATTAAACTTAATGGGCTATTTTGATTTTAATTCAAATAAAGACTCTGCGAGGGAAAACTTTTGATCTTTTTTGATGGAAGAAAGGGAGGAAGAGAATTTGGGTAGGGTTTAATTAAAATAGAAATTAAATTAAGTTTTATTAAAAGTATTTTCATAATTTTATCGAAGCGCAGGGCCGTACTCAGGATCGCCCTAACTAAGAAGCATTAGTCGAAAAGTGTTTTGGATGTCGAAAAGCAGTTTGGACCCATAGTCGGTAAATGTCAAAAAAGTCTGGGCTTTGTTTTGGTCGTGATTTGGTAAAAGAATTTTCACCATACTAAACGTCTTTCAACGGCTCTGCCGTAAAAAATTCTTCATTCCTTTTTCTTCTTGCCAAAATGTTATTGGGTGCGTCGTCTGATCATTAAATACCAAGGGACCAATGACGTCATTGGTACAATGGTATTTAACGAGTTACATACAGTTATAGTTATATATATATATATATATATATATATATATATATATATATATATATATATATATATATATATATATATATATATATATATATATATATATATATATATATATATATATATATATATATATATATATATATATATATATATATATATATATATATATAAACTATATATTGGGTTGGCAACTAAGTAATTGCGGACTTCACTATATATATATATATATATATATATATATATATATATATATATATATATATATATATATATATATTATATATATATATATTATATATATATTATATATATATATATATATATATATTATATATATATATATATATATATATTATATATATATATATATATATTATATATATATATATATATATATATATATATATATTATATATATAATATATATATATATAAACTATATTTTGGGTTGGCAACTAAGTAATTGCGAACTTCACTCATAGATGGCTTTAGTTGAATTTTTAGTTTTGCTAACGTAATCGAAATGTCAAACAAATTTTGTTATTTGGTAGTTGGTACTTAGACTGTCAATCAGTAAAACAAATTTGTTGATCGGTTGTGTAGTTTTTGTTTGGCATCTGTTGAATATAGCTGTTGCTGATATAATAGAAAGAGGCTGACGAAACACATTCATCACAAAGTGATGCAAAATTACTTAAAGAAGTTAACGATCAAAGAAAAGCTACTGAAATGCGAAAACGTAGTACGGAAACTTTATCAGAAACAACGGAAAGAAATGGGCATAAAAAATGCAAGCGTTCAAAAAATACTGGTTCTGAAACTATGGTATATCTACGAGAGAAAGGAGAAAGAGATGGAGCTATAAAAAAGGAAGAGCTAGAAATAAAAAAAATAAAGTCTGCAGAATCAATTCGAAATGTTGACTCTTTCAACAACAGCAAACAATTATGCAGAAAATAGTGCAACAACAATCGCAGCAGCAAGCGACAATGTTAGAATTAATAAAACAACTTTCCAAAAAATAAATGAAATTCACTTCCAAAAAATAAATGAAATTCACAATGTGACTGATATTTTCTTTAAAAAAAACTTATAAAAAGTTGATTTTAAAATTCAAACCATAAGTGAACTATTTTTTTATTATTGTCTTATTTTTATGCAAAATATTCCTCAAGTAAAGGTGGATTAATACCAAAATAATTAGATGTCTGCAAACCATATAAACAACTTCAAACGTTATTTATTAAGGCACAAACTATATGCATTTTTTCCATAGCATTTAGGAAGAATTTTAAGTTTTTTCTGAAAGTCTAAAAATTTAAAGTAGTTTAAAACATCTCCAAATAACCATTCAACTGACTCTCTGACTTCACTCATTCTCTTGTTCCAAATTTTCTGTTGTGGAGACAACATTGCACCTTTAAAGCCTGTTTGTAAATGCACTCTAAGAGGATATGCGGTATCACTATAAATACATAAGAGATTACCTCAAGTATCAAATGAATGCTGTCCTTATAAATTTAATAAGTTAATAGAGTCAGCTAATATTCCACCATCGTATTTTTTTCCTCAAACTGGTCCAACAAAGTTAGCTATAAGGCCATTTGGAGCAACTACAGATTGTACTCTTTAGTTTTTTCCTGGTCTAGTTATTGGTCTAACAGTCCCATCTATGAATCCCTTGCAGTTTGCGAGAGGAGCTCCTTTGCGATGCACAACATCGGCAAATATTTCTAGATTAATTGGAGAAAGTCATTTTTGATTAAGTGTTATAAATAAATGAATCCGACGTTTATAGAAAAAGTTCATAACTTTATTTGAAATTATGCTTAATTGCGGAACAGGTCGTCCAAAACGAGGTGTTATATCAAGTAGTCTACATGGGTAGGAAAACCGTTTAAAAAATACATAGTGCTTCTACCGGAGTAACTTTTAACCGGTTATAACATAACTCTTGAGGTAGTTGAAGTACATTGATTGAGCGATATATATATATATCACTATGTGGAAATCTAAATTTACTTTTGCATTCATCATCAGACATGAGTTCTAAACAAAATTGCTTATAACTCCAAAAAGGTAACTCTGAATTCTTAGACAAATTTAATGTGTACGGTAGTAAAAATTCTTCGTCGCCTATGATATTTGATTTTAATGCAAGTAATAAACTATAAAAGGCCATTTTTAAATTTTTTTTATTTATTTCAAGATGTTTTCTTTTTTTTGAAACAAAAATTCGTAACTAACTTTATCTGAATAACGCAACCACAAGTCGCAACCGCTCAATTCAGACCTTTGTCGTCTCCGTTGCCTTTACAATTTTTAATATGGTAAGCTCTCTATTACTTAACCACAACTCAAATTACGTTTACACATTAGCATTAATTTTTTTTTCCATTTTTAGGCCTTACATTTTAGTATTTTTTTATTGCTGTATTGTTTGGGTGCACTGATTTTTTATTTTTGTCATCGTATTAGTATATTTTTAAATAGCCTTCTAATAATCTTTATTTTTACCTTGAAAACTGTCTAAATATGCTTTGTTAGAAAAATAACTCTCCTCTATTCTAATGTATTTTGTTTTTCCCTGAGGCGTTCACTTCTCGCGAGTAACCATTTGACAAATTTATATCCCAAATATTTCAAATAACTTGTAATTACATTGTAGTTGTAAAATAAATACTTTAAAAAAATGAATGTTCGTTGTTACTTTTTTTACATATATATATTACAATTGATTTTCAATTTCAATCAAAAACTCTTGCATAAAAATCTAATAAAACAAAATACGAAAGCTAAATTCTAATTTTTCTAAACAAAACTATTTCTATTTACGTTTTTATATGACACACTAATCTGTATCAATTCTAATTATTGTCATACTTCATTGTTATCAAACTCAACATCAAATATATATATATATATATATATATATATATATATATATATATATATATATATATATATATATATATATATATATATATATATATACAAATTAGTAAAAACACTTATCTATATTTCGTCTACAGTCTGTTTCGCCTTTGTCAGGTTCATCAGGATGGCTTTCTGATGAACCCGGCAAAGTTTATATAAGTGTTTTTACTAATTTATTATTGGTCTTTTTACTTACTAATTTATTATTGGTGGTAGTCGGCTAAAAAGATCAGAAAAAAACGATTTTTCGAAAATTGCATTATTTTAAACAGTAACTGTTGCTGAGTCTAAAATATATTTTTTATTTATATAACTTTTAAACGCGACACTTTAAAAAAGTCACGTTTAAAAAGTTTTGAAAAAGTATATATTAATAATTTATAAAAGTCATTTTATAAAGTAAGGAAAATGAATTTTTTAATAAAAATTACAAATATTTTATTAAAAATGTAAACTTCAGATAAATTAATCAAGACATAATTTTTTCTAATTTACTTCTTTGCTTTATATGAAAACTTTTATAAATGAATAATATATTCTCAAAGCTTCTTAAATGTGAAAACGTTTTTTCCCGTGTACTCTTTATATATATCTTCACACGAGAAAAAAAAATTTAGAAAAAAAGATTTATTTTAACAGAGTACTTTTGTATTCACTAGCCATGCTCATAGCAACGGCTAGTTAAAGTTAGAAATAAAAAAGAAATTAAAATACAAAAAAAGAGCAACTAGGGAAGGGTTCGATGATAAATACAATGACGAGGAGAGACAGTAGATTTTAACCTGTTTATATAAGACAGGGTTTTTAACCTGTTTATATAAGTTTGCATATTCAATATTTTAAATTTTATAAAATAAAAACTTTTTCAACAAAAAATTTTATCTCATGACGTTAATCTACATGAAAGGAATAAAATTGCAAAAAATTAGAATTTAATACATTATACATTTTTTGAGATATCTTTGCCAAGATTTTAGCATATTTTAGGCCTAAAACCACCTGTTTTTGCCTAAAGTTTATAGGAAAAAAAAAAAATTGTTTGATACAATAAAAAATCAATTGAAATATTGCCAGATACAAAAATAATTTTTTATCAGTCTAACACTTTATGAACACCCACACATATTTATTTATATAATAAATATATATAAATTATATATTGTTAAGGTGCTCTAGAAGTCCTAATCAATCAATTTAACTTCAATCGTTAAATTTGCACTTTTAAAAATTTTTTAAAAAAAACATTAGCAAAATGATGGAAACTGTTTTACAGACGCACAGTATGTATTTTACGATATTAGATAATACTTTCCATAGGGAAATGTTAAAAAACGAGCGTGCCTTCATATACAGTAATACCCCACGCCTTCTAATTAATTTACTTTGACTACAATAAAAAATGTTCACGGTATGTAAAATTCACTGATAATAGCTTTTAACTTCACAAAAAAGAGCGGAAAGCAATTAAGTTAAAAGAAAATAATCGCGGAAAAAAGAAAACGGACTCCTACTTCTGCTTTTAAATTCAAGTTTCGGATTATGTATGCTATTGACGTCCCTGTAAAATTATGGAAACTTAAGGGAGTTAGTTAAGGGAGTATTCCAAAAATTCCGGGTATTTGTTCAATTTCTGGGGAAAAACCATCTATATAAAACAACAGCTTTTATATCCTAGGTAACATTTTGTGATCGTAGGTAACATTTGCTTATACTCGCCGTATTTAAAATGAAATTTAGCAATTTTCCCAATAATTGCCAGAAACCTATTTGGAATAAAAAAAAATCTTTTACCCCCCAGACACAGACAAAACTGCAAACAATATTTTAAACAATATGATATATTATACAAAAGATAATGAATTTTTCAATATCAATGTATGCTTGAAAATCTTCTTACTATCTCATTGTATTCAACAACGATAGCTCTTAATTTCTCACGATGAAAGTTTTCATCAGACACAACAAACATTCTCTGTTTAGGGTTATATAGACTACTTCATATGCTCTTGTGTAATCGATGCATATCGATGTACTTTTCTAGATTGAATTTGATTATATAAAAATCTTTATTGCAATTATATCTTGGATATTTAGTTTAAATGGAAAGATGGACTCCACAAACTTATCTACTTTCTAATAGAATATATCAAGGTCCATTCCAAAATAACATCCAGCATCTAAATCAAACAATGGTTAACCTAATATTAAAATATTAAAAGAATAACACTAACATATTTGTGTATTTTAACATTATGTCTAGAGATCGGGTATATCGCCCCGATAATTGTAAAAAAATGAATTTAAAAAAATCAGCTCCAAAAGCGTTTGAAAATTAAAAAATTAGCTGAATTCATTAAACCTCCTCATTATTTTGAATTAATAGATTAATTTAAAACATATATGATATTTATAGCGTTTGAAAATTAAAAAATCATTAAACCTTCTCATTATTTTAATATTAATTTATTTTAAAATATTTAAATAGGATTGCCAATTTCATTTAAAAAAATTATTTTAAAATATTTAAATAAGATTGCCGATTTCATTAAAAATAGTCAACTGTTATCAATTAGAGCCCTGTAAAAGATAAGAAACAAAGATTTAAAACGTTATTCTACATATAGATTCTACATATTCAATTTGGCAATATCCAGTTGGCTATTGAAATTAATACTATTTCAAAAAATATTCAGTTGAGTCTATCAAAACAACTTACATTATAGCCGGATAATAGGTTTTTTTAAGTAAGATTTTTATCAGTAAGGAAATCAACAAATTTGCATTCAAGGGGTAGGAATTATGTTGATTATTTCTTCAGTCAATTTCGTATCTAACAAACACGGATTAGTGACATTCTTGAAATATTGCATCTACCTATAAGATATGCTATGAAATTGATACTTTCCAAATTTAACTCCTTTGTTATTAATATGCGCATCGTTAATTATATTACAAAAATATTTAAAAAAAATTAAATTGGATTTTAAATCACGCTTAGGAAATAAAGTACTTATCTATAAAGTTGGTATGTTTCAGTCAAACCACTACACCCATCCCTAGATAGTCAATTAATGCATACACACTAGAATGCGCCTATACCAGTATAAGTATGAGCACTCTGTTGCGTGAATCCCTAAATAAATCACTTGATAAATCAAAAAGAAATAAAAAAACAAAAAAGCAGTATAAAACAACCAAAAAAGTTAAAACAAGAACATTCTTAAATAAAATAAATATATATAATAATATATATTAGTTAATATTTTTCCCCAATAAAAACAGCACTTTTAAACAAAATATAAAAAAGTGCATTTTTTCTCATTTTTATAGCAGTAAAACCAATTTTTTTTTAATATATAAAATGATTACTATTTTAAAATTTTAATAAAATTTTGCTTCATTATAGACTCAGGTTGACATACTATTAAACTAGAATATAGGGCATAGTTGGATCCAAGATCCAGAACCAAATACATTGGTACCCGTGCCATTTTTTTGAAAGCCTGATCTGGATCTATTTGGTTTGAGTATTCAATTCCATGTTATTTTTACATAAAATTACATATTATGTTCATATTACGTACCATTATAGCCTACACATAGTTTTAAACTGTTGCACTATGAAGCATATTATTTCAAAACAATATAGAAATACAAATTTAAAATGACTTTCCAAGAATTTGACAGCAATGATCCTGTTTGGGAGCATTTCTTAAAGTGCAAATAAACAAAACTGCTCAAAGCAAAACTTGTAACGCAACTGTAACAATCAAAGGAGGCTTCACGAGTGTGATGCAAAAAAAGATAACGTACATTTTGTACAAGCAAAAAATACTATAGCTAATATACTAACAGATCTTATTGCAATTTATGGACTTTCAACGTTGTTAGACATTTAAACTATTGCTAAAATTAAGAGGTTATGAGAATTTGCTTTAGCCATAGGATAAAAAGACTAGGGGTGTCCCGGATAGGTTATCCGGCCGGATATCCGGGTAGGATTTGTATATTATCTGGTATCCGGTCGGATAATAAAATAATCCAGTTAGTTATACTGGATATTTCATATTTATCAATAATAAATAAAAACTTGTATAAGCTATTGCTGCAGTTTTAAAGATGCACACTTTAGACATGATCAAATCATTTGGTAATTGATAGAGTTATAGAACCTAAAACACAAACTTTAACGTGTTCATCTTTTTGAATAATCTAATAATTAATTTAAATTAAATGATTCAATAAAAAATTGTTCAAGTTGAATTAAGAACTAACTGTACAGAAGAACTACAGATTTTATCACTAACTTATAAATTTATTTGCATTATAATGTATAAACAACATTTCTCCGCGTTGAGGTAACAGCCTTGATTGCTTTTTCTCATAAATATTTCCATATTCAGAAAACAATCTCTCTGAAAATACAGAAGATGCTGGTGGTGCTAATAATTTAAGGGCTAAATTTTTTAGCAGTGGAAACTTTTCTTCATATTTCCAATAATTTAAAGCATCATTGTTTTTATCTATAATAGATTGATTAAAGAAAACATCAACTTCTTGAGCAGCTTGTACAATGGAGACTTGATCTGAATTTATATGACCATCATTTTCTGAAAAATGATTACAAATGAAGTTACAAAATACAAATTTTGTAAAAATATTTTTAAAATTAAGATAAAATTGGCAAAGCAATTTTTATAAACAACTTACAAAACTTTTACAAGAATTAAATATAAATATGACATTTACATCAATTATTTATAATATACAGTAAAATGTTATAATAAAATAATAATTGAATGAATTTTGATAATAATAGTAAAAATTGATAATTTTATTTAGTTTTGACGAACTACTAATAAACGACAGGTTTGTTGTAAATTTTCATAGAAACAGAAAAAAGTTCTTACCTTCATTTCCTTCATATTTCGCAAGTTCTAAAAA
Source organism: Hydra vulgaris (assembly GCF_038396675.1). Lineage (NCBI taxonomy): Eukaryota > Metazoa > Cnidaria > Hydrozoa > Anthoathecata > Hydridae > Hydra > Hydra vulgaris. The sequence goes on along the minus strand of NC_088920.1, from coordinate 18,850,975 downwards.
GCATAAATCAAAGTCATTCTCTGTCAAATCAACTTTCTTTTTTTTGGCTGTTGGTGTTAAATGATTGGAACTAGTAGCAATATTAATAACTTCTGGCAAAAGTTCATTTTCATTTCTTTGATTTTTCACTACAGTATCTAATAGCATTGATCTTGCTTGCTTTCTTTTATCAATAGGAAGAAATTTGAGCTTGTAGCGAGGATCAATAATGGTGAATAAGACATATCTCTCATCATTTGTACTATCTAGAAGATGTTTTGTTATTTGAACTGTATCATCTTTTTGATCAACTTTTGATAAAAATCCTTGTAAAGTATATATATTTGGAACTACCGTTGACAAACTACAAACATCAGAACTCATAAACTTAGTAAGTTCATAAAAAGGTTTCAAAATATGCAATAGACTTTCAATGAGTTTCCAATCATTTGATGTGAATGTTGGCAGCTCATTATGATCAGCTAAATATATTTGAACTGCTCTTTTAAGCTTCGGAAGTCGTTCTTGCACTAAAAGCTGTAATAACTTAAATTCTGTACATGCTTTGATGAATGATTAAAATGGCCTGCTATCCTACGTGCTTTCGCTAATAAATCTATTACTAATCTTTGGGATAAAACTGCATCCTTAATCACAAGCTGCAATAAATGAATTGTGCAATGAACTGATGTTATTTGAACTGATGTTATTTACTTCCTTGAGACATATTAGCAGCACCATCTTTAACTAAACTATGTCTTCTTTTTGAATTAATTTCCCAGCTTTCTAACATATTGATGAGTTTCCCAGCTATATATATTCCTGTGTGAGATTCTGGAAAATGTGAAGCATAGAGTACAGCATATTTGCGTTCAAAAGTACTTTTTATCCAATGTCCTGATAAAGAAATAAATGTTTCATTAGATGAGGAACAAGTCCAAATATCAGAAGTGAAACTTATGGACTGTGATTTTTGAATTTCATTAAAAACTTTCTTCTTTATATCATCATACAATTGAGGAAGAGCATTCCCTGAAAAAAAATGTCTGCTTGGGATTAAATACCTAGGCTGTATATGAGCCATTAAACTAATAATCCATCATCTTCAGTAATACTGAATGGTTGGTTATCTAAAGCGATCATCATAGCTATTTTTTTATGTATTTGCTTTGACTTTTTATCATTAATATCCCATATCTTCTTTGATGAAATACTATCTTCGATAGACATTTGTTTTTTTATTTCACACATTTTTTTTAAAATTAGCATGCTACCTTTTGAACATTCTTGTGGAGTTGAAGATGCTGAAGGTTCAATATTATTTTTTCTTTCCTCTTCATACAGTTTTAAACGAAACTTTTTGGCGTGATTGTGCAGTGGTGTTATAGAAAACGATTTTTGACTAGAATTATTCGATTCTCTGCTTATCTGTTTTCCACATGGAATGCAAATTGCTATCGATTCAGAAGGATCATTTATTTTAAAAAGCTTCCAAACAAAATTTGTCATTGTAGAATCTTTACCGTGGTGATATTTTGTAATATTTGGTTTAATAAAATCAGGGATGCCGAGTTCAAAAAGAACTCCGGCTTTATATCTCTATTTTTTCCAAGTCTGTAGTGTCCAGAAGCTCTAAACATGTTTGTTGACTTATTATCTGTTATAATAAAAAAATTCATGAGATTCAATGACTTGAAACTTATTTTTTTTTAAGCCCATAGTCCTGGAGTCCTTGCCGCCATTATACCTAAGGACTCCGGGCTCAAAAAACGATTATTCCTCTAACCCAAAAGTCTTGATTTTTTTCCTATTAGTAGTCCATAAACTTATTTATATTTTTAGAGCTCCTGGATACCAAAAACTAGGATAAAGTAATCTTTTTGTGACTTTTAAATCCGGAGTCCTTTTTGGGACTCCGCATCCCTGAATAAAATACCTGTTGAAGGTTTTGTATATAATAATTATCTGGCCGGATAATTTTAAAATATCCGGTTATCTGGTCGGATAATTAAAACAAGCTACCCGGGACACCCCTAAAAAAGATCTAGTTCAATTTCCACTCAAAATATTTGATTGGATCTTGCTAAAAACATTAAGGCTCTATTAATGGCTGAATTAAAAGACACGAAAACTAATAATATCAGATGAAAACGCATCATTATAGTGTGCACACCAATCGAAGCCTCTATAATCTTAGACGTGTTGTCAGGAATATGCCATATAAAAAAGCTGAATTTAAACTGAAATTTAATAATGATATTGTTGGAACAACTACAGATCTGTTATGCTTAAATTTGTTAGTTTAATCAACCCACTATATCACATCTGCAATACCAGTGCTTGTGATGAATAAAATTGCTTAGCATGATATTTTGCACTCATGAAACTGGAAAACGTTATTAATGAGTACGATTATGCACGCTTGGCATTAAGTCTTCGAAAGTGATATTCTGGGTTGGAAAATGGTTCCCATCAGGGTCATCAATAAATTATGGACGGAGGTATGGGGAGGAGATCAAGTTTTAATATTATAATTTAAGTTATAAAATTAAAACTTGATAGAGTTTTGAAAAATCAAAAAAAATTTAAGTTTTTTTGTCCCACTTTCCGAATTTGCAGTTTAAAAATTCGATCTTGCAGTTTAAAGACTCGAAAAAAAACTCAAGTTTTAACTTTATAATTTAAATTTTCTTTTCTTATTTGGACAAACATGTTTTGAAAATAGTAAACATTCCAATCTTCTGTTAGCAGTAATAACTTCATAACTTTCACAATATTTGCTGTAAAAAATACAAGAAAAAAAAAAAAAATAAGATTCTCAAATTTTGATTTGAGCGGTGCTCAAATATGGTTGAATAGCCCCTGTAAATATATATATATATATATATATATATATATATATATATATATATATATATATATATATATATATATATATATATATATATATATATATATATATATATATATATATATATATGTATATATATATATATATATATATATATATATATATATATATATATATATATATATATATATATATATATATATATATATATATATATATATATATATATTTACAGGGGCTATTCAACCATATTTGAGCACCGCTCAAATCAAAATTTGAGAATCTTTTTTTTTTTTTTTTCTTGTATTTTTTACAGCAAATATTGTTTTTACAAAAAAAAGAGGCTGATTTTCTGCTAAAGTTTGCTGGAATGAGGGGGTACCGCCACCTAAATTTTTTCCTAGAATAGACCCTGATATATATTTATATATATATATATATATATATATATATATATATATATATATATATATATATATATATATATATATATATATATATATATACTTACACTAATATATTTATTAAGTATATCATCAATTATATAAAAAATTATTCACTTGATAATTTTTTATCAAGCGCCTGCATATAACAATATTTCCAAAATATGCATACTATGCCTACAAGAAAAATTTGAATTAATTGCACATGCAAATCAAGAATGCTCATTAAACAAAAAATCGAAATTAATTTCTAAATGTAGGCACAAAAATAAGTTTCTTCTAAAAAACTATAAAAATAAATGAGTTCAAATAATATTCACATTAACCCATATAAACCCATAATTTTTAAAATGTGTTTCTTGTCTTTATTTGGTGTGATTTAGGTCCAAATGAACAATATTAATCAACTGTTTCATAATTTTTTATATACTTAAGTGAATATAGGTGAAAATATAGGTGTCAGTTTAAACTGACACCTATATTTTCAGGAGGGTACAGGTTTTCTCACGTGTCATATTTGGCTATGACAAGAAGAATAGTCAAACTCTGAAACCAGGAATCACATGACAATGTTAACTGATGCAGCATAACTCACAGTGACGTTTTATAACTGTTATTAATTATTTCACAAGGCTACCTAGCGAGTGAAAACTGCCCGTTTGACGCAAAAGTGTTCAGAAACAACGAAATGGATGCAAAAAATATCATGAACTTTTAAATAGCACATAATAACTATAATGTCACATTAATGTTAAGTTGCAAAGACTATATTTCATTGACAAAAACAGGCATCAGTTATTTGCAGTGGAATGCCTTAAAGCAACCAGGATGCAGTCCCACATTGCACTTCTCACATTAGAAGACTGATGTGCCTTTGCAGCCGAGTACCACACATCGACGCTGTGTACCCTGAGCAATCCAGTGATCTGTAGCATCTGTGCGTACTTCAGTAAGTACTCGTCGATCGACTGCTACACGAGGTGGCGGATACGGCACTGAATTCTTTTTCATTGATAGTGTCTGCACATAGGTTTGTGAAATCTGACGTCGAAATGACAGCAGATCATGCTCCGGGGCGCCAGGTATTTTCTCCAGCATACGGTACAGCTGGAAGGCGTTCTGAACGGCCAAATCAACACAAAATCTAAATATTGGCCAATACCATTTCTTTGATCGGTGCTGAATCATATAGCAAGCTAGATTTTGGTCTAGGCGGTCCACACCGCCCATCCCATAATTGTACAGTTGTATTACTGAAGGCTGATCAACGTCTATGCGCTTCTTCTGTGCTGATGAATATCTCTTAGCTTTGCGAAGTGGTGCGACACCAGCGTAAGTTGATGCGAATGTCACAACCTTACTGTCATGCCAGCGTACCAAGCATACATTAGCCTTTTGATCCAGGGCAACGTCATGCGAGCCACGAGGCAGCTTGTCCATTGCTTTGATGTTTTTCAATGGCGCACCTTCAGTTCGGTTAGAACTGAGAGTGCCCGTGGCGGCCATTCCTCTATCCGCTAGTAAGCGCAACAGTCGTGGGCTGGTAAAGGTTGTCAAACACAATGTGAAAGAAATTACCGTCACGTTTTGATAAATCTTTTGTGAGATTGACCACCACCGATCCACCGAGGCTGAGATCTTGATCTGTCGTGCCGGCACCTTGATATGGGTAGAAATTGATTACATATCCCAAACGAGTTGCTGCCACCCACATCTTATACCCGAACTTGATGGGTATGCCATGGATGTATTGCTTTGCACCGTGTTTTCCGTAATAAGGGATCATACTTTCGTTGATACTGATGATTTGTTCAGGCTGAAAGTTTGCCAGGCAAGCAGCATTGATGGACTGGATAAGAGAGCGGACTTTGGCCAACCGGTCAGTCATATCAAGTTCGTTGTTATTGGCAAAATGTATATTACTCATTATGGAACTGAATTTATTGCGTGACATAGCGGCCGACACCATGGAATTGTGTACATCCCCCGCAGTTTCCCAATACATAGGGCGACGAGGCAGAGGAGCGTAGCCGCTTATTAGAAGAATCGATAGGAAAAGCTTGAGTGATGTAATGTCCAGATCAAAATTGTCATGACCTTTTTGAGCAGCGTATTCTTTGCTTTCGTTGCATATTCTGTGTATTATTTCTGGTGTCATAAACAACTCAAATAATGACACTGGTGACAGATGGTTTTCTACTTTAGGTGGGGGTATGGTCCATGGAAACTTTTCCTTTCTGACGGCCTCCTTGAAGTCGCTTTTGACCCATGACGGTTTATACGGAACTTGTTTCTTTGTTCTCTTGTGCTGCGGACCCTGTTCCACTATATCATCTGCAGTGTCCTGTGTATTATTTTCTGCATTGTCCTCCTCTGCAGTGTCTTCTGCACCGTCCGACTCTTCCATTCCAATAACATCAGTTCCATTGGGTCTTCGTAGTTTCATCGTCGCTTCCGCCAGAAGTTGATTACGATTGAGACTGTTTGGATCTCCACACACCTCATTCTCATCACCAGAATCTTCGTCAGTGTCTGCACCAGAGGTTATTGGAGGAACAATTGATATTTCGGCGCTCTGAAGACATTCATCGTCTGTATCTTCAAGCAATTGTAGCACCTCATGAAGCCGGTACCTGCAAAATATATGAAATTAGTTATTACTTATTTATTTGCTCTGATGTTGAAATGACGTAAAAGTATTC
>NC_088920.1:18720000-18840000 GCF_038396675.1 Hydra vulgaris | reverse complement strand
TATATATATATATATATATATTTTTCGTTGTCAACAAATTCTGGTACCCCTCCAAAAACAATAATGAATTGATAATGCATGATTTTTCAAAAACAATAAACTTGTCAAGCCTGACTTTATAAAAACAATAATAATTTGGTAAACATGATTTTCTTTTCCTGAATCCACGCTTTGAGTCTAATAATGTTTGATTCATTTCAAGATAATTGACTAAATGCTTATTAGGCTGTTACGCATATGAAAAATATGCAAATCTTCGCAACCTAATTTTGAAGTATACTAAAAGATTTTTTACTGTCTACTTTATACCGTATATTTTTGGAATTTACTTACTAATTATTTACTTACTTTTGGAATTTTTTACTAACTGTCGACTATATACCGTATATTTTGGAATTTAATCAAATTTAATATTCAATTAAATTATCTTCTATATAGAAAAGTTTTGGTTTTATTAAGAGAGTATATTAATAATTTTTTGTTTTTAAAAAGAAATTATTAGTTGCTCTTTTTAAATTCTTGTTTAAATGTTATATATATCACAAAGTTCTGTGTGATTTTGTGACACAAAATTAGATTTTGTGTCACAAAATCTAATTTTGAAGTAAACTAAAAGATTTTTTACTAACTGTCGACTTTATATAGTATATTTTTGGAATTTAATCAAATTTAATATTCAATTAAATTATCTTCTATATAGGAAAGTTTTGGTTTTATTAAGAGAGTATATTATTAATTTTTTGTTTTTAAAAAGAAATTATTAGTTGCTCTTTTTAAATTCTTGTTTAAATGTTATATATATCACAAAGTTCTGTGTGATTTTGTGACACAAAATTAGATTTTGTGTCACAAAATCTAATTTTGAAGTAAACTAAAAGATTTTTTACTAACTGTCGACTTTATATAGTATATTTTTGGAATTTAATCAAATTTAATATTCAATTAAACTATCTTCTATATAGAAAAGTTTTGGTTTTATTAAGAGAGTATACTAATAATTTTTTGTTTTTAAAAAGAAATTATTAGTTGCTCTTTTTAAATTCTTGTTTAAATGTTACATATATCACAAAGTTCTGTGTGATTTTGTGACACAAAATTAGATTTTGTGTCACAATATATATATATATATATATATATATATATATATATATATATACATATATATATATATATCACAAAGTAATAATATAACATAATATATTATATGAAAACATCATAATACTATAAAATTAAGCAGTACAGTTTAGGTAGCTATTGATTGAGATTGGCAGAGTTATATAAAAGAACTAAGACTTTATCTTTTTGTATAACACTACTAATCTTTAATAACTTGAATAACCTCTGAAAATCTCTTTATTAACTATCAGTATGGGTTTTTGTTTTTGAGCACAGTACTATTAGTTGATAAGTATAGTATACTTATCTACTATTAGCAGATAAGTATACTATTATAGTAGACAAGTATAGTATACTTATCTACTATTAGCAGATAAGTATACTATTATAGTAGACAAGTATAGTATACTTATCTACTATTAGTACTGTGCTCAAAATATCCTTAGAGTAGTTTAAGGCTCAACAATATGCATTACGCTGTCTATAATAAGTTTAGAAAAAGACTTTTTTTTACAAAATCCCAGCTTATTTATAGATATTAGCATTATGATTATATGTAAAAAACATTTAATGTTTAATTTACATATAATCATAATGCTATATCCATTAATTGATAGATGGGAACCTTTAAAATACTTCATTCAATGCTGCAGAAGAATCATAAATGTGATTAACTTAAGCTTTCCCTATCTAAAATATTGTATTGGGTGGAATGGTATTTGAACTGTGTGAAAAATACTGTGGAATCTAAAGTCAAATATTTTGGTGAGTAATAGATGATTTATTGAATTATAAAGAAAATGCGTATTATAGAGCCCAAAAAAAAAGGTTAAAAAACACAATATCAGCATTAAATAGCTAGATATACTAACAAATTAACTAAAATATTAGTTTTTAACCCAACAATTGCATCGCATTATAAGTACTTTGCATAAGTACTGAGATGATGAATACGTAAAAAATAAACATCTTAAAAAAATGACAAATTTTTTCATAATGAAAAAGTTTTAACTAAATACTAGTCATAATCAATTTTGATGTCTTGCAAATATAACAGGAGTTAAATATATATATATATATATATATATATATATATATATATATATATATATATATATATATATATATATATATATATATATATATATATATATATAATAAGGAGCAAATAATATAAAAATAAATAATATAAAATAAGGAGCAAAAGTTAAAGCTTATGTTTCCCGCCGAGGCCAATATATGTATGTGTGTGTACACTTTTATATTTTGAAATAAATGACAATAATTTCAAGGTACATCCTTTTAAAAAACTCATACACTAAATGAATTATAGTTCCTAAGGGATTGTCTATAAATTACACAATGCTAAATTTGTTTTGAAAACAGAAGTAAACAGATCTTAAGCCCTTTTACAAGGCCATTTTTATTAAACTTAATGCGCTATTTTGATTTTTGATTGAACTTAATGCTCTGCAAAGGAAAACTTTTTTGTTTTGTTTTTGTAGTGAAATTTAGTGTTACACCAGCTTGGCAACAGACTGTAAAAATGTGAAGTACTGATAAAGAAAATTTTAGATGAATGTTTCGAACTTTGGGCTAATTTGAATTTTCCAACAAGTGATAAAAGATCATTGCCAAGAATGATAGAAAAATTAATTAAAAAGAGACAAATAGAAATCAAAAAACCAGGTAGTTGATGGTTTATTAGATATAACAAAAGAGGAAGAACTTTGGTTACATTCTGAAGAAAAAAGTCTTTATTAGAAAGCAACTCTGGACATCTGGTAGAGTTGGATATAGTATAATGAAGCTTGATGATCCTAAAAAAAATACATCCTTCAAAGAAAATTAAAAAAGAAAACGCTCCATTGATGCCATCAACTTTAATTTGGAATGAATACAGAGAGGAACACAAAAGTAGTAATGAGTCAGTGACAATGGCAGTAATTATGAACTTTCAATAAATATTATTAAACAAAAAAATTAAACGGAGGAAAGTCCAGGCTGTTAAATTAGTTTGTCAAGCAAAGCTAAGTTCACAAAAAGCTGCCACGATATTTCAACAACTCAGATGGCTGGTGTCAATCTTCCTGCACCAACTCAACCAGCAATCTATGTGGCAGTCATCAGGGAAGGTAAAAAGTTACAAGATAAATTTAGAAAAGAATTGAAGGTTGAGAATTGGTCTTTACATTTTGATGGAAAAAAGATACCTGGGGTGGAACATCATGTTGTCCTAATAAAGAACAATAAAATAGAGGATAGGCTAAAGCCAATGGTATTGAAGAATGGAAAGTCAAAGATTTTTTGAAAGACATCTAGAACTTTTGAATGAATATAATTTATGGGGATCTATAAAAACGATCCTGACAGACACTACAAATGTTAACACAGGGAAAATATGTGATAAAGTAAACAGTGATAAAGTAATTAATGATACATTTTAAGTGTGTTGACTTTTAGAAACCTCTCTATGTTGCTTGTCAACATCATATATTAAATCGATTATTAAAGTTATGTCAGGATGAATTTTTCGAAGGTAATACCAATTCACATATATTTTCATATTATTTTGTTGAACCAATACGTAGTAAATATGACTATTTAACATTAAACTTTAACAATAGTAGTGCACAATTAAAGGAGAATGAACTGAAATGGAGAGATTACATGCAGTTTTTGAAGCATCTGATTAACGTAGTGAAATACTTTTGGAATGAAAACAATTTTCTTAAGGTTATTTTTAAAAGTTTAACAAATATTAGCCAATCTAGATCCCCCAATCAAAACTCCCAGCCAATTTATTTACTACTTGCTTACATACTAATTCCTTCAGACAGACAACAAATTGAGATGGCAGTTAAACTTGTTAGTGGAAAATGGCCAGATATCTGGTTTTCAAACCAAATGTTTAACCTTGAAAATGGTAAAGAATTGGAGGAAGCCATTAAAGATCATCCAAAGGCTATTGAGACATTCACAAAGTTTTGTTGTGATATTCTTTTGCCTATAAATATGCAAAGATCTTACATTTGTGCCGAACAAGCAGTAAAATTTTTAGAATATATCAAAAGTCTTTGCAAATCTGAAGAAACTTTGTATTTAAATTATTTATTAACAAATCATGAATAAAGCAAATTCAAACCTTTTTAGTTAATGTAGTTTTATCACACATAGTTTTTTTAATGTTTTGTTAATTTAATCAATATAGCTTTATTTATATGATATATATTTGTTATTTATTTGAAAATAACTTATTATTTCAAGACAAAGCCGAAAATATTTTACTTTGAATAACCAGTAAAGAATTTCTAGGCATATTTGTTATGTGATTAACAGCTTTTGGATCGGCTTTCTAGTAGGCCAGTGAGTGATATATGGGCTGTAAAAAAAAACAAAAAACATATATATATATATATATATATATATAATATATATATATATATATATATATATATATATATATGTAAATTATGTTAATGTATTTTACAAATAGAGTACTCAATGTTCTTAAAGAACAGAGCAATAATAAATTAAATTAGTAAAAAACACTTATCTAACTTTTATCTTCTACTTTAAGTTTCATCATTGCTGGATCATTTGGAAGAGCTCTTCCTAATGATCCAGCAATGGTGAAACTTAAAGTAGAAGATAAAAGTTAGATAAGTGTTTTTTTACTAATTTATATATATATATATATATATATATATATATATATATATATATATATATATATATATATATATATATATATATATATATATATATATATATATATATATATATATATATATATATATATATATATATATATATATATATATATATATATATATATATATATATATATAGAGTGAGTGCCCAGCCCATATAATCACTCAATGTATAACTTAGGTAGAAAAGAAATAAAAATGGTTTCGTAAAAAGATTATATAATATAAAATGGCGCTACTGCAGTTTCTTCTCCCCCCCCCCCCCCTTTTTTTTATTGTTGATTATGATAGAGAATTTTATGATGATTAAGAATCGTATAAAAACATAGGTCTGAAAACCAACAAAAAAGTGCTCTTAATTGCTGTTGAAGTTTAAAAAATTACACTAAAAAACGCTAATATTCGCCATATTTTCATGCTCGGTTATAAATAAAATTCTTTTCAACGACGAATTTAAAAAAGCCTGGTTTCTATCAAGAATGTAAAGCAAAACTGTTAATAAATGCTGAACGCATTATTTTCTGATTTATCTCTAGCCCAATCCCTAACCCTGTCTCAAATCATGTACTTTTAATCACGCCAATCCCTATTTGTCAATCAATGTTTGTGCATTTAGTTGTGCCAATCCCTATTTGTCAGTCGATATATGTACATTCAATATATGTAAACGAAAATTATAATAGTTAGCACTTACCGTTTATAAAAATATTTTTTCGGATGTGTTTTATTTTGTGAAGTTTTCTCTCTAAAAAACTATTTCAGTTCAACTCAATTACCAATTAAAGGTAATTTAACCCTAGGGAGTATTTATTTGATATGTTTTTTATATTTTATTTATTATGTGAAATGAATTCGATTAGAAAGATGCAAGGTTCAAAAAAGAAAAAAAAATTCGAAAAAAGCTTTTGTATTCAGAAGAACAACTACATGCAGCACTTAGAGCTTTAAATAAAGGTGAAAAAATTTCATGTGTCAGCAAAAAGTTTAATGCTCCTGAAAGTACCTTACGCGACAAATTATCTGGTAAAAGCCAACCCAAACGGCAAAACTCTGGCTTTAAATCATATCTTGGAGAAGAAATAGAGAATGAATTGTTTGCTTGGTTAATGCAGTGCGCTAACATGGGTTTTGCGATTACAAAAAAGTTATTAATTGAGGCGGTACAAAAAATAGTTATAGAGCGAGGTATAAAAACACCATTTAAAAATGATATCCCAAGTAAAAACTGGTGTTATAAATTTATGCGTCGTCATAAGGAATTATCGCAAAAACGAGCAGAGCATATTAGTCGAGCTAGAGGTCTTATAACTGAAGCATCGATAAGAAAATGGTTTAATGAGATGTATGAATTATTAGGCGATGATGCGCAATACCTTAATGATCCATCTCGTGTTTTTGATTTAGACGAAACTGGTTTTGAGTTAGCACCAAAAACTGAAAAAGTAATTGGCATTAAAGGAAGAAATGTTTATGAAAAATGCAACAACAGCGATAAGGAAAACCTTACAACTCTATTTTGCGTAAACGCAAATGATGAATTTGCACCATCATTAACATTGTACAAGTATGCTCGAATGATAAAAACTATTGCTGCTGCTGCACCACCAGGTTAGGGATTCGGTAGAAGTGACAGCGGCTGGATGACCGCCGAATGCTTTTATGAGTACTTCACAAATGTGTTAGTACCATATTTGAAATCTTTTAATACACAATTACCTATATATATGTTCATGAACGGACATCGCTCGCATCTGTCTAAAGAGCTCAGCATGTATTGCTCTTCGGAAAGAACTCATTTGATTTCGTTGTTTCCTAATGCTACACACATCTTACAACCATTAAATGTGTCAGTTTTCGGACCAATGAAAAAAAAATGGCAGAACATTTGTCGGCAATTTAAATTTGCAAAGAAAATGTACCAATGTTGTTGAATAATTTTGTTATGGATCCAAGTATGAAAAAAAATATTATTAACGGATTTAGGTCGACAGGAATATACCCATTTAATGCGAGCAATGTTGATTATAAAAAAGTAATTCAACGTGTTAAATTGAATTCCACAATTGATAATAATGAAACGAATCTTTCAAGCCATAATAATGTGGGAAACTTATTTGGAAACAACGTTGCACCTGAAGTATTGCTACAGTTTGAAAAAACTGGAAATAAAGAATAGGGAGGTAAAACTGGCTTCAGAGAATTATTTAATTTTTAGAAAAAACTTAAATTTAACGATAGCTCCAAACAAGCCATAAATTTAATTGAAGCCAACAATAATGTATTGAACAATGGTATCGATAAAGAATCGTATTTAGATATTAGCAGTACGCAAAATGAAATCGTATCTAGTAATGTTAGCGAATTTGGAAAAAGCGTAATAATTAATGAATCTGGTGAAAGTAAATTAGCAGCAGATCCACCAGATTCAAATAAACAAATAATAAAAGATGTAAACCCATTACACGACTTTCTTTTATGGCCAAAACAACCAATCGCGAAAAAAAGGCTGAAACAAGTTGAACGATTACCGAGCGTTATCCAAATGGTTAGAGATTCAAATAACCAGAGAAAATGCAAAGGAAGAAGAAGATATCAAAGAAATTGAACGTAAAAAAAAAGCTGCTGAAAAAAAAGAATTGAAAGAAAAAGAAAAAGAAAAATCTAAAAGAAAACAAGTTGTAACAAAAGAAAATAAAAATAAAAGACAAAAAATCAAAAATATTTAAAAAAAAAATTTAAAAAGAAAAAAAGTTTAAATTCAGAATAAAGCTTTGGTGGATAATTTTATAACCAATGTCTTCTTTGTTTTGTAATCGTATTAAATTTATGTATTTTGTTTCTTGATTTAAATATATAAAAGTAAAATTAAAATATACGATTTTTTTCATACACGGTAGATGCAGAATCGATTACGGTAGGTGGTGCTTTATCACGGTAGGTGAAGAAACATACTAGATCTTACAAATATTTAAAAATAACATGAAAAAAATAACTTTACTCAAATTCGAATTATATAATTTAGTTAATAATTGAGTATAAAATATTAATTCGAAAACCCTAAATAAAAATCTGTTATGGTTTTGGAGTTAAGAAGTTTTGAAGTTAAAAGTTTTCTTAAAGTCGCGGTAGGTGGTGCCGTGACCCTAATGACGTTATTAAAAAAAAGTAACCGCGAAAATAAATTTATCTACTTATTGGGTGATATGAATTTAGATTGTTTTCAATACCACGTCAATAATAAGATTAAAAAGTTTTATAATGGCATTCTCGAAAATGGTGCGATTCCTTTGATTAGCAAACCGACAAGAATTACTCAATAAAGTGCTTCTTTAATTGATAATATTTTAACCACTGATGTTTTTAACGTATCCTTAAAAAAAGGCATAATTAAAAATGACATATCTGATCATTTTCCTGTTTTCTTTTCTATAAATATAGATAATAAATTACTTCCTAATGAAAAACGGGTTTTCAAAAAGCGAATTTTTACAAATAAAAATGTTGAATCTTTTTAAAGTACAATTATCTTTATTTGATTTAAGCTTTATTAACGCCTCTGATAATACAAGCATAGTTTATAACTCCTTTTTTAAAACTTTCTATGATATTTACGACACTAATTTCCCTGAAGTTAATTTAAATCTCAAAGCTAAAAGTATTAAATCGCCTTGGATTACAAAGGGTTTGCGTAAGTCTTCAAAAATTAAACAAAAATTATACATTAATTACTTAAAATGTAAAACAAATGAAAATAAAATTATATATAAAAATTACGCTAAACTTTTTGAAAGCCTCAAAAAAAAACAAACAAAAAAAAATATTATTTAAATTTACAAGATAAATATAAATTAAATTTTAAGCGTACTTGGTTTATAATAAGAGAAATTACTGGCAGCAAAAAAAGTACATCTCTCCCTTTGCCAAACATAATTAAGCATAATAATGAATTTTTATATGATAAAAGACATATTACGGAAGAGTTTAATACATATTTTGTGTCTGTAGGACCAAATCTTGCAAGAAACATTCCTATAGCAAACAGTTTAATGATTGATCTATGTTTCCCTCTAAACTCTTACTTGAACTCTTTTGAAGAGTTTGAAATTGCATTTAAAATGTTGAAATCTAACAAAGCAGTAGGCCCTGATGGTATTGACGGCAACATTATTATAAGTTCATTTGATGTTTTAAAAGCTATACTCTTTAAGATTTTTTCAATATCAATTAAACAGGGAGTTTTTCCACAAGCTCTAAAATTAGCAAAAGTCATACCAATATTCAAATGTGGTGACATTGAGAATATAAGTAACTATCGTCCAATTTAAATACTTTCTGTATTCTCTAAAGTTTTAGAAAGAATTTTGTACAATAAAATTTATAATCATCTTACTATAAACAGTTTATTATACAGCAATCAATATGGATTCCAAAAAAACAATTCCACTGAACATGCCATTTTACAATTTGCAAGAAATATATCTGACTCATTTGAAAATTCTCAATTTATTTTTGGTGTTTTCATTGACTTGGCAAAAGCTTTTGATACTATTGATCACAAAATTCTTTTTAAAAAGTTGGAGTGGTACGGAAATACTGGAAATATATTAATTTGGCTTAAAAGTTACCTAAATAATCGGAAACAGTTTGTTTATGCGGATGATAACGTATCATCTAATTTGTTAAATATTTCATGTGGAGTTCCTCAAGGATCCATATTAGAACCCCTCCTATTTCTAATATATATTAATGATCTACCAAAAGCTTCTAACCTAATGACAATTATGTTTCTTTATATCGATAACATAATTATTAAAAGAGTTCTAGTGACAAAATTTTTAGGTGTATATATCGATAAAAACCTTAATTGGAAAAGCCACATTGCTAACTTATACAATAAAGTTTTAAAGAGTATAGGCATTTTATACAAAATAAGAAACTTTCTAGATAAACATACCTTAATTCAGTTATATTATTCGCTAATTCATTGCCATATTAATTATGCAAACATTGCTTGGGGTAGTACTTATAAAAGTAAACTTAAACCTCTTTATCGGCAACAGAAACATGCAGCACGCCTTATAAATTTCAAGGACCGTTTTGCTCACGCCAAGCCTCTTTTATATGATATGAAAGCACTCAATATATATGAGTTAAATGTTTTTAATATTCTTTGTTTTATATATAAATGCAAGACCCACCTATCACCCGTTTCTTTTCGTAACTTTTATTTACAAAGAGATAGAAATAAATTTATTATAAGGAACAATAATTTAAATCGAGAACCATTTTCTCAAACTAATTTTGGAAAATTTTTTATTTCATTTCGCGGACCATTTTTATGGAATAGTATAGTTCTAAATGCTTCTAAAGATTTTTCTCAAGAATGTAATTTTGATTCTTTTAAACAAAATCTTAAAAAACTCATTTTTTCAACTGAAAATATACTAATCTACTTTTAAAATTTAAAATTTTTTGAAAATCCCTTATCTATATTAGTATATGTATATATTTAATGTTTATTTTTTTTTTATTTATTATTTTGTTTGATTTTTTATCCACAAGCAATTAGCGGTTTCTCTGTGACAAAACCTGATGGTCTTTTTTGATTATCCGCGTTCTTTATATTTATTTCTATTATTTATTTCTTAACGATATCTTGACTTGTTAACTTTTATTATTGTAATAAAGTTTTGTTTATTTAAATTGTAATAATTATTGTAATAAAGAATATTAATAATATATATATATATATATATATATATATATATATATATATATATATATATATATATATATATATATATATATATATATATATATTAGGTTATTTTTTTAGGTTATTTTATTAGCAGAGAAAGTCAGGCAGCGAAGAGACGGCACTTTCTCCGTAAATTTTACGGTTTCCGTATTTGATTTTTTCCACTCAAATTAACGGAAAAACTCCGTTATTCAGCAAATCGACTCATTTTACAGAGTTTACGCGAAAGTCAAAAATAAAAGAATGCAATTTATATGTTGTTATAAAAATGTAATTCGACTATTCAGAAACTACTCGTATTTTAAATGATTTAAAATTATATACACATCAAACACAACATAAAAAAACTCAGTAGTTTTGAGTACTTTAGCCACTTACAAAACATCTAAAAAAATCTATTTTAATCATAAAGCCATACGAAAAATGTGCCAACTCTAAAATATGTGATATCTGATAATGCACAACTATGAGTAGCTCAGTTTTTACTATTTTTTTAAATTAAATTTACTTGGACTTAGCGCGTTTTATCGAACTCGTCACTTTTAACGAACTCGTCATATATTGATGAAATAGTTATTATAATAACAATAGTTATAATAGAATGAACTCGTGATACGTTAATAAAATAATTATTATATAATAATAATACTTATAATAAATATAAACAAATTATATTATAGTAGTTAATAAATATATTATATAATATTTATGATAACAAATAATATTTTATTATGACAAATTGTTCTATATAATAATAGTTATTATATATATATTATGTTATAATAGTTATAATAACTATAAAGAAAACATCTTTTGATCTATTGGTACTCTGTCTATTCTATTTGGGTGATGTCCGGCATACTGTATTTTACCAGTTTTTTTTTATTTAATTTTCTATTTCAGGATTCATTTTTGCGGTACACCTACATAGTAATTAGATCAGATTAATAAATCATTGTTAACAGTAAAAAAAAAAAAAAGAAAGTAATGTTGAAAATATTTAAAAATTGCATGTAGACTGAGCATGTAGAGCGTACAGTTGCAAATATTCAGGATGCAGTGATATAGAAGAAAGTGTAGGTTAGAAGTAGATAAAGCTAGAGAATACATTGCAGGTAATATGACACGGTTTGTAGATTTGGGGTTCTAATATCAAGGAAACACCCTATGAAAATCCTTTTAGGTGGTAATTGTTTATACTAATTGTAGCACAAAATGAGTAATTTCAAAATCCCGCATTAAAATCCAACGGACTTATTGAGCAATTAAGTTTTTATCTAAAAGTGTTCCTTCCATATACGCTATGGATAGCTTTTAAGACCAAAATATTTGTTTTCGTAAAAATAGGGACTTTTTTTTTTATCCATTTATTTTCTGCAAGACTTCACTTACGAGATAAATAATAATTTTGTTTCTGATAATTGATTAGAATACTCTTCAAGGAAAGACACATAGGAAAACAAATCTTTCAAACTAAAAATTCTAAAATAAATTATGTAAAAAATCTTTCCAATGCAGATTTTAGATTTTCTTGCTATTATACTCAGTTACACATTTCAGGAGATGCTTGGCAGTATCAGGGTGGGAAGAATCTTGTTTGTACCTATCCCAATGAACCTTGAATTTTGAGTGCAAGGCTTTTGTTGCCTGCTTACTGAAGAGGCCCAATTTAAATCTTTTTGTCTTGATAAACTCAGGTACATGGAAAAACATGCGCTTTTGGGGTAACTGAAATCGGAAGTTTAATGCAGCTTTGTTGGAATTGATAAATCTTGTATTCGTAGTCAGGGTCCAAATTCTGGCCAAAGCAATAAGTCACAACATCCTTAAATAGAGTAAGTGTTTGAATGAAGCCATGAGCTTTCGCAAAATTTTCCTTTTCTGAAAGCAGTTGGAGTTTGCTCACACCTCTCAAGAGCTTCATGCAGTCATTCTCATTGAAATGACAACCATGGAAAGGCTGGATGGGTATGTGAATTGATGAGGGGCATTTCTTGGCTTTAGGCCAAAGACCACAAAGAGTGTTGATCAAGTGATTTACCACACTAAGTAGCAAATAAAGCACCATGGGTGGGATAGCCTCAAGGACGAGCTTGTCATCTGGAAAATTGATCTTGTGAACCATATTTTTGAAGTCCTTTTATTTTCTCAAATCTCCTCCTCCTCTGATGAACTCGGAATGTTGTCTTCTGATCTCACCAAAAGTTCTCAGGATGCCACAGTTTTGGAGATTCGGTGATGAGGCATCACACCAATAACATGGATGCTTGCTGCTGTAAGACTGTATTCCACATAAAATGTTTTCAAGCTTGAGATCACAAGAAATGATGAGAGAATCTTTCTGACATTCTACTTGAACTTGAATGAGATTCAAAATAGCCTTCACATTATGGTAGCTCTCTGAAGTGCTTTGTGCAAGCGCTATCAGAATTTGTTGCTTTACATTTTTTGGTTGAGGGTTGATTCACCAGTTTGATAGTTTTATGAACTGGGCTGTTTGATGGCGTTTCATCCTCCTCCAAAAAAATGTGAGTGAGGCTTACTTTCAGAAAGGAGCCTCCTCCACCAATTCCCAACTTCAAAATGGCAGATTCTGTTAATTTTCGAGCTGATTTAAAGTCTTCACTGAGACTGGTGAGACTTTGGCAATGAACCACCTAGCATGATTCCTTATTTTCTGCCAGATGCTTTTCTTTTCCCTTGAGCTTGGCAATTTGGCAGAGTAAACACTCACAAACATTAGAAAAACGAGTTGCAGATTTGATTAAAATTGTCTCAAAATGGTAAAGTTTTGGCACAACGGTTGTTTTCCCATCACAAAGCTTTTCAATCTGAGATCGGCATAAGATACAAGTTGTAAAAGGCACTCTCTCATCATTAAAATTGAGATCTTTCTGGATTTGTTGAAGGATTTTTGATTTATAGTTTTCGGTCAGCTCTTGGTTACCTTTTTTCATGCAAATGACACAAACAGATTTTCTGCATTCTTCATGGGTCTTTGCAAACGTTGGCATCTTCAAACTTCCAAATAATTTGACAAAAACCTTGTTTACAATTTTCTTTGTTTTGTACAACTGCCTTTTCCGGAAAAATCTCTGGATACGGACACAAGGTTCGAGCTTTCAAAAATGCTCCTGAATTAACGTTATAAATGAAATTTTGAAA
Organism: Hydra vulgaris; assembly: GCF_038396675.1. NCBI lineage: Eukaryota > Metazoa > Cnidaria > Hydrozoa > Anthoathecata > Hydridae > Hydra > Hydra vulgaris. The sequence continues at coordinate 18,826,248 of NC_088920.1, read as the reverse complement.
AAAGTTATAAAAATAAGAAAACTTAAATATTTGATTGGCAACATTTCTTATTTTATTAATTTTTTTCACAAAGCATGTTTACTGTATGAAATTATCACCGACAAAGTCCGAATTTGGATCATTTAGTTTATAAACACTTAGAGATACAAATTTCCAATTGGATGTTAATGAGGGATTTCAAAACACCTCAATATGGACTCCCAGAGGCATTTACTATTACCAACTAAAAGGATTTTCATAGAGTATTTCACTATTATTAGGACCCCAAATCAACAAACCGTGATAAAAAGCTATGGATTTTTATATATTTTTTATTAACAAGTATGAAAGTATATTATCATAAATGACCCTTATCGTTGTGCGTGTGCAACCCATGATTTCAGCAGGCAGCTTTTCCAAGAAACTTTGAAAACATCCATTCAATTGTATAGCCTAGCACTGGAGAATTCAGATGTAGGTACATTTGAAATTCAAGGTTGGGTTAAAACCGAAACCAAAAGATGAACTTGAGAAAAACTTTGAACGGTAGTATTTCATTTTAAAAGTTACAATCAAAGTTTTTTTTTTTTTTTTTTTTTTTTGTAATTATTTATTTTACCGTTTAAAAATGTTTACATTGCAAATACATTTATATAAACTATTGGCTGGAGCAAAAAGAAGGCGTATTCAGCCTTATCGCCGAGCCCCATTTAAAAAAAAATAACAGCAATAAATTCTAAATTACCGTAACGTAAAAATATATATAAAATAACAAATAGAAGTGAAAACCGAAAATAACTAGTATAATTAGAAATAAAAAATAGTTTTTTTTTTTTTTTTTTTTTTTTTAAAGAAGTGTTGAAAACAATTGCTAAAATGTTTAATAAAAAATAAAAAAGTCAAAAAAAAAAATAAAATTACTTGAGGATAAAAGACAACAAGAAATGAAATTTCATAATTAATATATAAATTATTAACATCATCAGTGATATTTTATATATATATATTTTTTTATTTTAAATATTTTGTATTAATTTATATTAATCACTGATACAATTAAATCTATTTTTTATATGATTGTTTTTAGTTTAAAATAAACATTTAAAGTTGGATATATCCATGAATAATAATAATTGTTTTGATTCGTCCTTAAATTGCTCTAATGTAGTCTGTTTATTGTTAACAATATCTGGAAACTTTTTCCACAGATTAGGTCCGCGGTATTTAATTGAATAGGAAGTTAATTTTAATTTATATTTTGGAACAATAAAATTGTTATCTGAAAACTTTGTTGAGTATTTATGGTTAATTTTATTAAAATACGATTGAAATATTTTTAGAGATAATCCATTTTTTGTTTTAAACATAAATAATAAAACTTGGTGTAAATTAAGTTTATACACATTTAAAACACCGAGCACGCGTAGTAGTGGTTCGCAAGGAACACTTCTGTCGGCTCCAAATACTATTCTGCATGCATGTTTTTGTTTGTTGTAGAGTTTCTTTAGCTTTGTATGGTTAGTACTACCCCACACAATATTACAAAAAAGACAAATAACTATGGATAAAGGCAAAATACCATTTTTTCAGGGATGATATATTTAGAAAAGGTTTCGCCCTAAACATCATTGCAATATTTTTTGAGATTTTTTTTTCAATACTATTTATATGTGAATACCACAGTAAATTTTCATCCAATTTTACTCCTAAAAAATTTATGAATGATTCTCTTTTAATAAAAGTGTTATTAATTTTAAGATCTGTTAATTTAAGAGGAATATTTTCAGATTTACTTACTTTATGAAAAGGTATATATTTTGTTTTATCAGCATTTAGTGAAAGTTTATTACTTTCAAACCACTCACTAACTTTACATAGCTGTTCGTTAACTATTTTAAAAAGTGATTTAACATCTCTGTGAGAAAAAAAAAAAGATTAGAATCATCAGCAAACAAAATTAGGTCTAAAAGATTTGTTGATAAGTATACGTCGTTTATGTACAACAGGAATAAAAGGGGTCCTAAGATAGATCCCTGAGGAACCCCGCAAGTTATGGAGTATGGAATTGTATTTGTTTGATCATAGTATAAAAATTGCTTTCTGTTTGTCAGATAATCTTTGAACCAAAGTAAGTTTTTATTTTTTACTCCGTAGTTTTCGAGTTTTGTTATTAGAATATAGTGATTTACGGTATCAAAAGCTTTGGACAGATCAATGAAAACTCCTAATGTAAAACAGTCATTATCTAAGGCGTTAGATATTTGATTGGAAATTTCAACTACTGCGTGTTCAGTAGAATGCTTATTTTTAAAGCCAAATTGTTTGCAATACAACATATCATTCTCAGTTAGATGATTATAAAGTATGAATCAAATGGAATGGAATTATTAGGAATTTTAGAGGCCAAATTTGGGCCAATATTAACAAAGTAGTTGTTTAGTTCTTCAGCTATAATTGATTTTTCATAAACTAACGTTCCATTAATTAAAGGATTTTTTGGCAGCGTGCTGTTGTTGTAATTATTTTTTCCAATTAAATCCTTAATTACATTCCATATTTTTTTAGTGTTTCCATTGGTTTTTTCTAATAACTGTGCATAATAAAGTTTTTTCGAGTATTTTTTGGTTTTTTCAAATATATTTTTATAATTTTTGTAAATTATTTCATTTTTATAAGATTTTTTTTAAGATATTTTATATATAATTTTTCTTTCTTTTTTGAAGATTTTAGTAAACCTTTAGACATCCAGGGAGTTTAGAGCGACTTATTAGTTATAATTTTTTTTATTTCTGGAAACGCTATTTCATATTGTTTGCAAAATTGATGAAGAAACAATTCATATGCATTATTAGCATCATTTGATTGCAGAACTAGATCCCAATCAAAGCAATTTTGTAAACAGTTTTTAAATTTTTTAAAGGAGTTTTCATTGATCTGTCGCCGAATTAAGGTGGATTTTGTGGACATATTGTTTATTAAAAGGCTATTTGTAGCTAAGAATGTAGGAAAATCATCCGAAATATCGGTCTGTATTATACCTGTGTAAAGAGGGTTATTATGAAAGTTGTTAGTTATGATGTTATCAAGAAGAGTAAAAGACCTATTTGTTATTCTTGTAGATTTGTTTATTGTTGGGATAAGGTTATTTTGTAGAAGAGTGTTTATAAAATTCTTAGCATTAATATTTGAGGCATAGTTAATTAGGTTGATGTTAAAATCTCCGACCATATAAATATGTTTTCTTTTATTTATAATTTTGTTTAGAAATGTTTTAAGATGAGTTTTAAATTTTTTTAAGTTTCCAGATGGCGGTCTATAAGTAGTATTTATAATTGTGTTTCTTTCTTTATTATCTACTAATTCAATGCACAAAGACTCACAATCCGTTTCATTGGCGCAGAGATCGTTACGTAAGACAAAATTTATTGAATTGTGGATATAAATACAAACGCCCCCACCTGCATTTACTTCACGTGCTTGATGAATTGATGTGTAATTAATTAGTTCAAATTCATAATTGGTTTCACCGCATTTACACCAAGTTTCTGTCAGACAAATAATTTTAAAATCATGTTTAATTGTATCCATTAATATTTTTAAATTTTCAAAGTTTTTATTTAAACTTCGAATATTGATATTTAAAATTGAAAAAATGTTTTTAGTTTTTCTTAGATATTGTGATGATTCAGAAACTGAATAGTATTGACTTTCTAGCATTTTGTGACTAAAATAATTTGAATCAGTGCCGTTATCATCGATGATGTCATTTTCATTTGAAGATTTAAATATGAAATTTTCCTCCATTTTTAAAAATAGTTTAAATTAAATATGCATAGTAATAATGAAAATAAAATTGCGTTAATTAATGACAAATATTATAAAACTTATTGCTTTTTTTTTGCATCCCAATCGCGAATTATCAATTTATCGTAAGATATGAAGGCAAACTTACCAGCCACTCTTTCGATTTTCATTTTTTCGCTTAAATCTTTTCGGATTTGTGACGTTTCGAAACAGAAGTCTTCGTTTATATAAACATTTTTCCCTTTTAGTTTACTTGACTTCCTCAAAATTTCGACTTTATCTTTATAATCTAAAAGTTTTATTACTACTGTTCTTGGCTTTTTAAATTCTTTGCTGCCAGTTCTATGGACCCGTTTAATTTTGACATTATTAACAGATAAGATATCTTCAAAAACTTTTTTTACCTTTAATTCGCTTTCCTCCCAGCTTTCACCTTATTTTTTCATCAATTCCATCTACTCTTAAATTATTCCGTCTCGACCGATCTTCTATCTCCTCAATTTTTTTTGTATGCGTATACTTTCTGAATTGTTTTCTTTACTGCAAACTTTTGCTTTAATAACTTTTTCATCAATTAGTTGTTCTTGAAAATTCAAACTAAGTTTTAAATCGTGGATGTCTTTTTCTACTTTTTCTAATGTCATTAAATATTTTTAAGTTTCCACTAATAATACTAATAAAAACTTTTTCTTGTTGCTTTAACATCAGTTCAAATTCTTTTTTGTAATCTTCAAACAATTTTGTTATTTCTAATAATGTAACTGCCATATTAGATAAAAAATTATTTATTTTCTTTAGAAAAATAAATATAAACAAATTTAGCTTTAACGAAGTCGTTTGAAAAAAAAAACACGTCCGCTCGCGATGATAACTTCTGAATGTTTTTTTTGTTAATCAATATAATATATAAATACAAATCAATAACGAAATAAAAATTATTATTCAATAATTAATCTATGCAATAACTTGTATAGATTAGATATGTAACAGTGGCCAGGTGAAATTAATTATGATAATTCAAAAGAATCAAGATTAATTAATGCAATAGATAAGAAATCAATATTTTTTGTATGTTTGGAATACTTCTTGCTAAATTAGATTCGATTAAGATTGTTTAGTTCAGCTGTTATGTTATGTGAATCCTTTGAGATTTTATCAATTATTTGGATGCAATTTTCAAAACACATGACTTGGTTTTAAAATTAGCAGTAATTTTTCTTAAAAGTTGCCTCACAATGTGCATACTTGTATTTTTTGAGTTAATCAAAAATAACAATAGATGCGTTTTGCAAATTTTAGAAAACATTTTATTTAATATAACTATTGCTTTTAACTGATTTTATAATAAATACTTGATAAATAATCATAGCTCCAGAATGCAGGGTAAGCAACATTATTTATTTTAAAAAATCTTTGTATAAAACAGTTGTTACCGCATGTTTCATCTTTTAGATTTATTGATTTATAAATCGCTTTAAAAGACACTTATACTTTTTTTTTTAAATTAATGTTAATTCACCTCCCCAAGTCCGAGAAGGCCACTATAGACAAAAAGGCTACTAATTTTGGTTATAACACTCTCTCAACTCTATAACTCTGAAACATGAACCTTAACCAACAAGGTCGTTATTTTAAGGCCTAGTAGTTTTAAAATATCCAGACTGCGCGGAGAAACAGGTTGAGCACGATACTACCAGAGATGTGATGGGGATTGAACTCAGAACCAGTTGCTAATGAAACAATCGCTGCACCACTACTCCACTACTGCATAAAATACTGAAATAACTTGATTGAACATTTTTTCTAATCGATCGTTTGTAAACTATGTTACTTTTAATGGTTAATGCTTTTTTTCTTATTGAGTATGATTAAAGTTAATTCTGTTGATATGACTTCTATTGATATATAATTGTTATAATTATGATCTTGGACAATTTTGTGTGAAAACATCCAATTTTTTTATAAAATGCAACCCTAAGTCTTAGATTTATGTTGATTTTTACACCACTCAAAGGCTTTGATAAGCTATTAATATTCCTAAAATTTTATCATCTAATTCCAAACTTTTTCAAAGATTTTTCAAACTTTTTATATTGACATGTATCAAACATGCAATACTGCTGCTGTCAATAATCATTTTTACGCTTATCCCCTAATTACTTTGGTAGCAGCCAGGTCTATAATTTTTATCTCAGCATTTTCAATGACAACATTTGCTGTGTATATTAAGCTTCATAATTGTGAAAGACTGGTATTTTTAAAGAACAACTTGCTCAATGTCTGCAATAAAAACAAAATAGTTATGAAAATATTGGTAATGGTGCCATCAGTGTTTATTCTCTCTGTTGTACCACGAGATATCTACGATTTGTACTATACAATATCTTGGCTTCCTGGTGATGGAGGAATATATGGAGAAAGGTAGTTTTTTTACACTATTTAAAAAAATCATTTGTTTTCATTTTATTTATAAACAATTTATTATTACTTTGTAAATGTTTGTTTGAACATCTTAAAATTTAGATAAGAAATCTCTTAGGACTTATTTTCAAAATGATGTATTCATAATTGAATTTTTTATTACACACACCCAGCATGTCACTCAATTTCGATTTCGAATAATATGCCCATCTACCAAAAACATGACGTCTTTTCTGTTTAATTTCTTTCATTTGTTTAACAGCAGCCCGGTGTCAGTCAAATTATTTATTATCACCTCAAAGTAAGTACTCAAAGTAAATACTCAAAGTAAACACTGCGCTACGTTACGCTACTGCTGTTATTAGCACAAAACCATGAAAAAAGATAATACAAAATTGATTACAAAAGTAAATGAAAATTATTAGCTTGAGGAAATCTAGAGCAAATACAAGATAAAAATCTACATAATAGCTATAAATAAACTTAATTTTTTCAGCAAATATTTCTAATAAAGCTAAAAAAAAAATGCAAATAAAGGCTTTCTGATATCTTGGTTTAAATAGAATTCAGCATAAAAAAACCTCTTTGTAGTATGGTTGATGATCTAGTACTTATAGTAGCCATAAGGCAGTAATTAAAGCACTTGTTTTAGATAAAATTATTAAAAAGGTAAAAAAAGCAAGGCTAAGACCACATGTTCTAATGCCAAGACAAAGACAAAGATTTTCGTGGCCAAATAGTTAAATTTCGACATTATGTCAACGCCAATTTTTATCAAAACTCCAGACAGCAAGTGCGGCAAAATTAAATAATGCAGCCCTGGTGCAGTGGTTAGAGCACTTGCTTTATAAGCAGGAGATTCAGGCTTGAAACGAACTTAGGACATATTTTTGCGTCACGGTAAGGAAGAGACGTGAACTTCCTGGTTAAATGCACTTCCGTGGTGCTCTGTGACAAGACCGTTAGGTCTTCTTGAGGCACCTAAATAACAAACAAAAAACTCATTTTGTATGACTAGACCAAGGTTATGGAAAGAAATTTACGAAGTCTAAAACGCCAAAAACAAAAATACTTAACAAATAAAAAAACTCCCCTCAATTTGAGGAGGCTACAAATTTTATAAGGTCATAACTTTTGAACGCTGAGAGATTATTAGCCTAGTTGAGAATAGTAAAAAAATATTTTATTAACTTATATCTCTCACTTTTGTGGTAGGAAGAGACAGGCAAATATTCTGGGGTTTTTTTGTTCCCATGCTCCGATTATCGCAATGTTTTGCAAACCATTATAATATGATGTAAATGAAAATATATAAATGTTTGTTCCATGTCTACATTGAAGTTAGCTTTCTTAAACACCAACAAATGCATAATATGCCCTGGTGCAACCTCATTTTTAGTACACTTCAATGAGGTTTATGGTGTTGTTCTTGAGTTTTCTTCATGTTATTAATAGTGTAAAACGTGAAAACAAAATGTTTAAATATTGAAAGTTTTTTTATTCAAGATATCTTATTTTTTAACTTTTGTAATTGGAATAACATCTTATTGACTTTTTTTTGTGTCTATAATCACTATTAACTTTACTACATTATTTTTTCAAAACCATCCCGGTGGGAAACAAGTTTTACTGCATTATTTTTTCAAAACCATCATTCAAAATCAATCATCCATTAAAATCTAAATTAAAAAAAAAAAAAACACAAAAAATTCCTCGCTGTTTTTGTTTCTAACTTCTTCCTTTTGCTCGTATGAGTATGATGATCCTTAAGCCAATGATATGCATAGATCGGGTCCGTTGCACTGGTCACGTTTGCCATTATAAATATGTTTTCAAAGTTAAGATGATGAATTTTTGAACATGGTGCGATTACATCAAGATAATTGATTTTAAGAAACCGAAATATACTATGAAAACATCTATGTAGTTCTTGCTCCAGAGTTTAATGAGAAATATATGAGTCATTAATGAGAAAATAATGCTTTTTCATAACATAATAGTGACAGAACAACTGGAACAACACAAATGGTAGTAACTGTCTTATAGTAATTGTCCCAACTTGTTTCACTTTTGATTGAACACAATTTCTTTTTCCCATCGCAGATTCATAAACGAAATAGAGAACTTAAATGTAAAAGATTTTGAAGTTTAGAAACATTTGAAAGGGTAAACTTGAAACTTGTTAGAGACTTAAAATCATCACGAAACACTAGTTGCAGAGAATGAGAAAAGCAAGCTATTTGTTTTGCAGTTGCATTCAGAGATTTATTTAGATCTATATTATCTTTTTTAATTAAGAGTAAATGATTAGTAATTATTAGTATAAAAAAACATAAAAATAAATTATAAGAGTAGAAAATGGTGCGTGTCCTCCTACAGAACATTCGGACAAGAACCATTTTCTACTCTCTTTTTTTGTTATATTAATATTTAAAATCAAATTAACTGTGTGCCAAGTAAAAATTAAAAAAACTTATACAAGGTGTATATTGTGTTGACTAACAACTTGTAGGTTTTTTTATTAGGGTATTTGTTTTAGGTTATTTTATTATACACTGTTAAAAAAATTCGCCGTATTTTCTCCGTAAAAATTAAATTAACGATTTCCGCATTTCATTTTTTCCGTACAAATTAATGGAGAAAGTCAGGCAGCAAAGAGACAGCACTTTCTCCGTAAAATTTACGGTTTCCGTATTTCATTTTTTCAATTCAAGTTAACGAAAAAAATCATTTTTAAATCAGCAAATAGACTCATTTTACAGAGTTTACCCGAAAGTCAAAAATAAAAGAATAGAATTTATGTTGTTATAAAAATCTAATTAGACGTCAGAAACTACTCGTACTTTAAATAAATAAAAATTATAACATAATTTGTTTAACATCAAACACAACTTAAAAAAATTCAGTAGTTTTGAGTACTTTAGCCACTTACAAAACATTAAAAAAAAATCTATTTTAATCATATAGACCATATGAAAAACGTCTAAAATATATGAAATGATATCTGATGATGCACAACTATGAGTAGCTCAGTTTTTACTAGTTTTTTTAAATTAAATTTACTTGGCGCGTTTTCCAGATGAACTCGTGATACGTTAATGAAATAATTATTATATAATAAAAATTATATTATAATAATAATAGTTATAATAAATATAAACAAATTATATTATAGTAGTTATTAAATATATTATATAATATTTATGATCACAAATAATATTTTAATATGACAAATTGTTCTATATAATAAAAGTTATTTTATATACTAGAAGTAAGCAACCCGTAATACGGGTTATTAGTAATTAAATCATTTACAACAATAAAAAACACATTAATAACTTGGTATATTATCTAAAAAATTAAATACAAATTTATCTATAAATAACATTTTAAGTTTTACTCCATATCAGCAATTTCATTGCTTATAGTTAACGACATAAAAACTGCAATAACATCAGTTAAATTCTTTTTACAATCTGTCATAACTTAGCAGGTACCAGTAAAGTAAAGGAAAGTCAAGTAAAGCCTGCAAATACCTAAAAAAAGAAATGACAAAAAAATTACAATTTTTAATTACAAAAGTATTATTTGCATTTTATTGTTAGTAGAATTAGGATAATAATTATAAAGAACAAAAAAAAATAGATTTAACAGCTTAGTTCTATCAACACAAAATACAGTAACAATAGCGCATAGCATAAGATTTTTGTAAACACACATTATTGTCTCCAGAATAATTAGAAAAGAAAATACTATAAAAAGGATAGACAATACAACGTAATAACACCACAACTTTATAAAATATTTTATTAACTAAAATACTTGAACTAAAAAGATTTTATTTGTTACAATATTTGAACAATTGAGGAACAATTAAAGTTATTAATTTAAACAATTATATCAGAAAATAGCAAGCAACTTGTAAGATATTTCTTATAAATGGTCATAATCAATTGTGGTATTAAGAAATATGTAATAAGTTTATTTAATTCTCCCTCTCATCTAAGAGAAAGACGGAGAAAGAAAGAAAGAAAGTGTTTTCAAAGCAGAATGTTAAAAAAAGTAAAAAAACACACAGTAGATAATAGTAACTGGTTTTATTATGTTACCAGTAAACAAAATTATTTTTACCTTGATTAAAAGATAAATTCCCAGCATTTCTTAATTAAGTTACAACTTCTCTTTGACTGTTGACTAATAGTTAATAGATTAAACTTAACATCATATTAAATTTACAAAATTAAAACCATGTTTCAACAGTAAGCTAACTAATCAAGTGATGACAAAGGCAACTAAAAAAAAAAAAGAACAATTATGTTTGAAATTATAAAAAAACTTAAAATCATTTATGTTATTAACTGTTTGTTTATAAATGGTTGTTATAAACTGTTATTAATCTAAATATCACTATCAATATATATACTATAAATCACTCAATATATTACTATCAATATATAAATAATATTACTATAAATAGAAAATTCATTCTTTACTTTGTTGTCAAGTGTCTAAAGTAAAATCAAATTAACAGACATCAACACCGCTTGACACTGAATTCTTGCAAGTAAGTTATCTGCTCGCTGAGCAGCATTTCTTACATTTTAACAATGATTAATTTTATCCTACCTAGATCTATCTCTTTTATTTGACAACAACTATTTTTATGTCACCTATTACCATTTACACTAATAACTTCGAGCCTAATATTAGGCTCGAAGTTATTAGTGTAAATAGTAATAGGTTTATTAAACATATTACCAATAATACTAATATTATTGGTAATATGTTTAATGATAATATTTGACTATTGTCATTAAACACATTACCAATAATATTACTATTTTTACAACTGAATAATAAATAAACATAAAAGAATCATACAAATTGCAATCTTTTCTAACCAAAGACTATATTTCAACTTAAAATTTATTGTAAAACTGAGATACACGATTTCTAACCAATGTTGCATGTTCAGGATTGTGCACCAACTATGCCATTTCTCATGGAAAAAAAGTGAACAAACTGTAGGATCTAAGTTAGTTGACATTCTTAATAAAACTTCTAAATGACCTTTTGGTCATTTAGATGTTTTGATGAGAATGTTTAATAACTTTCCTGGAAGCAGGTACAGGAAGGTAAATAACTTCCCTAACTATAGTTTGCAAATGAAACATTAAATTATGTAAACAAAGTTGATTGTGATGTTATTGCTTTCTAAAATTTACTGCTGCAAGTGGGTCAGAGACATACAGTTGATAGTGTTGGGAGAATATCTTGATCTGGCCTAAGATTTCCTACACAATGAAAAACTTGACCACATATTTTAAAACATAGCGGCCCATGATTTATAGGTTAAACAACATTATCAGTAAATAAAGCAAAATGAAGACAGGCCTATTAAATTGTAATACATTTAAAAAAAATTGATATTGGAATTATGATATAACTTCCTGTAAGTTTTGCAGAAATAGTGAAAATGGAAGCAAAACTACCTTTCTATTATGGCAACATAAAAAATGTGTTTCATCAAGAAATTTTTAAGCACAGCAATGCTAACAGATCTGGCTCATTTCTCATGAATAATTATAATCTAGAACAGTATCGCTTCTTTCTATACAATATATTCTGATTGTCTAGCAGCATTTCTTTTATTTATGTGATAATTACTTTTAACTTGTCTAACCATGATGTACTAATTTAGGTATAAATTTTTTCTTACCAAGCAGCATTTCTTATATTTTGATGACAATTAATTTCAGTTTGCTTCTTTTCAATAAATTATCAATTATTTTTAAGTTGGTAGTTTTTCCTCTAATAACTTATTTAAGGCTAATATCAAACATCAAAAAAAAGAGAAATGAAATTAAATTAAAATATCAAAATATTAATAGTCTAAAGTGGTAAACATATTTACAAAGTGGTAAACATATCTACAAAAAGATAAATAATAATGCTTAAGTAAAAATCAACAAAAACCTACAATCCTAATAACAAAAATATTATTTTGTAATAAAAACAAAAACACTTGTTTAATCTTACTTGGTTTCTCATCTATAAAACAATTTTATTTAACTATTTATAAAAAAAAGAAAGAAATCAAAATGCCTTATGTTAAGCAATGTATTTAAAAAAAAGAATCAAACGCAATTACTTTAGAATATATATGATATATAAACTTCTACAATTTAACTCATTAGCTTAACCACTGGTTTACCATTAAAATTAATAAACTTAAAATTAATGAACAAAATTAATAAACAAAAATTAAAACAATTTATTACAACTTTAAAATTAATAAACAAAATTAAAATTAATTTTAAAATTAATAAACAAAAATTAAAACAATTTATTACAATTATTATTTAAAATAAAAACCTCTAACAATTTAATTTAGGATTTATTAATACCCATATTTTTTTGGCAAAGTCAGTTAGTATATTTTTATCTAAAGTAATAAAAAGGATGAAACCATTAAACAACAAATTTAAAAATCTAAATATATATTCAGATACCTTAAAAAGAAGCATAACACAACATTCTTTTGACAACTTCCAACAAAACCTTTTTTATTTTCTACTACTTTTTTCCTTTTTTTTTTTTTTTTATTCTAAAAGAAAATATACATATAGATAGAAATATAGGCAAATTAATGTAAATACACTTATATGTCCACAAATAACAGTCTTATTTTATTTAAAGAAAAGGAAACAGGCTATAAAAATTAGAAAAATACAAACAACCAACAATAAACATTTATTTATAATTTTATAATAAAATTAAACAACGAGCAACATCAATTCCTCATGAGACTAAAAATTTATCAGCTCCAAAGCTTGCAGACCTTGCTTGAAAGACCGTGTGGAATACTGATTAGCGTGTAGAACAGCAGAGAAACTACTTTGAAAAAACTACTACTACTACTACTACTATTAAATTAGCGTATTAATAATTAGATTATATTATAATTGTTATAATAAATATAAACAAAATGTCTCTTGATCTATTAATGCTGTCTATTCAAACAGCACTAGTTTGTTTCAAAACTCAAAACTTGTGGGTGATGTCTGACATACTATTTTTTACCAACTTATTTTTTATAAATGAGTATGAAAGTATATCATCACAAATGACATCATAGTGTGTGAGCATTATTGGGGAGTAAACCCTTGACTTCAGCAGGCAGCTTTTCCAGGGAACTTTGAAAACATCTATCTGATTGTCTAGCATAGCACTGGAGGATTCAGATGTAGGTCATTTGAAATTCAAGATTGGGTTAAAACGGAAACCAAATGATGAACCTGAGAAAAACTTTCAATAGTAGTACTTTATTTTAAATGTTACAATCAAAGTTAATCAATATAATATAAAAAATATATAAATACAAATAAATAATTAAATAATAATTTAACAATTATTAACATCAAAATTTCTATTCTACTGATAACTCTGACAAAAACCATAATTTTAAATAATTTAAATATAGATCAGATAACGAGAATAATAATTAAAAGAGATTTTTGAAAAAGACTCCACTACAAAAATACAGCAAAATCCAAGATTCTTGTTTTAAGCAAAAAAAAGTCTTAAAACAAGAAAAAAAAGACTTGTCCGCTATGTAAGAATTTTTTTTCTTATTTTAAGAATTTTTATTGTAAAAATAAGATTTTTTTTCTTGTTTTAAGAATTTATATTCTTAAAAAAAGAATTTTTTTGTTCTTTTTTTCTACCGACTTGTGTATTCCATAATGTAAAAGTGCGTCAATGTCTTCAGTCAAGACTCTTGCTGAGTCAACTGTGACAGAAGACTTTAATACATGAGCTATCTTGCCAACAATCTGAATTTAATAATGATTAAAAAAAAGCATACAATTTTAAAAAGCAGAGAAAACTTGTAGAACAACACATTAGAGGACATGAGAGTTTTGAAAAAATACCTACTCACTTTAAAAAGTATTTGTGATTTTGAAACACTATTACATTTTTTCCAATAAAAATATGAAACCACTAGTGATGTTCCGATTAATCGGCATCGGCGTAATCGGTCACTTTTTGCACAATCCGTATCAGCTTCAGCCTCATTTTCCGATTTTTACAACCGATGGCATTTTAATATTTTCATCCTGCATTATGATTATAATTAAATAATAAATAAACTAAACTTTAAGCATTACTTAGAATTTTTTTGATAAATTTTTATTATGACTTTGTTTACAAGCAATATTATTTATTTTTAAGATTATATTCAAGTATAACCTACTATATTTCTATATTTTTATTTGTTACTTTTGTTTTATTTCAATTCACCTGCCCAAGACCACCGCAATTGAGCAGGCTACTTTATATTTGGTTACAACCCTCTCTCAACTTTATAACTCCAAATCACAAACCTTGACAATAAAGAAAAACAGTTTAGTGCGGTACTACCAGGGACATGATGGGGATAAAACATGGTGGGGATAAAACACCACAAAATAAAATAACTATAACAACTACTTAATTAACTAAAAATAGTTTAGATATCTAAACAACATATGATTGTTGTTTAGATATCTAAATTACTATTAAATTAGTAAAGAATTCTAAGTAAACTGCTTATGATAGTACCATTTTCTTTTTAAAAATGAAATAAAAAGGGTTCCTCAAAAATTGTTTTTATTTTTTGAAAGTTTACTTTTCATAGTAAAAAAAACTGAAAAATGTTTTTTTAATATCTTTTAAAATAATGGTTTGACTCTAATTTGAGTCTAAGTGTTGGTTTACTAGTACTGATTCCATGAAAAAGATTACACGATTTAAAGTTGTATGGTTTTATATTTTCAAAATTTTAATAATTAGTTAATTCATCAGTATCGGCATCAGTATTGGCCTTTTCTCATCCATCAGCATCGGTATCGGCCAAAAAAGTGCTATGGTACATCATTAGAAATCACAAATGAAAAATAAAACCTTACCACCATCACATTAGAGAAGCATGGATAATTTTCTAAAACTGTTGCAATTCTATCAACTCTCTCAACTGGAAATTTATTTACGCAGCTTTATAAATGTTATAATTAGATCAATTAAAAATGCACCAGAACAAAGTTCTGGTGCATTTTATTTGATCATGTTATAAAAATAAGGAAAAAAAATGTGAAAAAATAAAATTAACTATTAATATTAAATTTACTAATTGAAAAGTAATGTTTTCTTTACTTACTTTACATTGCATGTATTTGGAAACTTGCAATTGCTAAAAAAAAACACACATATATATCATATATGTGTGTATGTATGCAACATACACATGCATTTTATGGATATTTAGAAATAGTACTGCCACTAATCAAAGTAAAAACCAATTGTATAATAATAGCAATAAGGATATTAAAACAATTATAATGAGGAAAATAACAATAATAGCAATGCTAACAATAATATTTATATTAATAAATGTAATTCATATAATAATAACAATAAAAATAGTAAAAATAATATTGATAAATATTAAAATTAATATTGAACAATATCGATAAGTAATAAGGATATGAAAAATAGTAAAATAATGTGAATACTTATATTACATATAATCATGCCAAAAGGAATAATAATAATAACCCACAATGAGCCCAACATTTTACAAACAGTATCTCTCCAAAAAAAAAGACAAAGTTTTAGTAGTAGAGTCTTATTGATTTAAAGTGAATATAAAAAAATAAACTATTCCATGAATAAAAAATGGTAAATTATTCCATGATTTTATGCATTGGTTTGCGATGTGATTTGTTATGCCGCACTCAACTAAGCAATGATTTAGGATATATAATTTAAGGTTACTGAAAGATGGAAGATAATAACGAGAACTTTTTATAGAAGTAAAGAAAATACAGATCGAGAGAGGTAGGGTAACTTGCCTGTGATTTTAGAAAAATAGACAATTTAATAGATGAACAAGAGGACACTTTGAGGATATTTTGAATGTCTTGTTTTTAGATTAGATATTCTTAAAAAATTATTGGTTGATAAGTGGCTCAGGTTATTGTAGAAGTGCACTTAAATTATAAGTATATATAACATATTATATTAGAGTGTTTCTTGTATGTTTAAGAAATAAAATTTATATTAAAAGAGATTTGCATTTTAACTATTACAATCTATTTGCCTTTAGAAAAATATATTGCTGATTTAATACAGTTTCATTGATGTTATTCCATTTTTCAGAGCCGTACTTTCGCAAGTGCAATAAGAGCCACCACACTGGGCCCCCGATATTTAAGGGGCCCCAAATTTAAAAAAACACGTTTTTCTAATATGAAACTTATTTATAAGAAACTAGCAAAAGAAGCCAAATCTTAAGAATCTTTAGTTTTAAATTACTTTTCGATTAGAAACTTACTTTATTAAGAGTTCGAGGAATATTTTCTAATTTTGCACGCGCAATTGAATGAAACTATTCAAATGAAAATGGAATTCCGCTCAAAAGTTCCCTTTGGAAAAATTTTTATCTAAAAATCAATCAAATGGAAACACAAAAAAATTTGATTAATTTAATAATGCTTTAATATGTAAAATAATATTTTTCAAATATATTTCAAATATATCTAATAGTTCTATTGTTTTATTGTTTCAAATTTTTATTTTTTATTTTTTAAACAGTTTTGTTAACATTTTTAAATTCACTTGTCGTTTAATTTAAATTTACATCAACATTTAACTACCTCAAATGTCAAAAAGATGTTATGAAAGCGGCACACCAAAGAGCGAAACATATCCGGAAAGTAGCAGAATTAAATAGCCTTGCTGGATCATAAAATAAATTTTTTAAACGAGGTGAAAGTTGGTCAGTTTCGAACACTGCTTCAATCGAAATATGCAATTTAAATTGTAAATCTCAATTTGAAAATATTAATGTTGAAGAGAACAACTTTAAAATTTCTATAACCAGAACAAGAATGTAGATGGTGAATCAGGATCAAATAGCGTCAATATTTAGGATGTTATATCTAACAAGACTTCAGAAATTAGTAATAATTTACAAGCGGAGAGCGGCAGTTAATCAAAATGCGATTATGATATGTTAGATCCAGCAACATGGCCTGTTGAAATCGACAACAAACAACGGATGTTTTTGGTAGAGCAGTCACCAAAAAGTATTAAAGATATCCATTATAAAAGAAATTCTCAAGGAAGATGTTTCAGTGACACTTTTTTTACCGACAAATAAAAAATGGTGAAAAAAAATTAAGAAATTGGCTTTTATATTCTAACACGACAGGAAAAGGTTTCTGCTTCTGTTGTCGTTTGTTTCCATCGATAAAGATAAGCTTAACTTCAAGTGGATTTTCAAGATTAAACTTTAAGATTGCTGATTGCCGAGATCAGTCATATGATAACGCAAGCAATATGAAAGGAGAATATAAGAGAGTGAAAACCCGAATTTTAGAAGTCAACAACAAAGCATGGTATACGCCGTGTGGTAGACATAAAATTAATTTAGTTATAAATGATAGAGTTAAAAACACGATTAAAAGTCAGAATTTTTTAACTACATTAAAAAATTTATATAAAATTTTTGCTGCATCAGTATTGTAAATCCTGAAAATCTTTCCTGTGACAAAGCGATAGGCTATTCAAGTAAAATATTTAAAAATTAATCTGATTATTGATATTGTTTTAAAAGTATAAAAGCCGTGAAATACCAGATAAATGAAATTAGTCTTTTGCTATATAAACTTAAAAATAGCCATCCAGATTGTAAAACTCAAGCTTCATTTTTAATAAAACAAATAAAATCTTTTTGTGCTCACAACACTTTTTATCAAAGCTTCACATTTTAAGCCAATTGCTTTGGCAAAAAAATATGGTAATTAATATTGCATTATAACATACAAAGGCTATGCTATTATCTCTTGATGATTTCATTAACAATTTTGAACAGGCTATAAAAGAAGCACACAAAACATCGGTAGATATAGATGTTATAGCACAGCTCACTGAGCGTTCTTCTTGTGATACTCAAATATTAAGTAGAAACAAAGACTGTCTTGATAAATCACGAAAACCTAGTTTAGTCAAAACGAAGAGTACGTCATCTCAAGAGATTGGCTGATTATTGTTATTATACAGACCATAAAAATAAAGCAAATGAGAAATATTACGATATTTATGTACCGAATAAAGAAATTGAATTAATAGGCGATGATTGATCCAATTGAATGCTGTGATGATATTGATATACGTGATCTCATTTCTGAAATTGATGGTGAGTATAACCATCTAGCTCAAACGGCTGAAGATAAGTTTAAAGAATCTTATTTTAATAAACTAATTGATAAAGTAAAAGATTCATTGCAAGAACGATTTGAATCTTATAGTTTTTTAAACCAAATTTTTGGTTTTCTTTTCGAAAGTAAAAAGCTAAAAACTATGATTACAAATGAATTTAATGCTAATTGTTCAAATCTGGTCAAACACTTAGGAAATGATGTTAAAGAGGAGGAGTTCAAAATAGAACTTTCCATTTTAAGATATATTTTAGAAGACAATTGTGCTATTATAGAGAATTTGGAATTCATTTTAGAAAGGAATTTGGAAGAATTATATCCAAATATATGTATCGCGTATATCGAATAATTTTAATAATACCCATTACCGTTGCTTATTGTAAACGATCATTTTCAAAACTAATTCAAACTAATTCAAAATTAATTACAAATTATCTGCGTTCTACAATGTCACAGGAAAGATTTTCAGGATTTACAATACTGTCGATAGAAAATGCAACCGTAAAAGAGCAAGGAAAATTGATAAATAATTTTTTTGCATAAACTTTTTTTTAGAAATAAAACCCAATAAAAATGAATTTAAGTAAGTTGAAAAAAATTTTTTCAAGGGCCAAAAAAAGTTACAGCACAGGGCCCCTAAAAGTTACAGCACGGCTCTGCCATTTTTGAAAAAATCGGGTGTTGGGTTCGATACTACAAACAACTTTGTATACTCCATTCATCACGAGTTAAATAAATATGGTTGCAACATTAACTTTTACAAAAATCAACTAAAAAAACAGTTGCTATATAAAAAAGATTATGTAGCTTAGATCCGCAGCCATTTTAAAATCTTTGAAATTTCTTTTGAACTTTTTGAAAATGCGCACCTAGACATAACGCTCGTAATTGGCACAACGCGTTATGTTCGTTAACGATCTTAATAGAAGGTTTTTAAGATTTTAATTGATTTACGATCGTTAACGATCTTAATAGAAGGTTTTTAAGATTTTGATTGATTTACGATCGTTAACGATCTTAATAGAAGGTTTTTAAGATTTTGGTGCCCTAATGACAAGTTGGAAGGGGGAAGGCGGAAGGGGCAGACTCTTTAGCCACGCAAAAATATTTTGATCCGCCGACAGGCAGTATACTCATTTTTGTTTAATTCATTTATATAAAGAAGTTCACAACTTTGGGGAACTTCAAACCAAATCGCACTTATGCATGTTTGCATTTTAACTTGTACACTTATGTTAATTTTTAACTTGTACACTTATGTTAACCTGCTACTACTTAGCCCTAACAAAAGATTCACATTTATGCTGTTTAGATTTATGCAGATTCGCAGGAATAAAAATTGCACTTATTAAATGCGAATTCTATAGAATTCTTGTGGTGTACAACTCTTTCTGTGATGAACTTATCTTGGGTGATAAAACACCCAAGATAAGTTCACCACATAAATTTTGATGATTTTCTGCTTAGCGACAAAATTACTTTTAAAATTATTTGCCTCACAGGTATCACAAACAAACTGAAAAGTTTCCAGACAAACAAGCTCAAAACAAGTTTTTAACCAAAAAACAATAAAGTTAATTGATGGAGGAGTGTGCTTTTATCCAAAACTCTTTATTTTTGAAACCGCTAACGGAATTTAGTATAATGAGTAAGGAGTGTGAATAGGGATTGCGATTTCCCGGACTTTTTCCATTCCCGGGATAGCGGGAATTATTTACATTGTTCCCGGGATCCCGGGAAATTCCCGGGAAAATCTTCATCAGAGAAAATATAAATAACTAAATACACTTTTCTATTTATTTTTTGTAACTGTTTACAACTTTAAAGTGACTTCTGAGAAAAACCAGTGCATCGAGATGAATGTCGATCAATCTAGTTCTATAGTTGGTAAAAAAAAATCCAGTTGAACTAAACACCCTTTCAGCCTCTACACTGGAAGGACGAATAGTTAAAAGCGCATTATAAAGCATATCTAAGTTATGCGATCTTTTATTAGTAGCTTCAAACAGATTGAATTCTTGACGCATAATTGATTTATTGCACTTGACTTCAAAAACATCTTTTTTTTTTACAAATTTTTCTAATCTGGCAGCCATAGATTCAGATAACTGATTTATATCAATAATACTATTGTTAAGTTTTCTATCGCTATCTTTTTCTTTTGCTATATTTTCAATTATGGGAAAAAGTCGACCAGCTATTTCAATCGCTAAATTTATCATAACTGCTTTAGATGGCATGCTAAATAAGTCATCATCCATATCACTTTTTGAAGATTGTGGATTATCTAAAAATTTTAGTAAACCAACAAGATCTTTTTTTCTTCTTTGACATATTCTTTCAATTAAAGCATTTTTAAGATCTTTTGCTAGGTAGTAATCTTGAACATTAAGTTCTTTAACCATAAATTTTAATGTGTCATCAGCTGTTAATAAAGTTGCTTCCCTTCTGCAAATCATTTCAGAACCTAAGACAATAAGTTCCAGACTTTTTGCTAAATTTTCAATTACTGTAAGTTCATTATCAGACAACATTAGGTTTTCTAAACTGAAATCCACGAGAGATTTAAAAACTGCTTTTTTAACTTTAATAAATCTTTGAATCATGGTCAACATTGAATTCCAACGAGAATTTGAATCCAAAATTAGCACTAGCTCTTGTCCAAACTCATTTTTAGAATAACGCTTTAAAGAATCCATTTTTAAAGGAGATCTTTTAAAAGTTACAACTATTTTTCTAACTTTAACAAGAACTTTATGAAGCTCAGGAACAAGATCAGGAACTTGGTCACTAATTTCATTTTGCTGATCCTCCTCCTCATCATAATCATCGTCATCATCAAAGACATCATCTTCAATATCTTTGTCATTAGTACTTTGATTATTATTTTTACCTTTTTTTTTATATATTACATCAACAACGGCTAAATGTATTGCGTGTGCAAAACAAAGTTGATATTCAGAAGGCGAAGTATATCCTAATTTTTCCATAACAGAAGCACCATCAGTTGTTATGCAAACTACACCATTTGTAAGACTTACATTAAACATGTTTAATTTTTGGATGAGTAGTTCTAGGCAATCATTTGAATTGTGCGATCCTAACATTCGCTCTAATCCAAGATTAATAAAGCCTTCATTAAAGTGAAGATTTATATTCATAAATTTTCTGCCATGTTTTGAATATTCATCCAAATCTATACTAAACTTGCATTTTTTTTCTTTTATTTCGAGTATCTTTTATTTTCTTCGACTATTTCCAAATAATATATATATATAAGATTCATGACATCTGTTTTCGATTTAGGAAGAGTGAAGCCTTTATCACGAAGCAACTCACGAATTTGATCCGATTCAGTTATTGCATTAATAGAAAAACCATCAATCGCAGCAAAACGAGCCAATCGTTCTCCCAATGAAACTTTTTTTGTCATGGAACCAATTGTTAATTGAACACAACGTTTTTTAGTTGATGGTTCTTCTTCTTTATTTAAAATAATATTATGGATTTTTTCTAAATGCCTCTTCAATCCAACAGTGGAACCACCTTTGCATAGTAATATTTTTGGACAATGTTTGCATTGTGACTCGTCTGCTTTTTTAAGATCAAAATAACTCCAAACCTTCGAAGTTTTAAGATTTAAGGACATTTTTTTAAAAATTCCCAATGCGCTGCGATAAATTTCAATATGTAAGCAATATAAATAAGCAATATTTCTTATGGTCCGGAAAACAAAAAATTCTGACTTTGGCGGGAAAGTTAAAAAATGTGTGTACAAAAATCCCGGGATCCCGAAAAAAATTTCCCGGGATTCCGGGAAATTGGAATAAAATTTTTCCCGGGAATTTCCCGGGAACAAATTCCAGGGAAGAATCACTAAGTGTGAATTATTAACGATTGAAATTATACATAAAACACCACAAAATGTCATGGTACATAATTTGTTCCTACCACCATATGGCAATATCAAGTTTTTTAAAAAATCAATGTGACTTTCAAAAAAATTGAAATAGGTTAATTTCTAATGAAAAATTTTGTGGTAAACGTGTTTTATTAGTGCCCAGTAACACCCATCATCCGGGGGACGACTGTGGTACGTCTAACGGACGTCTAGATTTTTAACGTACGTCCGCTGGACAACGCATGCCCCCTGGAAAGGGGATTTTAATTATGATACATATAAAAATGTGAACAATTTTCTAAACATCGCATTTAAATATGGACTTATTTATTATAAATATTATTTGTTATAAAAACGCGAACTTGAATTACTAGGAATGGCTAAACTTCAATTGATCAAATTAACGAACTTAAAAGTATAAAAACTAAAGCTAGATTATTTATATCGATATATCGGATCATTTACTAAAACTTATATTAGTTCAAAATTGTGTTAAACGTACGATTCAAAAAATAAAAAAAATTTTTTCTGATATTTTAAAAACACTATGATAAAGCGTTTCCGGTGATAACAAAAATTGTTAAAATATTTTCAAATCTCTGAATTAAACCAGGAATATAAAAATTATCAAAAAAAACAATGTTTGTATGAAGCAGGGGCTGTTTCATAGATGAGGAGGAGGGGGAGATTGCCCATTTCCGTTAGATTTTGCGAAAATAATTTTGTATTTCTATACATTTTTATACATCTTTGTATTTAACTCAGCACGTTGTTTAAAAAAAAGGAAGTAAATTAAACCTGATAGGCAGGCTGTTTAAAAACGATTTGAAATTTTATAAAATTGAAAGATGCAAGTTTATATCGGAATTTTGGGGAATTAATGTATTAAGTTATTCCATAGTTACATAGATAAAAACAGTATGAAGACCGATATTAAGAAAAATCAACTAAAGATGTGTTATGATTTGTGGACTAGCCTGTTCATAAATCATAAAACTCAAAAGTTGTCCCGTTTACGGTATGGTCAAGATCTAGCAATCTAAAAAATTACAAAATCAAAAAAAGCAAAAAACTACTTCCGTAAAAATAACCGCATATTGTTCTTCTTTTTCAAATAGCATAAAAAATTTATGATCATTTCATCTCATCATTATGTGTATCATTAAGACTTTTCTAGACGGCGTGAATTATATTAATAGCTTTTGTTCCATATGCTGAGAATATTAACTCAAAAAGCTCTATAAACTTTACTTTAATTGTGTTGTTGGCGTTCTGGACAAAACATGGGTACCACATATTTGCTGTATGAGATATTCATCAGGGTTGTTTACTTGGTTTAAAAGTAAAGGTGAAATTCCTTTTGCTATTACTTGATATGGCGAGGGCAACATGACCATGTAAATAATTGCTACTTTTACCCCTTCTCAAATAACGGTATCAATGAGAAAAACAAAAATTTGTTTTTCTCATTGATACTTTTTTTGTTTGATAATTTATCTTTCTTATTGAAGCATGTTATCCACCATATCTGCTTTTTGACCAGCTTCACATATCTCCAGTTACCAACAACATCCAGCCTCAGTTTGTTACCTGAAATCAATAGTAACAAAAGCGTGTTAATTGGGAATATCGTGGCGATAATCCTAATAAACCGGAAACTTATCATTTGCACCTTTAATCAAAATGACAGGTGAGTTGAACGACCTAGTTCAAGATCTTCTAGTAACAAAAAAGCAAATTGAGATACTAGCATTTCAACTTTGAGGATGGAGTTTATTAAAGGTTGATATCAACGTTACATGACATTCCTAGTGTGACAATCCGGGATCAGTCAAAATTAGGGATGGCCTTTTTACTTACTTTTTTTTTACTTACACGAGTAAGTTAATTTTTATCAAAAAGTAAATTAAGTAAGTAAATTTAAACGTTTAGTGTAAATTTAAATTTCCGTGTAAGTAATTAATATTATTAAAGAATTCATACAAAGCTGAAACATGATAGCGAGAAGAAGGCGCATATACCGATGGGAGACTCAAAAAGGGTTGACTATTTGAAAAGCATAATTGGCATAATTGTTAGTTCTTTTTTCAGGATTTTTCTAGTGAGATCTAATTCGAGATCTTAAACAAACAAAAAAACAAATTGAGATACTATTATTTCGACGAGGATTGAATTTGTTAAACGCTGATATCAAAGTTACATGACATTCCTACTGGGATAGTCTAGTCTAGGATTGTCGAAATTATGTTAAGCAATATACAAGGCAAAATCGGCCACCACTTAACGTGGATATTCCTAGTAACAACAACATCAGGAACCTTCCCTTAGTTGAAATGCAAAATATGATAATGCTACATCTGCAAATCAAACTGGGTCTTATTGAGCTACTTGTGAAGGCACTTCAAAAGAAAGAAGCAGCTTACAGATACCTCATTCAAAAATTTCCTTCATTGAGAGAGATAAAAAAAGTACCTGTATCAATAAATGTAATAGTTTTAAATAAACTTTTTTATATCAAGCTTCTAAAAGTATTTTTAAGAGACGTTTTTTTCTAATAAATTCTATGATTCTAAAATTATTACGAGCGGCTCTTAAAACCAAGGTTCTCTAGTAGTTCTTTCTTATTTTATCAGGGATTTTTTTTAAATATTTTTTATCATATTTTTACCATGAAACTAAAAATAAGCTGATATTGCACGTACAACATCAACAAAATCTTGATATAAAAACCATGAGTTAAACATTTTTTTTTTTAGTGTGTCAATTTATTTTCATTAACAGTTACATCGACTTGGTACGTACCAAGTCGTTTTTTTTTTAAATGACTTGGTATTGACAAAGTCGATTTTTTTTTAAATGACTTTGAAAAAACGATACTTGCAAAGACATTTCTTAAAAATATTTAGAAGTAGAGATAGAGATATAATACACCACACTGCAAAAATAAGTGCATTTGACTAAATAAGACAAAATAATAAATAAACGAGACTAAAGATTAGTTTAACGATTAGTAAGATAAGGATAAGTTACATCAAGTCTCAACAAGTCAGATAATTCTGCGTTTTATTAATTGGTTTTATTAATAATGTGACTTTCTGTTTTATTTTTTTTCATAAATTATGTGTTGTCTCTTGTTCAACAGGTCTTTAAGCCAAAGTAATTTTGTATTTTCTATTCCATAGAATTGTAGTTTTTTTTTAAAGTAACTTTTGGTTTTCGGCGTCAAAAGATTTTGGCAGATCAATAAAAACTCCTAATTATTCAGATCTTCGAAAAAACAAAATAGGAAGGAACATAAAATACAAAGTCCACAAATAGACAAAATTACCTCGGCAACAAATTAGTTCTCATTATGCTGTATCTCATCCAAATCCTTATCCTCTGCAATAGAAATGTCAGCCTACTAGATGAAACATTGTTCTAGATTATATAAAGATAACTACTTTACAGTGAAGAACTACACTATCAGTATAGGCAATAATTTTCACAAAAAAATAGTGCCGAATTGTAATTATTAAATACTAGTAGTCCCTACATAGACTAAAATTTGGAAAAATACATTTAAACCGATACTATATGTTAAATGAATCTATCAAAAAACGTTTAACTATTTGTTGCAGTACGGTAACTGTGACCCTTAGAAAGTTACATTTAAAAACATCAATATAATGACGTGTGTAATGATGTTTTTTATGTTTTTTTGTTTCTAGTGTACTAAACGTAAACCATTGGCTTCGATTACTTCAGACGAGCAATGGAATATAAAATGTATTTATTTATGGTAAAATGCACGATTATTTTTGGAAAAGCTTACAAAGGATGTTAAAATGCCAATTACAATCATCCAGGGAATCTTTATTTACATTGAAAAAAACCAGGCGAGTTACGGAAAGTCAAAACATGAAAGAAACGGAATTTGTCGGAACGATCAAGGTTACGCCATTATTAAGTAGTGCCAGTCAGAAAAGCTTGAAAGTTCTAATTTGAATTACTTTTATTAGACTGTATAAACTTTTATTCTCAAAAAATGTTTCAGACAAAACTAGCATTATAAGTGATGCGCATTCAAGTTGCGCACCCATGCGTCGAATAATGACAGTATACATATTCAACTATATTCGTCAATAGTTGAATATATATATGTCAAAGATTCGTTGTCTTGGATGTGATAAAATTCAAAGAATCTTTTTTTATTGTGTTTTTTAAAGAATAATTTTATTGAAAATGTTGTCGGGAAGGGAGGTGTTAGTTGAGCATTTTATATTGCACGACGCGTCGTATATTTACATAAAACTACATTTATATCTTTATACAAAAAAAAAGTATATTAAAATCCTGAAAAACAAGAAACAAAAATTTTCTTTTTGATGATTTGCTTGAGAAAATATTGCCCAAAGTTTACATGCTACTTAACTTATTCCAGCGGGGTAAGTTGACCAAAGTTAACTAACTTACCCGAAATAGTCTTGGTGATTCATCAGTTAGTTTCATTAGTCCATTCTCTCATTAAGAAAATGCTCTTACCGTTCTCTTAATTAGAAAACGGTATGACCATTGTTTCGCATTACGTAATCATTTTAATCCCCAAATTTCTAACAATTAGATATTTTTCCATGCAATATTTAATTTTGGAGATATTTTACTTGCCAAACTTGTCCTAGTGCTCAACTTAAACCGCCCTTACCTAGTTTAGTCACACTCTTTTTCCCAAAGGGTATTGATTATAAATCAAAACCCTTTGGGACCTATCAAACTTTCGACAATACATACCTAGTTAGAGTATAGATATATAAAACAAATAATATCTATAGTAATATATGATAATAGTGTATATAGTCATTACAAAAATATTTATGTATGATATAAATAATGTTACGATTGTCTTAAAAGTTTTTTAATTTTAAAAATGTTAAAATAATAAGCTACTGTAGTTATAATAAATCAAACTTTTACTTCAAGCCCAAAATTTTATTTCTTATTTAAGAAATTTTTTAAAAATTAAATTCACTAATTCGCGGTCTTAAAATATGTTCTCATAATTCGTAACTCGTAACGCAAGGAGTTGTAGATTTCAAAAATGTATAGTTTTACCATGTTTATAGATAAAAAGTGACATAAAAGTCAATCTCAAAAAATAATCTCAAAAAGTTGTCTTGCGCAAATCTGTAACTGCGTAGCGACAAAGAACAATGCTTACTTTTAGACTGATATTTAATAAATGTCATGAAACAGTTAATTTTTATAGCTTTCAATAAAAAATTTTTACAAAAGGAACTGCTACAGTCAAGAGGGCTTCTCTCTTTTTTTTAATTAATTTTATTTGCAACTCTTATTTCCTTAGTTTTTTCTTATTGTTCTTAGTTATTTCTTATTGTTCAGTTATTTACGTAATTATCGTACGTTATCGTAATTATCGTTCAGTATCGTACATTATCGTATTTTATCGTAAACTTTTAAAGACTTTTTTTTAAAACTTGAACAAGAATATCTTTTTAACTACTTAGGGAATATGACTGAAAATCTTTAAATTGTTTAATCACGTTAATGAAAAACAATTTGACAAAAACAAAGTTTATATGGTTTGATGTTGTTGAGATATCGATATTAGCAGCACACATTTTATATAAAAATTACAAATCATTATAAAAAACGCAGCTATTTTGATTCTGTAAAAGTTATGATGGTGTGTCTGGTTAAATTCCTTAATTAAATTTCTCACTTTTTTCAAAATTTGTAGCCTTAAACTCTGACTAGTTCATAAGAAATATTTGTTTGAAAATGTAATTTAAATTGCACATTTTTTTGCTAACTTTTTTTACGTTACCAATAAACTCATTCGAAGCCTTTTTTTATGAAAAATGAATGTTCATAAATATATCAATATTTAACGTATATAATCTTCTTTGTTTTATTTACAAATGTAAAACGAAATTATCTTCGAAAAACAAAACAAAAAAAATACGACCTACGAAATGGTTTTTTGATGCAACCATTTTCGAAAACTAAACATTTTCTTTTCGCGGACCGTATCGAAACATCTTTGGAACGAAACTCATAAAACTTTGGTTTTTCTTTTGAATGGAATTACATTCCTTTTTAAAAAAGTAGAAAGAAGTAGTTTTTGGAATTGACAATATACAAATGTACTTTTAAAACCTTTTGAAATTGCTTTTATCTTTTATTTATATTGGCTTATATACATTTTACATGATAATACATGATTTTGAATGATCGGTTTTTATGATTTGTAATTAAATTATTTACGACCTGAAGGGATCAAACTCAGTTTATCACAATGCAGAGTGTTTCTAAAGTCAGAGCTTGGAAAGAGCAGCACCAAGTGGGTCAAGTGACGTCACAAGAAAGAGGAGAATTGGTAACACATACATAAATCATAAGTGCGGCTGGTCATTCCTTACCACCTAATTGGATTTTTCTTTATTTACGGATGAAGATTAGTTATCATCTTATGCGACAGATTGACCAGAAGCTTCTTAATCAAATAACTCTACAACATCTTATAACTGCGTTGATCAATGTATATGATTTTCACTAGGTCAACCGCTAACAGTAGTTTCGTTGAATAATGAGGATAATTTTGAAGTAACTTTTGCGACTAACTACAACTTCTAACAGTACTCACGTAAAAACACAACCGAGTTTCTCATCTCATAATGTTAGTCATAACATGAGGATGTCGTCAAATCTTTCTAATTTTCCTGAAAGATCTCGTAACAATGAAGTCTCAGCTTTATCAAAGCAACGCATCTCTATTGATTTACATGTTACGTCACAACAATTTCATCCGTACCCTAAAGCTGCTCCACGGAAATCAAGCTCTAATAATCGAGGACAATGTAATAGTAGATCTATAATAGCCGCAGATACCCCGCAAAAAGAGGCACTTGGAGCTGCCAAAAAAGGAAGAATGACAGAAACGCTTACAAAAAGAAAATCAAGGAAAAGATTCCTCTAAAAAAGAAATGCTTTATGAATTTTGGTCAAATAAATCAATAGACCTACAAATTTCAACAATTAAGGATAAATTTAACCTTGATAGCGATGAATTCAATGAGGTAAAATTTTTAATTTAAATTGGATATAAATTAAAGGTAAACTAAAATTGTTAAAACCGCGTATTTATTTATTTGATGTTAACCCTATGCATATCCAAAGTCACCGATCCATGCATGCGGAGGACAAAAATTAAGGGAACGTAAATTTAGACAACTGGCTAGCATTTGTCAAATAGTTTATAAAAATTTAAAAACAAGAAGTATAAAGATATCTATTCACATACCTTTTAATATCCATTAATATTTCTACTTTTTACCTTTTTCTGAACTTAACAGGAATTTTTGAGACCATCAGAGACACCAACTTAACCATAAGTCTCTTTGTTAATTTGGTTCATAACATACTCTTTAAGTTCACTGAAGAATTTACTTCATCCAAAAATATAAAGATTCAATACTTTTGAAAGTATAATCTTTTTCTTCATTTTCGGATAGATTCTAAATTATGTTTCAAATCATCTCCGAATATTCTGCAAGTAACGTGCGGCCATAACATTTTTTCGGATGGAAAGAACAAGTGTTTGTTTTAAAGTTCTTATATTTAGAATTACACAAAGCACAGCTGAAATAGTGTAAAGCAATATTTTTCTACGCAATGCAAAGCATATGTAGTCTTTAATTATCATTTTTAAACAAAATGTTTTTTCAAAATTCTTAAAACTCATAAAAGTACATTATATTTTTGAATTACTTTTAAACAGTGTTTTATTGATTTCTCAATTATATTCAGCTTCAGGGTTTATATGTAAAAGAGAGGGTCTGGACAGGGAACGAAGATATATTTTCTGTAATCAATAGTCAAAACCATACGGTTTTTACTCAAACTTTGAAAAATTAAAATTTATAAAACTAAAAAAGTTTTTAAATCAGTTTTAAAATTTGTTTTTAATTAAAATACAGCAGTCCCAGTAAATTTATGATCCCTTTTGTTCTCTCTTATGTTTTTTAAAATATTTATTACCAAAAACATAAGATGCTAGACTTATTTTTTCGAATGGCTTTTTCGTGATCTGTTTTTTTCCACCCTTTTTAGTTTTTTTTTTAAATAATTATTTGTAAAAAGAAAGGTTCCATGCCATTTCTCCTCAAAAGATGCTTTGTTTGCTTGGTCTTGAACTAACTTAATTTTCATCTCAGACAACTGATTAACAACATCAGTTCCCTTGACTGTTGCCCTAAATTCTAGAAAAAGTTATTGAATTTCCAAAACTCTAGTGGAGTTTTCATAAATTAAGTTTCTGCCTTTTCATCTCTGAGTATTTCAAAAACTAGCCACAACTTGCCTGTTCTTAATGGAGTCAAAGTAGGAGACTTATCTTCACTGAAGTTGAAACTATTCAATATAGATTGGTCTATTTCTGGTGCTCCAAACGAAACATTTAAATTGGACATCTTAGTAAACTGTACATTTTTTCAGCCATATCACTACGCTCCCAACATTCTTTATCTGCTAGAGCTAATTAGAATCCATTCTTTAAATCTTTTCATTTGTCTGTGAGCTTTCATATCCTAATAAATAATATTAGTTAACATTTTGAATCACTTTTATCAATAATGAGCTTTCTAACTTACTATTAAAATATTAAAATACCATATACCTGTCTTGGTGCCAAAGAACCTAGCTCTGCTTTTAGAAACCACTTTGTATAAAAAAGACAAATGAATTAAGCTTTGGCAATCATTTCTTCTTTATGTTTGTCAGTCAGGTTTTGAAATTCCATCATTAAAAGATATAACTTTTAATAGCATAAATCTTTTCCAATCTATTCTACAAAAATATTTTGGGCAACCTCGTAACCCCGTGCTAATTAGTTTCGTACGGTTACATTGAAAAAAACATACCCAAATAAATCATTTTTCTGCAAAAAAACGATACTTGCCAATAAAATAAAATAGAAAGACCAAAAATTTTGAACTTATACCTTTATATATATATATATATATATATATATATATATATATATATATATATATATATATATATATATATATATATATATATATATATATATATATATATATATATATATATATATATATATATATATATATATATATATATGTACATAGATATGTATATATTACTATTCTTTTTTTCTATGTTTATCAGATATTGCTTCTTTTTATGAAATTGAAGTTTCTTTTAAATATAACCATTATTTTTAAGTTTTTTCAATTTTACGAACTTCGAAGATTTTCTGGATTTATTGAAATATTAGGTGAAACATATCTTATAACAAGTGTGACAGTGAAATTTTTTTTCAAAATTAAAAAAAAGATTTGCTTGCGTTAATATCTCTTTACAAATAAAAACAAAAAAATTTATAGCCATTATTGCATCTCGCGTTGCATCACAAAATTGCTTTTCTAAAAAATGATTTTTGGGTAAAATGAAATGTAAAGTAATGATGAGGTAAATGATTCCGAAGCATCTACAAAAGGTTTTGTAGGAAAAACATAAAAAAATCAAAATATTCTCGATTATTTTATAAATGTTTTACTTATCAACAAATAAAAACGTAAGTAATCGAAAAACATCTGTAAAGAAAATCTTTTTTATTGATGAAGAAATTAAAGAACTCAATCTGAAAAATAATGTATTATCTAGTGAAAAAAGACAACATTCAAAAAATAGAAATTATCTAATAAAATATTCTTTAAAATTTTGTTTAATAAAATCCTGTTATTATTATGAAACGCTGTTAATATTTTTGCAAATTTTTATTATAATTTAACTTTGTTGTTTTTTCGGCTTTTCTGGTACTTCACGTTTTCTGATAATTTCAGAAAACCTTACATCATCTATAATCTTCAGTGACTCATTTCGTATACGTGTATAATAGTATTGATATTGTGAAATATCATGCCGAATTTGGATGCTTATGCCGAGTTTGGATGCTTTGCAAAGCATCCTAGTTCGACGTAAGTTTAAAGAATCGCAATGATTTTTTGTATCCTTGGTCATCATTTATTACGGAGAGAATTGCTTGTTTCACGGCACTTTTACTTCATGCCTGTCGATTTGATGCTCGTTTATAATTTCTCATTTTATTGATCTTGAAAAACAATTATTATTTGTATTGAACCTTTTTATCAAAAACTACCAAAATACCATAAAGTATACTTGAAAAAAAAGTTTTCTACTATAATTTCTTACAATTATCTTATTATTCAATATAAAAAAATTATACAACAATAAACCAAAGGTGTAGCTTAAAAATTATTTATCTATTATTAATTAATAATCTCTAGTTACATGAACACTCTTTTTTTACATATTACAAGTACATTGTACTTGTTAAATGTTTCGAAATTCTCTATTTGATATTCTTAAAGTTATACGATATCATGGTGTTTAAAATTCTATAAAATGTATAAAAACTTTTTTTTTAAATTGAATTTAAATACATGTTTTACTCATAGATTCAATGTATAAGTGATATTATAGCTCCACCTATAAGTTATAAGACATTTTTAGCTAACTTACAATACGTTTTAGCTCATATGTAGAAATATTAATAAATATATTTTTTTAAAGACAAAAAAGTTTGCTTCAGGATTTATATAAATATATGAAATAAATGTTGGAGTTTTTATTTTTATGTTATTTCCAAATATAGAGATTTTATGGTCTGAGTATTTATTTTAATAAATGGTAATTTCATAATCACAATGGAACTTTATAATAACACTTGTTAGATTATAAAATTGCAATGATAATATATTAAGATTATAAAATTGTAATAATCATATATTATATTATAAAATTGCAGTGATAATAAGCAGCCGTGGCGCAATGATGGCGCACTTGCATCAGAAACAAAGGATCCGTGGTTCAAACCCAGCTTCTGGCAAATTTTGCGACATCGGTTGGGAAAGAGGCGTGAACTTTCAATTGAATGCTCATCCGCGGCGCTCTGTGATAAAAACCGTAAGGACTTCTCGGGGCACCTAAATAAAAAAAATAGAAATATATATATATATATATATATATATATATATATATATATATATATATATATATATATATATATATATATATATATATATATATATATATATATATATATATATATATATATGCATAATGCCATAGTGTATGATAATATTAACGGTTTGAAAAAAATGTTTTGATTGTCGTATTCTCTTTTAAAGAGATCACCTTAATTAGATCTGCATATCTCAAAGGCAGGTTGAGTCAGAATTTAATGTTGGTCAGATTTGGTAGCATATTTTTCCCAAAACATATTGCAGTAATTATTTTGTAGGAAGTAAATTCAAAAAAAAAGAACAACAAACTTTCTAAATTAAAATGCAAATAAAATCATTCAATAGAGCTAACAATCTGAAAAAGGGTGATCAAAAGTTTTTTCACTATATCAGATATAATCTTTTAATTTAGATATAATATAAATATTTGTTATTAATAATATTGTTATTGTTATTTTAATTTGTAATACTAAATACTACTTTTTAATTAAGCTTTTTATTTCTATAAATATGTATATAAATATGTACATATGTATATATATATATATATATATATGAATATATATATATATATATATATATAT
Organism: Hydra vulgaris; assembly: GCF_038396675.1. Lineage (NCBI taxonomy): Eukaryota > Metazoa > Cnidaria > Hydrozoa > Anthoathecata > Hydridae > Hydra > Hydra vulgaris. The sequence goes on along the minus strand of NC_088920.1, from coordinate 18,792,230 downwards.
ATATATATATATATATATATATATATATATATATATATATATATATATGTATATATATATATATATATATATATATATATATATATATATATATATATATATATATATATATATATATATATATATATATATAGATATAGATATATAAATATGTATATATATATAGTTAATACTTATAAGTTTTCTAAGAAATATGATAATTTCTAAAGAAATAAGGGTATTTCATTTAATACATACACCACAGATGAGTAATTTTAAACTGATTAACGCAAACTTAATCTCCGTTGGAAAATGTCATTTGTCAATTGCTGATGTTTTACTCGTTCTGGGATATATTGCAGTTTTTGTTGTTGGTGTAGTTGGTAATGTTTTAGTAATGATCATTTTCCAATTTAAGCTAAAAAGAGGGGCGATCATTGATTTGCTTATTTTTTACCTTGCTGTGTTTGACGGGTTAGGTTCATTATTTGGTCCATTTGTTTTTCTTTACTGGACTTTAACTTGCAACCAAAGATGGGATTTTGGGTGGTATGGATGTAAAATATTACCACCATTTAGTCGAATAGTTACAAACATATCAACTGGTGTAATACTTATTATGGCAATCGACAGATGTTGGTCAATTGTTTTTCCTTTGAAACAGCGTTTTCGACGTAAAACTATGCACGCTGTTATGTTTGCAACAATTTTAACATCAATTGTTTGGGAAGCATATTACATAAAGGCTCTTCACATAGATAAATATGGAACATGTAGTTCTGTTGCCGTTAATGAACCTCTTTATGCTTACCCACTTATTGTAATGGTGACAGCCAGATCACTAATATTTCTTTTACTTTTCATTTCGACTACAGCAATAATGTATATGAAACTTTACAATGGTGAGAGAATGAAATTTCTTAAAAATAGCTATTTAAAAACGCCAAATAAAAACAAAAACGTTATGAAAATGTTAGTTATCATGGCAACAGTGTTTGTAGTGTCTGTTTTACCACGTGACATATTGCATTTGTCACACACCATTTCATGGCTTCCTGGTGAAGGAGGAATAAAAAGGTAAACCTACTTTAATACACACTATATTATAACATTAACAACAATAAGAATGATTCATTTTATTATTATTTAGAAAAAGTATATATTTTTTATATATTGTTGCTAAACAGTTAGTTATTATTATTATTACTTTAGTGTTGTTGTTATTAACCATTGGCTCCGGTTACTTCAAATTAGTAATGGAATATACAATGTATTTATTTATGGAAAAATGTACAATAATTTCTGGAAAACCGTAAAAATAATGTTAGATTGTAATTACGCATCTTGGCAACGTTCAAAAGTTGTATGTCGTACATTGACTCAACATAAAATATCTTTTTTTTTACGAAAAAAAGCTGGGAGAATTGCAAAAAGACATTATTGGAGCGCAAAAAAACATGACGGAGCTAACATTCAAGTTTTTATCAGATAAACATAAAAGAATTACAGTAAAAAGTTAAAATTGATTCTTATTGCAAGTATAAAAAGTACGTTCAAATAAACTGGCGCTTGCGCACTTGAGCCAGTAATTATTGTAATTTCTTTAAAAGAATTACTGCGATTACTTTTAAAGTAATCACTGGCTAGGTATTTTGCACTTTACTTTTTTTATTGTTTTCTTTTCAAAACAAATTCTTTAATTTATAATATCTAGACGAAATAAGCTGGAACAATTCAACCCTGTTTACTGTGTCTTTCTATGTGCGTTAACCAAGTATTTAATTCGTAAACTTCATTGTTCTCCAGCATTTACCCGTTTATCAAATTAGTAATATTTCATGCCTCTATTTCTAAAATTTGCTAGAAATAAGAGTATTATTTTTTTAAGAATTTTCAAGATTACATGAACTAGTTTGTTGATGTCACAATATGATTTAATCCGCACATCAACCTCATTGTGACATACGTTATTAGGAAATTATATTGTTTCAGTGAAATGCTTGTCCGCATATCAATGCCATAATGGCTTATGCTACACAATGCAATTCTATTTTTAGCACCGCAACCGTGTGCTGTAATAAATATAAAGTGGTGACTTTTTTATTTTTTTAATGATTTTTAATTTAAAACTTTGCTATTTATTATATCGAAGACGTGTAAAATATTTATAACTTGAAAGAGTGTACTTTAGTTTATTATTTATCAATCTTATTTGTAAAATATCTTTTTACGACGGTATAGCAATCAGAAAAAAAACTTTTTATTTAATATGTTCATTTGATATTTAACTAATATAAACTTATAGATATCTATTTATTATTGTTAATAAAAGTTTTAGGGAAGGTGTACCATAAATTATAAAAATGGATACAAATGTTTTGCTCAGTTATATAAATGTTTAAATAAAACTTTTATATCCGTTTCTATATTGTAGGATGTTCCATTTTTTATCGAGAAAACTATTGAAAAGATAATGTTGTTAATCACGAAACCAATAAGTGACATTTCACCTAAAGCAAAACCACCTATTTTATTATTTTATTTTTAAATTTAATTTTTACATTTTTTTTTTATTTTTTTTTAAATTTTAAATTTAAAAATTTTATTTTTAAATTTTATTTTTATATTTTATATTTAACTTAAGGTAAAACCACCTATATATGGCCACCAACAAATCCTTGTCACTTTTCAAAAAAGTTTATTGCCTGAAATATTGAGTTAGTGGCTTTACAAATTTTAAAAAATGATAATATATAATCCTACTTTTATATTTGGAACCTCAGTTTGTTACTTAAGATCAACGCAACGTTATTTTATCTGAATTTGAAAACTACACTAAACTTGTATATACTATGGCAAAAATTCATACCGTAAAAACAAAAATGCGAAAAATTTTTTATACTGATATATCTTGTTTATTATGTTTTGTCTTGTTTATCTTGTTTTGTCTTGTTTTGTCTTGTTTATCTTGTTTTGTCTTGTTTTGTCTTGTTTTGTCTTGTTTTGTCTTGTTTTGTCTTGTTTTGTCTTGTTTTGTCTTGTTTTGTCTTGTTTTGTCTTGTTTTGTCTTGTTTTGTCTTGTTTTGTCTTGTTTTGTCTTGTTTTGTCTTGTTTTGTCTTGTTTTGTCTTGTTTTGTCTTGTTTTGTCTTGTTTTGTCTTGTTTTGTCTTATTTAATAACAGTCATATATTTCAACTCAATTGCAATTGAGTTATTCTAGTTATAAAAACATTTTTCTTTGTTATGAAATTAAAATTACTTAGTTTGGAAGTGTTTATATTGCCACTGTTGTTGTTTTTGTTAACCATAAATAATAACCTAATCATGATCACATGTCAACCTATTCTTGGTCATGAATCAGGTCTAGTTATGAAAATAAATTTATAATATAAATATAAATATAAATTATAAAATATATAATTTATATTATATAATATATAACTTATATTTATATATAATATAAATTTAGCTAGAATAAAAATTTAAGTTTTAATTATAAAGTTTAATTATAAATTATTATTAAGTCGAATTTATAAAGTTTTAAATTATAATTATCGAATTTTTATTATCTACATTATTTATTCTACTTCTATTATTTTCATGTTGGAAAACATGAAGTAGTAATCACAGAAATATAACAAATTTATGTTTTTATTTATTTAAGACATTTGCTAAATTGAAAACAATAAAGTGTTGTGAAGCGTTTCAAAATGTTTAGATGTTAAAAAAATTACATTTACAAAATTAAAAGTTTATGCAGAACTTATTGTGATCTGAAGTTTAAAATATTTAAATCTGAAGTTTAAAATATTTAAAAAAAAAAAAAAACTATTGGCAAGTTAGGAAAATTAGCAACAATAATTTTTTTTTTTCTAATTTAAATTTTGAAATTTTATGACTTTGTTAAAAAATATCAGAAGTTTTTAATCCAATTCGCAGGGCCGCCGAGTCGGGGGAGGGGAGGGGGCGAGTGGGACAGTTTGTCCCGGGCAGCATATATCCCAGGGTCGCTAAATAAAAAGAAGGTACCTAAAAATAAAATAAAAAAAGGTCATTTATAATGTAGGAAAACTTTAATAAACAAGGGTGCCAATCAGGGTTGCTGTCCCAGGCGGCGTGACGGCTCTCAGCCGCCCTGCCCATTCGTAAAACGTAATGGCCAGGAATAAGTTTGCAATGGCCATGTTTTGGATCTCCGGCCATGATTTGGTGTTTTTTACGCCTTGTTGTGTTTCTGCTAAAACTTGTTAATTTATTGACAAAAGTCATAATAATAATAATAATAATAATAATAATAATGTAATAATCATAATAATAAAGTCATAATAAAGTCATAAATCTCAAGAAGTTTTTTAAGAGTTTAGAAATATTTTTTCTTAAACCGAAGCCATTCGAAATAATATATGACGCAGTTTGAAATCAAGTGGCAAGGAATTGGTGGTTTTAACTTAAATATAAACTACAAAGAAGTTTTTTTTATAAAAGCTTAATAAGGGTATAAACAATTTAATACAGCAAATGAATACCTTCTAAACATAAACTTTCTTTTTTGCAATGGGGTTTCACTTCCAAGCCATAATCATCTGAAAGACAGTTATCAACTTCAAGGCATAGAGTGATATCTTCTTCATTTTCAACTATGTGTTCAATACCACCATCTGCCACTATTTTCTTCCTATATTCTTCAAACCGTGCGTATCTCTCCATTCTCTTTTCACCTCTTGCTTCTAGTTTCTTATCTCTAATGTGACTAATAAACTGAACTCTTTCACTTCTCTGATCTTCAATAAATAAAAGATCTTCCATTACAGCCTTTTTGTTTATAATTTGGCGTATCATACTATGACTGATTAGTTCTTTTATGTTTGCTTGGCGAATATCAAAATGACCTTCATTATACTCTAAAAAAATTGCATATATAATAAAATGCTTTACGAATCAAATCAGTATGTAATATCATTCCACTAGTTCACATAATATAAAATAATGTTAAAATGTTTTTAATTGAAACTCTATAAATTTGTGTTCATTGCTCCCTATCTCCCAAGTTAATTTTTGTTTTTCTACCATAAGCTACCATTTTTTGTGAAGTTTTACAAACTTGTCAATAATTTTTGGTTCAGAAATTAAACAGTTGCCAAATCCACAAAGTTTCCAGATGTTTACTATTTTTCGGAGGAGACAAAAGTTTTTATATCTTCGCTGACATATTTTTTTTTTTTTGAAAAAAATGCATTTTTCTTTGAAAAAAATGCACTAAAATGCATCTCCTTAATTCCTGACATATATTTTATAGTTTACAGCATTTGTTTTAAGATTTTCTAAATTTTTAATTTTTTCGTTTCTTATGTGTTTTAATATTTTTTTGTTTTCAATTTTGTACCAAATCAAAATTTCCAGCCGCACATACAAAGTTTGCATTAAAAGCTTTTAAATAGATCTTGAACTGATAAGATACTGGTAATGCCTTAATAATGCTCCATTGGTAGGGAGCTGATAAGGTTGCAATGCAGAAATAAGAGATTTAAGTAGATACAATGGTATGGCACTTGTACTTAAATTATAAACAGATTTTCTTTTTCTTTTTGCTTTTCCCATCCTGATCCGTAAATGCAATATTTAATTAGTTTTCTAAAATTAAAATGAACAGGATACAATCATTCTCATAGTTCATATTAATATTAACTGCTCTACTAAACATGCTATTAGTAAACTTGCTCTACTGAACATGCTATTAGTAAAATATATAAGTCGTTTGAAAGTGATGAACTGGTATAAGGAGTTTTTATTGATCTTTCCAAAGCCTTTGATACAGTTGATCACAGTATTTTACTTTCCAAGCTAAAATATTACGCTCAATTACAATTAGCTTTGAATCCACTTAAAGGCTCAACCTTTAAGTGGATTCAAAGCTAATTGTCTAACAGAAAAAAATTTGCATTACTAGAAAAGTCAGGAGCCCTTGATATTACGTGTGGAATTCTTCAGGATTCAATTCTAGGTCCATTATTGTTTTTAATATATATTACCGATATGCATAAAGCTTCCCAAAAAATAACTACAATTATGTATGCTGACGACACAAGTTTATTTTTTAATCATCCTGATGCAAAGACTTTGTTTGAAACTATGAATATTGAACTCAAAAATTTCAACCTCTGGTTCAAAGCAAATAAATTATCCCTAAATTGCGAAAAAACTAGCTTTACTCTTTTTCGTAAAAAAAAACAACCAATTAATCCGTTAAAGCTGCCTAAACTGTTTAATAATAAAAATAAAATGTGATAAATACACAAAATTTTTGCTGGTGCTTTTTGATAAAAATTTGTCATGGAAAAACCATATTGATCTTCTTGAAACAAAGGTGTCCTCTAAAATTGGTGTTTTGTATAAGTCAAGATCTTTTCTCGATAGTAAATCACGTAATATGCTTTACTTTAGTCTAGTACATAGTCAGCTTTTGTACGCAAATATTGTATGGGTAATATATATATAAAAAACCAAATTGCTAAAATTGCAAAGTCTGCAAAACCATGCATGAAAGCAATTAATTATTTAAATAGGTTAGTAAACCCGGCCCCAGTGATGAAAAGCATGGTGATTCTAGATATTGAGAAACTTAACACATTACATATATTAATTTTTATGTATCTTTTACCAAACGTTTTTTCAGATAATTTCTTGATACCATTTTCTGAAAAATACTATCACCTAGGGAAAATTAAATCACAGCAGTCAAGTTTTCTAATTACAAACCGTGGTCCATCAATATGTAATCATTTTCAAAATAAAAATATGACAGACCTAAAAAGCATTTCGTCGTTTAAACAACAAACTAAAATGCATCTCCTTAATTACTGACATATATATTATAGTTTACAGCATTTGTTTTAAGATTTTTTAAATTTTTTATTTTTTTGTTTTCAATTTTGTACACTAAAAAAAAAGTGAGTTTTGCTTATTGAATTTTTATTTTACTTTAAAAATTAAGGCGTTTTTTTTTAATGAGTAACTAAAAGGGCTCTATGAAAAGGTTGTGATAATAAATGCATCATCGTTACCTTCTTTGAGTCCCTGATTGATTATAACAGTATGTATATGTGTGTATATATATGTGTGTATTTATATATGTGTATATACATGCATATATATACACTGAATCATATATGGCTAGTATTCCATACAGGGACGAGTAAGAAGTATGTAGAGGTGGAGAATAGAGCCAGGAGTAAGAATATGACGAGTATGATAAAGAGAAGCAATCTTAGCGGATGCTAATTTAAAAAAAGAAACAAAACAGGACCAAAAAAGGACAAAGGACAGAATCTTAAGGTACCCCAGAAGTTACTGGAAATGAAGTAGAGTACTGGCCTTTGAGGATTACTTTGATAAACCTGTTAGAAAAAAGTGATTTGAATACACTACGTAACAAATTTTCATTTTTGTTCTGTTCTTTGGTTGAAAGTGTGTTTTCCTCACCCGTTACGTCTAAAACAGAAAGGAAATTGCGGTTGTTACAGAAAGACTTTGTTTTTGTTACCGGGACAATAAAATTTGAAAAATCGGGTGTTTTCGAGAAAATTTTTGATTTGTTTTCAATGTCGATTTTCCTCCTATAATATTTCTGAACTCCTAGAGCTGCACAGTTGTTTGTACGATCTCTTTAACACTCTAGAAAGATTTAAAAACTTGCTGATCTTTTAGGAATCTCTTAAAACTTTAAATGAGATTCTTGAAACTTTCCAAAAGTAGTTGTACAAGTAGGTGTCTCGAACCAATATAAAGGGTAACAATTCGTTGTTGAAGAAAAGTTATTTATTTTATATGGCATCAATAGATTGTTTGCATCCAGCTGATTCATTCTGCTACGTGTGTGGACAATTCATAAAAACAAGAGCAAAAAAGCAATTATCACAAGAAAATACTTGAAGGTAAACTGAACAGTTACTTCTCACTTAGATGTATTTTAAATTATTTTCATAAATTTAAAACGCTTTTGATCTAGTTCATTTCAAGGAGTTGTAGTTTACTATTGTTTATTAATAAAGTTTGTCCACAGTCGTGTACTGTACACAAATACGTTCCATCTTGAAATCATTTCATGTTTTGAAAGTTTTGTTGCAGTTGTTCAGGGCTTCCAAGGTAATCACAAAGCTGAAAACTATATGGAGTTGGTGCATACTTTCATAAAGAATTACGCCAATGTTGGATGCAAAATGTCTCTGAAAATCCGTATCCTTGAATCACATCTCAACAAATTCAGGGAGAACACGGGCGCTCACTCCAAGGAGGAATGTGAGCGCTTTCTTCAAGATATATTGTACTTTGAACGTCGTTACCAAGGACAATATGACAAAAAGATTATGGGGGACTACATTTGGGGGCAACTTTAGAGATTGATTTGCAGTACAATCGTAAATCTAGAAAATCTAAACATTTTTGAACCTTAATGAGTAATATCCGACTGTGTTTGCCAATTCCTTGTGCAATTTTGGTTTTTACTTGGTCATAATGACAAAAATAAAACAAAGTTGTTTTACTTTTACACAAAGACGAGTTTTCTTCATAAAGTCATTTTTCATATACTTTAGACATAAACAATTGAAATATAACACTTAGAAGCCATGTACAAAAATTATGTTCCGTAGTGTAATCTCAAAAAATTCCCACATAGACTATATGATGTAAGCTTGAGGAGAATACCAGCACACCTTTATCGAAAGTTTTAGATACGTCAAGAGCATTAGTCCTTGCTTCGCCGCCTCGCTAATGCACAATAAAAATTTTCAGTCACAACGATCATAGAACAATAAAGATTTAAAAAAAGATATTTATTATGATGCAGTAAGTGATTTAACTCAAGGAATGTTAAAAAATTATTTATCAAAAACTCAAATAGTAATTGAAAGAAGACTGAGAGAACGATAGTTTAGGGAGTCCAAATGATGACTAGAGTTTTTAAAAATAGGGACCACAGATGCCATTTTCAAGTAAGAAAAGGTTTTTTTTTAAAACTGTTCCATATCTTAGGCCCTTAATATGTTATGCTGTACACTTTACGTTTAATTAATTTACGTGGCAGTGTATATGAGAGCGTCTCATTACTTTTTATTGTTTGGTGTAAAACTTTTAAAATTATTACGCACAAAGATCATGTGTTGAAATCTATTTATGTCTAATACACATAATATTTTCATTTATCTCATTAATGGCTTTGCATGCTCAAACCTCTTTTGTTGGTATATAGTTCAGCTGGCCCACGCAATGTTACCATAATTAATGTAGCTATGAACTAGGCTAATGTATATTAATTTAAGCCTGAGTATTTATGAATAGACTGATTCTTTACATTTTTAATTTGCTTATCATTTATAAAGAGAGCTAGAAACTTAAGTGGCACAGTTTCTTCTTGTATTTTTTATAAATAATGTATATTGAGTTTTGTCTGTGTTTATTGAGAGCTTGTTAGCTCTAAACAGTTTATTCACTTTCTTCAGCTCAATATTTATATCTCCGTATAGCTGATTAATATCATTAATAAAAATATATAAATTAGTATCATCAGATCACATAATTGAATTTAATTTTACAGATACAGAAAGATCGAAGATAAAATGATCAAGAAGATTGCACAAGTTGCTTATCGTGACGTTAGAATAATAGGGTTCTATCTCTCTTTTGTGCTGTTAAGAGAGTTTAACAAAACAATAAAAAGATTTAAAGTTAAGATATTTGTTTAATAAATATAATAACTTTTATTTTAATTTTTACTAAACACATCTATTATTATTTAAAATGAATATTTTTTTATTATATTAATCTTTTCGTTTATGGAAAAAAAAAAAGAATTTGTTTCATCATAAGCATTGAAAAATCAAATGTTATCACTATCACAGTGTTACACTCTCTTAAATTTTTAAATTTAAAGTAAAAATTAGTTAAATTCGTTAAATTAAAAGTACTAAATATCAAATATGTTAAATTTATTGCTTAGAATACACTTTATTTATTATTTATTAAGTAATAAAAAATTGAAGAAAATAAGAAATAAAAAATTGAGATGTAATGTCGCACATAAAGATATTTATCTTAGTTCAGATTTGATTGAGGCTCAGAGACTCCAAGACTTAACCTCAGAACTGAAAGAAATAAAATGAATCAAGCAAGACCAGACAATGACCCCTTTTGGTATGGCATCCGTGGCAAAAAGATCATCAAATTCAAAAAGAAATCAGATCAATAATTCTATACATAATTCAGTTTCAGATTGCAATGAAATTAAAAGCTGTCATGTTTATACCTAAATGCTACCTCTCTCGATAATAAGTTGAATGAGTTCAAAATGGTAATTGAACGAACAAACCAAATTTAATTTCTATGACTGAGACATGGTTTAGAAGTGATTCAGTTGTAAACATTGAAGGTTACCATCTGTATAGAAAAGGCAGATCAGACGGTCGAAAAGACGGTGGTGTTTGTTTATATACAGACAACTCATTAGACTCCTATGAACTAAATGATGCCATTCTAAATTTCTGTAAACTAGAACAAGTGTGGGCAGCTGTTTATTTTGATAATGACAAGTATTTACTTGGATGTATCTACAGGCCAAATGATTATTTGGATATTGTAGAATTTGATGTGGTTTTTGGCCTGGCATAAAAATATTTAGACAAAAATAAGTTCAAAGACATATCATGGGCGATTTGAATTTCCTATCAATCAACTGATCAAATGGCTGTGTTGATGCAAATTCAAATGAGAATGGAATTGAATATAAATTTACAGATATTTTAAATAATACTTTTCTTTATCAACATATTAACATACCAACTTTCCAGCTGTCAGATGAAAAACTTGGGAATACCTTAGATTTAATCTTTACAATTCAGTTTTGGAAATATAACCGGAGGCCATCTTATAAAAGTAAGCAAAGATTTATATTTGCTAATTCCAATTTTGAACTAATATCTAATCTAATTTTAAATGTTGACTGGATACAATGCTTCAGTAAAAAAAATGTACAAAAAATGCTTGATGAACTGGTTTTTTATACTGGCATGTAATCATTTCACTCCAATTAAAACGACATTAAAATCTTTAAAAATTAGACCAGCCTGGGTTAATGCTAAATTTCTTATTAGTAGCAAACAAAATAACTGCTCATGTAAATAGAAAGACCCTGTTTAGAAATTTAAATGCAAAAGCATTGTACATCATTAGTAGATAAATTTAAATGAGGAAGTTTAAAATCATAATCTGACTTTTTAATTTAATGTTTCTAAATATTTTAATAAATTTTAATTACCTAAACAAATTTCGACTTACTAAATTAATTTTGGTAAATAATAAACAGTTGTTTTTTTATTAACCAGTAGCCAACAGTTGGTTGAGACAATTATTGGTAAAACACATGAATATTTAATAAAGTTGTTTGCTATCACTTTCAGCATTTCATTATTTTATCACTTTCAACATTATACGCTCCGCAACATGATTTACATGATGGGACATTTATTATTTTATTTATTTTAGCATATAAAATATAAATTTATACAATTTACAAATTATTTTTATTATAAATAGTTTAAGTGAATTATTATCTACAAACTATAAAAAATTTATAGATTATTTAAAACATAAATTTGAAAAAAATAACATTAAAAGGCTTATATTTTTTTATATTTTTACATTATTTTATTATGCAAATTCATAGTCAAAATGTAATAATTATTAGAATAACATATATAAACAATCTACCTTTGTTTGTTTTTTTACCTAAAATAATATAAAGAAAATAGTTCTTACAGCATTGAGTACATACTGCAATAGTGGTGTATTGTGTATATTATATATGCAATAGTATTATGTGTATTATATATGCAAAAGTGTTATGGCTAATTCAGGAGGTAATGTTTATAATATTGCATTATTTTTTTCAATTGTATTTAGAGCTGTGGAGGAAGCTTTAAATAAAAGAAATAGAAATGATTACAAACACACTGAACACTTTCCCACAAAATTTAGCCTAATAAACTTGTTAAACTCTTTTAATAAATATACAAATGAAGCATTTTTTCAGGTGTAATAAATGAGGGCAAATAGGAAAAGAAGGAAGAGGGGAAGAAATAGGTAATAGCAAACAGGAGGGTGGGAATTTTTTATTTTTATTTCTATAAGTGAGTTAATATTTTCTAATTTTTAAGACCAATCCGCATCTTAAAAACTAGAAAATAATAACTAAAAATGGTTTTATTGTTTTTTAGTTTTGAGATACAGTTCATAACAAGTAAATTTTTTTGTTCATAACAAGTAAAATTTGGAATGCAGAGTTCCAAAAGGACTCCGGCTTTACATCTCTATTTTGTCCTGCTCTCGAGTCTAGAAACTCCAAACATGTTGTTTGACTTGATCTACAAAAAGAAAAAAATTATAAGATTTAATGATTTAGAACTTATTGTTTTAAGCCCAAAGTCCTGGAGTCCTTGCCAACATTATACCTAAGGACTCTGGGTTCTAAAACTAAAATTTTTTTAATTAGTAGCCCATAAGCTTTTTTATGTTTTTAGAGCTCCTTAATACTAAAAACTAGGAAGAAGTAATCTTTTTGTGACTTTCAAACCGGAGTCCTTTATCCCTGAGTAAAATTTAATAAACGAGGGAGGGAGATCTTAATAAGCTCCGGGTAAGGAGTATGAGGGAAGGTAATGAGGGAAGTAGGAAAGGAAGGGAGAGGGAAAGATATGGGTAATAATAAATAAATTGGTTTTTTTCTTTGTTAATGTATTTACAGATCTAAAAAATGATCTGCCACACAGTAAGCCAGATTTTAGCTCACCTTGTGACAGATCTAAAATAAATTTTTTGTTTATGTTATAAATTTATCTTTCTAATTGATTGGATGCCCTGACCTTAAATAGTTCATCTTTAATCCGAAACTAACTTAAGTAAGTTTTTGTTTTCATTATGCAGACAGAATAATAATTTTTATGTACTTTTTTGCAGCCAAAGCAAACTAATTTTGGTGTCCTTAAGTTATCTAGTTCACAGTCAAAGTAGTTCACAATCATACCTGCATAAATTTGAATTAAATCAGTGGCCAGGTGAACTTAATTATGCAAAATAGAAAATTTTATCCCAATAGCAATATATCCAATAGCATAGTGCAAAGTAGACTACTCGTATTCAGGTTAACGCCATCTAAATTTCGATTTAGTAAAATAGTATTTTAAATAGTATTTTAAATTTATTTTCTCAAAAATAGGTGAGGTTTAAGCTAAATCACATTTTTATCGACGATGTTTGTGGTGCCGTAATGTATATGGAATTAATAACAATAATCAATAAATAAAAACCTAAGTAAATAAAAATTTCAAATAAAAAGCAAATCTGCTTTTGGCTAAATTTGATTTGAGATTTGATTTAAAATTGATAAGATTGATCACAGTTTCACAGCTCCCCGTTCCGCTTCACTTAGCTATGAGAGAGCGCTTTAAATTATAATAGTCATAAAAAAAAAAAAAAAAAAACGTTACTGATGTAACAGGTATAATGTTACAAAAGTATTTTATAACTAAGTAGAGAATAAATTTAATTTCACTTAATATTTATTCTGATTTTTCGTGATAATAATGATTGTATAAATAATTTTTATTGTGTTATTGTGTTTGATAAGTTTTATTGTGTTTCTCAATTTCCAAGTTGTTTACTAGTTATACTGATTTTAAAATCACAAGACAGATTCTTTTAAATGTTTTTAAGTAAAGTTGTTTTTACTTTAGGTTTTTTTAAAACACTTTTCATCTACAAATTATATGCTTTTATTTTTTATGCACCAAAATTCAATTTAATGAGATCTATTTATAAATTATGTTCCATTTTAAAGTAAGGCAATTTTTTTTTGTAATTTCTTTCAAGCAGAGATAAATATTGCTACAAATTAACTTGTGTTTGCCAGATCTCAATTTGTGTGTCTTAAATCAAAGATCTGATCACAAACAATCATGTGCAAAAGAGAGCACAAGTACATCATAGTTGAGATGACATCATAGCTGAGATGACATCATAGTTGAGATGACATCATAGTTGAGATAACATCATAGTTGAGATGACATCATAGCTGAGATGACATCATAGTTGAGATGACATCATAGTTGAGATGACATCATAGTTGAGATGACATCATAGTTGAGATGACATCATAGTTGAGATGACATCATAGTTGAGATGACATCATAGTTGAGATGACACCATAGTTGAGATGAAATCATCGGATCTAGGATTTTAAATGGGATGCAAAATTCCTTGGGTTTAAGTATAGTCAATTTAAAAAGTGGAGGGACACAAAAAATCGTAGCAAGGGTGGTGTGGACATACCACGGGCGACTTTTTTTTAGGAGTCACGTCGCTATTTATGTCATTAAATTGTAACTAAATTTGTTTTGCAGTGCTTTTGTAGTACCTATTTTTAATAGAAGTTTTCACAAAAATTCCTTTGGCTATTTTTTTCATAAATTAGACATGTAATTTTAAGCCTAATTTACTTGTGTAAAAAGTAACCAACGAGAAGCTAAGCCATAGGACTTTGGACTTCATCTGTATACTATATATTATTTAATAGACTTTAATATTTTGATGAAGATTTGAAAGCAGTTTTAATGTTGTATTCCTTTGGTTCATTCAAAGTATCAATTCTATTATTTTCTCCTGGTCAAGACTTAAATATTTTTTGAGACAGTTTCTACAATTAGGATTTAGAAAAATAAGAAATATCTTTTACTTGGCTTAGGCCAGATGTACCAGTCTTGAAATCAATAAATCTTAAGAAATCCTCCCAAATTTCATTATTTGAATTTACATATCTTAAAACAAGTGACATTTGTACAGTATTCGAATAGTCAACTGCTTCGTCACAAAGAATTGAATAAAAATTGAATGGTTAACATTTTTTATTAAAACTACCTCAGTTGTTTTTCCACAAGAATTACAAGTTGGTTTTGGATAGTTTTTGATATATAGGTTGCATTTTTTTAGACTTGAAAAAAGATTAGCTAATATTTGATCACCAGCATCAAGACGAAATTTTAAAAGCCCAATGACGTTACCTCTTCTAACCTTTTGTGTACAAAGTTTCCTAATATCAGGATGATATTTGGTATCATCAAAGTGTCTGCGAAAGGCGAAAATCGTTAATAATAAATCGTTTTAAATCGTTTTAAATAAATAAATCGTTTAAATCGTTTCTTCAAAGAAATGTTATTGTTTTAGTTATTGGATCTAATTTTTTTCAGAAAAAAGTTTTCAGCAAGAATTATTTAAATCAACCTCTATAACATTACTTTTGGAGTCGCAACGTGAACGTAATGCATTAAATGGAAGCATAGACCTTTTTTGTAAAACACAACTTTTCTCATGTTTTTAAAATCATGAACAGCATTACCCCATTCTTGACAAGGTTTAAAAACTAAATTTAGTATTCCAAACTTATTTGGAATACTAGCACCTAGCAAAGTACAAGGAAAACAGTAAGCTCTCTATCTTCTTTTCTAAAATAAGCCACAGAAAAGGGATTGATTAAGATCAAAACTTTTATAGAAAATACAATTATTTTAAAGTTAGTTAGATTTTCATACTTTATGCCGAATTTTTTTTTGGTAAAAGGGAAACCCCCTCTAAATTTAGCCAAAATTTATAAAAATATTTTAACTTATTTTTGCATTTTAATGTATGCAGAATTCAAAATTATTTGTTTGTTTACTAATTTTAATCATTAAATCCTTCAAGTTTAGCATTTTTTTAAGGTACCTCAAAATTTATACCATAGCAACGCCCATAGCAACGGTGTAGCACCTTATTAAAAATCCTAATGACTAATGTGTATTTTTAAATAGCTGCAGTAAAATGCTTGGTTTGGCTTGGTTTTTCTTTACTTAGTCAGCGTGCAATAAAAGTCTGGTTTATCAAGTCAGACTACAGTTTTCTATTATTCTAATATTTTTAAAGTTGTCAATTTTCTTATTTTTTTTTTAAAAATGACTAAAGCATGTAGAATAAAATCAAGAACAATAATTAAAAAAAGAGGAGAGGTTTTTTATGGAAGAAATTTAACAGTCTTGACAAAGAAATTATTGAGATGGAATTAAATGATAATCCTTCTGTAACAATTTTGATTTATTCAAATACTACAACTGTCAATAATAACTCTGTAAATAACGAATCTGGATTAAATTTATTTTCTATATCTGTATCTGCAAAGAAGGTAAAGCCAATTGAATGTTCCAGAGCTTTTATAAGAATGAAAATATCTGGATATAGAATTATATATTGCTCTATATTTTCTGACATATTTAGTGGTTTAGCATGTCCTCAATGTGGCGAGTGTTCATCCTTGTCATTGCCCTAAAAAATGCAAGACAAAAAAGGACTAGCCTCAAAGTTACTTATCAAGTGCTTTAATTGCAAATATGAAAATGAGTTTTATACTTTAAAATAATGTAACAGAGGATATGATATCAATTATTGAACAGTATACGCAATGCGTGCACCTGGACAGGGACATTCTGGTATAAAAATATTCACCACTTTAATGAATATGCCACAATCAATGACTTAAAATAACTATGATAAGTTAGCTGTGAAAATAGGTGATGTCACACAAAAAGTTGCTGAAGATAGAATGTTTGATGCAGTAGCAGAATTGCGTAAACATTCTGCTAACAATGACGTTTTTGATATTGGTGTGTTGTGTGATTTCGATGGTACTTGGCAGAAAAGAGGCTATTCACCATTAAACGGTGTCTTTTCTGTGTAATCAATGGACACTGGAAAGGTTTTGAATGTCGAACCAATCTGCAGGTTCTAAAAAGGTTGCTTTTTAAAGAAAGATCTTTTAAAAACAAACCCTACAGCCTATGCTAATGGAGGAGCTCTCACATTTTTAAAAACAATTACAAAGGATCTGCGTCGATATGGAGACCACTGGTGCAAAACGTGTTTTTAAGATCTATTGACAAGTAGTGATTCTTCCCGGGAATTTGTTCCCGGAAAATTCCCGGGAAAAATTTTATTCCAATTTCCCGGAATCCCGGGAAATTTTTTTCGGGATCCCGGGATTTTTGTACACACATTTTTTTAACTTTCCCGCCAAAGTCAGAATTTTTTGTTTTCCGGACCATAAGAAATATTGCTTATTTATATTGTTTACATATTGAAATTTATCGCAGCGCATTGGGAATTTTTAAAAAAATGTCCTTAAATCTTAAAACTTCGAAGGTTTGGAGTTATTTTGATCTTACAAAAGCAGACGAGGCACAATGCAAACATTGTCCAAAAATATTACTATGCAAAGGTGGTTCCACTGTTGGATTGAAGAGGCATTTAGAAAAAATCCATAATATTATTTTAAATAAAGAAGAAGAACCATCAACTAAAAAACGTTGTGTTCAATTAACAATTGATTCCATGACAAAAAAAGTTTCATTGGGAGAACTATTGGCTCGTTTTGCTGCGATTGATGGTTTTTCTATCAATGCAATAACTGAATCGGATCAAATTCGTGAGTTGCTTCGTGATAAAGGCTTCACTCTTCCTAAATCGAAAACAGATGTCATGAATCTTATATATATATATTATTTGGAAATAGTCGAAGAAAATAAAAGATGTTAGGATCGCACAATTCAAATGATTGCCTAGAACTACTCATCAAAAAATTAAACATGTTTAATGTAAGTCTTACAAATGGTGTAGTTTGCATAACAACTGAAACGGTGAATAACGGTGCTTCTGTTATGGAAAAATTAGGATATACTTCGCCTTCTGAATATCAACTTTGTTTTGCACACGCAATACATTTAGCCGTTGTTGATGTAATATATAAAAAAAAAGGTAAAAATAATAATCAAAGTACTAATGACAAAGATATTGAAGATGATGTCTTTGATGATGACGATGATTATGATGAGGAGGAGGATCAGCAAAATGAAATTAGTGACCAAGTTCCTGATCTTGTTCCTGAGCTTCATAAAGTTCTTGTTAAAGTTAGAAAAATAGTTGTAACTTTTAAAAGATCTCCTTTAAAAATGGATTCTTTAAAGCGTTATTCTAAAAATGAATTTGGACAAGAGCTAGTGCTAATTTTGGATTCAAAAACTCGTTGGAATTGATTGACCATGTTTCAAAGATTTATTAAAGTTAAAAAAGCAGTTTTTAAATCTCTCGTGGATTTCAGTTTAGAAAACCTAATGTTGTCTGATAATGAACTTACAGTAATTGAAAATTTAGCAAAAAGTCTGGAACTTATTGTCTTAGGTTCTGAAATGATTTGCAGAAGGGAAGCAACTTTATTAACAGCTGATGACACATTAAAATTTATGGTTAAAGAACTTGATGTTCAAGATTGCTACCTAGCAAAAGATCTTAAAAATGCTTTAATTGAAAGAATATGTCAAAGAAGAAAAAAAGATCTTGTTGGTTTACTAAAATTTTTAGATAATCCACAATCTTCAAAAAGTGATATGGATGATGACTTATTTAGCATGCCATCTAAAGCAGTTATGATAAATTTAGCGATTGAAATAGCTGGTCGACTTTTTCCCATAATTGAAAATATAGCAAAAGAAAAAGATAGCGATAGAAAACTTAACAATAGTATTATTGATATAAATCAGTTATCTGAATCTATGGCTGCCAGATTAGAAAAATTTGTAAAAAAAAAAGATGTTTTTGAAGTCAAGTGCAATAAATCAATTATGCGTCAAGAATTCAATTTGTTTGAAGCTACTAATAAAAGATCGCATAACTTAGATATGCTTTATAATGCGCTTTTAACTATTCGTCCTTCCAGTGTAGAGGCTGAAAGGGTGTTTAGTTCAACTGGATTTTTTTTTACCAAATATAGAACTAGATTGATCGACATTCATCTCGATGCACTGGTTTTTCTCAGAAGTTACTTTAAAGTTGTAAACAGTTACAAAAAATAAATAGAAAAGTGTATTTAGTTATTTATATTTTCTCTGATGAAGATTTTCCCGGGAATTTCCCGGGATCCCGGGAACAATGTAAATAATTCCCGCTATCCCGGGAATGGAAAAAGTCCGGGAAATCGCAATCCCTATTGACAAGTACAAACTGCAATATGTGAATTTTTTAGGAGATGGGGACGGTAAGAGTTTCAGTAATGTCATAGATACTTACCCTGGCATTCAAGTTAATAATTTAGAATGTGTGGGACACTATCAAAAAAGTGTTGGTACACGACTACGAAATTTAAAGAAAACTGAAAAAGGACTCAATAGGCGTGGTTTTCTTACATATGCAGTAATTGATCTGCAAAATTTCTTTGGCGTTGCCATAAAGCAAAATGCTGGAAACTTAGCAGGTATGAAGGCAAGCATATTGGCTACATTATTTCATGTTGAATATACTGTCCTACCGGCATCAATATTTGGTGCAAGTTCGACTTTGATAAAGCAAATAAAACCAACACTTTCAAACCAGGTCCAGGTCTTTCAATGAACATAATTTTTAAAATTAGACCTTTTTTTGAGGAACTTAGCAAAGATTCAGAACTAAAAAAATGTTTACATGGGAAAACTCAAAACGGTAATGAATCGTTCAACAGTATGATTTGGGACCGATTACCAAAGACCAGGTATGTGTCACTCGATAATTTGAAATTTGATGTGTACGATACGGTAGCAAATTTTGATATTGGTATGAAAACTTCAGTGTTAGTGTTTGAACAATTAAATATGTTACCAGGTGCTATCATGGTTAAAGATTCCGATAAAATAAGCAATAAAAGAATGAAACTAATTTAAATAAATCTAATTATAGAATGAAAGAAAAGAGTATGTTGAGGCGACAGTTATATAGAGCAAAAAAAAATTTTAAAAAATGACAATAACTTGGAGAAAGAAGGTATAACTTATGAACCAGGAGGATTTTAAATACTGTTTTTTAGATTTAATGAAGTTAAGGATTGCTTTTTTATACCTTTTTGGTGTTATTTAATAAAAAAAAAAGTTAATTTGCTTTTCTCTCAGTATATAGTATTTAAGACACCGACCAACATTGCTCGCCAACCATTAAAGAGCCATTTCTAAAGATTTCAGTGGTTGTTTATTAACTGGTATAGAGTGTTTTAAGTAGAATAGTTTTTTTTTTTTTTTTTACACCTTAAAAATATTGGACTTTGACTTCAAAATACCTGATTTTATAATTGTAAAAAAAAATTCTGCTCAACTTAAAACACTCTTCTAATCTATATAAACACCATATAAAAATTTTAACTAGGGTTGTTTTGTTCCCACAATATTGGCCGGCGTGAAACCTGTTTTTGCTGTTTTTTGGTAACTTTCCAAAAGGTAGTATGCTACCTTTTTTTGTTCTGTTTTTTTTTAATTATTTTTTATATATACTATTGATCTGACAAAATTTTTTGTTCTAAAAGATGATTTTAAAATTAGAGGGGATTTCCCCATTAAATTCAAGTTTGTCACGTGTTTAACAGAAAATTCGTCACTAGTTTAACAAAAAAAAAGTCTTTTGTGTTAGACTTAAGAAAACTATGCACAGTTTGCCATGTATATGAGACATGGTGGACAAAATCTAATTTTTACCCAATTGCTCCCCAAACCCTTTTAGGTATATAAATAATCATTATGTATGAAACAATATTTATTTTTATCAAGAATATTTTAATTTTTAATAACAACATTACAAATTATAGGATTAGTAAATTTTTTTTTTTAAATCAACGTTTTTTTCAAAAATCAAACAACAAACTGTGTTTAGCTACAAAGATTAAGAAGAAGGTGGAGCTGATTCCCTCAGCAAAGCCAGAACTTTACTGGGGATTTTTTTTAAACTCTTACCTTTTTTTTTATAACCTTTTCTTAATGATGTTTTGACAGGATCACTAGGAAGAAGTAGTCTGTTAACCAGGTCGCGATCTGTGTCTATTGTAGAAATCTTTCTACTGAAATCTTCCCTAAACTTTTAAAAATCCCTGTTGCAGGCCTCTTGGGCCTCCTCTGATATCAGTCCAATTGGCAAGTACTGTCTAGCAATGATGGCATGGCCATAAACTAAAATTTTGTGTAATGATTGTGACGTGTAATACCAGGAATACTTAGATATGTATAGTTTAAGAGCAGTAATACAAAACTCTTTAAATTTGACAGTATCAGTTTCAAATCTAGATGATAAATTGACTAGAATGATGTAAAAATAAAATAAAAGAGTTTCATCTACTTTCAAAATTTTGGCAGTTGATTGATAATCTGCAAAGGCTCGTCGGGCGGTGTTTCCATCATTACTGGTACCTACAAATTGCATATATGTGATAGTTAACCTGATGATTTATATACAAATATTTATGTAATTTCACTTACCAGATCCTTCACTTTTTGGGAAATCCACAACCAGTCCCATTTGGTTCATAAATTCTTTCTGGATACGTTTCTTCACTTGCTTTACATTTTCCTTATCTTCAATAGCTCCAGACTGCCACTTATGATTCCAGCATATGTTTCCACTTATGTTATATTTCCAATTATGTTTCCAGCTTATATCCAAAATGCAATACTATCTCAAAAAACCAGGAATGGAGGCCATACCATCTCAAATACCATTTCAATACCATCTCAAAAATTCAGGAATGCAGGTTAGAAAGACCATATTTCAGTTCTAAATTAGAAGCATTGTCCAATTTCAGCACCATTTCTAAGTTATTCGTGTTTTTTGCAGACACACCTCACACAGAGCAACATTGAGTTGTTTCAGAGAACTTTTGTTGATACGACACAGTTGTGTATGAGGAATTGTTTTCTTGTTTACTTCCTAATGATTGTTACATGGATTTAATTTTTACTTTTTAAAACAAAATGTCATTTAATGTGACTTTATGGTAAATTTTAAATTTAATCAAATATCGGTTTATCTTAGGTATGTTTGTTCTTTGTTTTCATATATTATATGTATTGAATTTTGTAGCTACGCTTTAATGATAAAATTATGTTGACTATTGTGTGTAAATGTCTTGTTATAACGAGACATTTACACATCACAGTCAACATAATTTTATTATTAATACTAAAACTTTCAACAGGTCAAGTGCAGGAATTAATTTCTTTAAGGGCGATATACATTGAATTTACCAATACAATATAGATCGCCCTTAAGAAATAAATTCGTCAAAGTTTTTAATAAACGTCAAAATCGAATCAACAAATATTCTTTATACAAAATTTTTTTAGAAATTTGATTTATAAAAATCATTCACTTGTTTAAATAAAATATTTTATGTTTCATTAAAACAACTGCACTAAGAAATTTTTTGGAATATATGAATAAAAGAAAGTATTTTTAAGCTATATAGTTGAATAATTTTTGTTGTTTTCTTTTCAATATGTTTATTTTATAACTTAACTTTAAATTATTTTGTTTTCAAAATGTGATAAAATGTTTAAATTAATAAAATTAAAAAAATGTCTAAATTTTTTTTTTTTTTTCAAAGAACTATTTTAATTTAAAAGTTTCACAATTTGTATAATTTATTATATCATTTTAATTTAATATTAATTTATGTATACAATATTATTATGTAAAATAGTTGATTTGATAAAAATAAAAAATAGTATACAATTTTTTATTCAATTATAAATTAATAAAAATTATATGTATGAATATATAAAATATTATAATGTATAAAATATTATAATTTTGACTTATTATTTAATATTCATTTGTATAGTTTTATAATTATTATTTAAATTTACTTTAGATCTTCTAAATAAAGGTTATGACGTTAAGATTTCCAAAATTTATGCTTTGAATGTTTTTATGAAAGTCAATCATCATTTACTGATGAAATAAAATCAATTGTTGATAGACGAGTGTGATAGAGAATTTTGATTGGCGATAGAAAAACTTCTTACAAAACTTCTTGCAAAAATCATTTTGTAAATTATTGCGTAAAATCTGGAATAAAGTTAATGTGGTTAAGTTTCGATAAAAGTATTGTAAGTGATGAAGAAAAAAAACTTTTAACACAATGTTCAACAAATGTTCGCGGTTTAACTAATGTTAGCTGTGTCTCCCTTCATCGTCCAAATAATTTCGAAGGATGGAAACCAAAAGATAAGATTAAAAAGTTGAAGATATGGATCTTAAGTTGTTCGATAAGAAAAAAAGATTTTAAAGTAAAATTTCTTAATTAGTTTAATCTCTGTGAAGAATTAAGTCTTGACCTTGACGACGACATTGATGTTATTAAAGAAATTTATGAATAGATTCGTTGTTCAAATATCAAGAAGTTTGAGATCAGGTTCCGTCAAAATAATTTTTATAACCTAGATGAATTAAAAAACTTTACAATACGGTAAAATATTTAATACCTTAAATATATTAAATAAAAACAATAATTATAAATAACTGAAAAAATATTTAATTTACTTGTTTGTAATAAATACGTTTTTAAATATACAAATTAATTTTACCATTATAACATAAATTATTAAATATAACTGTTATTATAGTATATAAATTTTTTATAATATTTTTTTTTTTAGTATTATTATTAATATTATTATACTTGTATAATGATAAATTACGGTACCTAAATTATTATTTTTAAATAATATACTTTCAGTTTTTAATTATTGTGTTGTTAATATATAACTTTTTAAATAATACTGTTGATAAATATTTGTTAAATATTTTATGTATACTTTTATGTTTTATTATGTTTTTGAATTTTCTCAAAATATATAAATTAAATATTAGTTTATTAGAATATTAAGTTTTTTTATTTTATTATCAATTTCTTTTCAATATCGTACTATATTTAAGATAAATTCATATGTTTTTGATTCGATTGAATTTTGAAAAAACTTAATTTTATAATGAAAAAATAAAATTATTTTAAAATTAGATTTGCACTATTTATGCACTTTTTACACAAATTTATGTTTATAAAAAATAATTTTAAGGTTCTCGCCATTGTTTCTTTAAGAAATATTAGTCGTCAACAAAATAATAAAATTCGATGGTTTAGAAGAATTTTTCTTAGTAGCGTTTAGTTCAAAATTTCACATTTCATCTGACGTTTTTACTTAATTTTAAATCGGCTCTGATTTTTTCTTAATCGATCAAAGGTTATAAATAATAAAATGCCAAAAAAGGTTATAAATAAAAGGTTATAAATAATAAAATGCCAAAAAAGGTTATAAATAAAAGGTTATAAATAATAAAATGCTAATGAATAGTAAAACAATTATTTTAAGTTAAAATTTTTTTTTTTTTTAATGGTTTTGAATTTTTTTTAGTAAAAAGTTTCATTTAGAAATAATTGAAGCATTTTTTTTAGCACAAACAAATAGTTTTTACTCAATATTTATTTACTTTAATTACTGCTCGGTGGAGTTATGGCAATTTTAAAATACTATAGCGTTTACATGACATTTTGTTGACTACGATTTCTTTCCGTTAAATGATCAGGTCTGTGAATAATGAAAAGACGAAAAAAATTAAAATGATAAACTTTGCGATATCATAAAATATAAATGTTTGTAGCGATAAAACCCAGACCGTAGATTCCTTTTTTTAAAAAAAAAAAACCTGAAAATCCCAATCGCTTGTCCAAATTCAAATAAGATTTTAAATAAATACGTGCTTTAGGTAAAATGAACATCATAGTTTAAAAAATATGATCTGTTTTGATGGTTTATTGGCGCTTTTTCTTAATTATAAGCTCTTTTTTAGTAGGAATTCTAGTAATTTTTGTAAAAATTGACAGAAATATTGTATTTTGACAACTATTTAAAGCTAATATACGTCAGAACAGATTAGAACTAGGATCTATAGTAAATTAAGGCACTTTTTTGAAAGATTTTAACTAAATTCATGTTAACGCCGATGAGCGAATGTGATCTAAAGACTCCAAAATGGTGTTCTTTAAATTCACTTTTAGGGGCAGTCAAAAGGTTTAGAAAGTTATATAAAAAAGAGAAAAGATTTTTCAAATATTAAAAAAACCTGAAGCAAAAAAAATTATAACATCTAAAGCTTTTGTTTGTACATAATACGCTTATAAAATCATGCTAGTTTCAAATAAAAGATTTTGAGTAATTTGTAAATCACCTTAACTACACCGAGTGGTTTTAAACTCTTTTCCGTTAAAAAAAAATGCTTTTTTTTCTTCTCTTTCTCCATAAGTAGCAGAATCAAACCGTCATTTTAACGTATATTAAATTAAATAAGAAAAATAACTTAAATTATTTTATTTATAATCAAATAAAAACATAATAAAATAATATAAGTTAAAAATTACTAACAAACTTTTTTAAAATTTGTATAGCTCTCTTTAATATAAATATTTGGAATATAAAGATTTTATTGAAGAAAAACATAAAGAAATTAAGTAAGGTGGTCGTGACTTGTATCTATTTAATTTAAACAACTTTAGTAAAAAATAGGACTTTAGAATTAGAGATAAGTAAAAATGATAAGAAAATTTGACTTTAATAGTAAACTTTTTGAGTTATTTTATATTCAATATACTTATTTTGAGTTATTTGGTATTCTGTTTTCCTTAAGTCAATCCTACAACTTACAACCTTCGTTACGGGGATAATTATATTTAAAGACAAAGTCGTAACATATTTTGTGCGCTTTAAGTCTTAAAATGTGCGCTTTAATTTTCCATAATGAAAAAAAAGTGCTTGCTGCCTCAACCCTAACCATTAGTCGATGTAGCGGCACTCTTTGTACTTACTATTTCAGTATGCAGTCGACAATTAGTTAATTTCTTATTTAAATTCAAATCATTTGACTTTTAAATGTATTTTAGAAGGTCGATATGGTTTATTTTTTCTTGATATGCAAAATAAACAAGTTGTAGTAAATGTGTTTGCAACATATTAATAGAGCTTATGACTTTATTTCATTCCTTAAGAACAAATTATTAGAGATTAAAGGTATTATAGATTAAAGAAATAAACAAAACCAAGTGTGTATCTATTAATCAGCCATATATAATAGCACTATAAACCATATAAATCTTTATGTTTTACCCGTCTTCCGCGTAAATCATAAAGATTTATATGGTTTAAAAAACAATTTAAATTATCTTTTAGTGCGTCACATTTGACCAATACTGTCATCATACGTTAAATATAAAATTTTAAAATAGAACTTTTTTTTTATCAATTTTTTTTTTTATAAAAAGATTTATGAGAATAAAAGTCATAACAGTTAAAACAACTTTAAGTGTTTTGTTATGTGTTACCATAGAAGTATTATAGATGAAAGTGCAACGCTTGAAAACATCAAAGGTTCCGAATACCATTATGAAAATCATGCGTGAAATATAAATAATCGGCAAATGAACGATATTTAAAAAGGCGCACTTATTAACTCCGATTAATTATATAAAATTTATTTAAAGTTATTGATGTTTTAAACAGATACTCCATGCTTATATAAATAATAAATAGAATAGAAGCTGAAATGTTGCCAATTAATAAGTTCTATAGTTTAAATGAAGAGACTATAGTTTCTATAGTTTAAATGAAGAGAGGTTCAAAAGTATATTTCGCCTCATGCCTAAAAACTATGCATACAAGTGTTTCCATTTTATAAAAAAACTTATATGTTTTTTAAATGTTAAAAATACTTTTTTAAATACTACTCTCTCTTTTTCGTCAAAAACATAATGTAATATTTACAAAGTCATCAGACTGTGTGTGAGCTACTGTCTCTGCAAATCTTTTTGTGATAGCGTTTAAATATTGCTGATGTTTTCGCTTAAGCTATTTCTCAGTATTTTTGCCAAACATACTTACAGGCGTTTTATTTATTTGAAATCCTACTGTGCTTACATTTAAATATTGAGATAACATCACACTGGATTCACTTCTTGAGTTTAAAACACTTTCATGAACAACAATCTCTTCTGGTATATAGTCCTGATCAAAGTTATCAAAATCTTGGTTTTATTGTTGCGGATTAAGAGCGCATTTTATTGCAATCTTGCACTTTGTTTCAACGGGAATGACACACAACAGTCCCAATAAGAAGATTTATGTTGTCCATGGTAAATATTAGTGTTAACGTAGTCATGTAATCTGACCGTGCAGTTAGTGCTTTTGCTTGTTTTAATTGATCATGATTAGGATGTCCACACTTTTAGATGCTTTCCATCCAATACTCTTAGTGAACGTGTCGTTTGCAGATAATTTTTCATTTTTATTTAATTTTCTCATTTTGGATTAGTTTTAGCTCATTCCAATCACGAGTCACGTGGTGTTTTAAGTTGTTAAAGTGCTTCGACATATTTCTGTCTAATTGCTCAATAGTGAATAATCCATTAATTGGTATATAATCAAAATGGTGAGTAGTTCATTTTATTCAGTTCTTAAATTGAAAATAAAAAAAAAATCATAAATGAAATATCCATTATTTCTAAAAACTAATAATTATAAAAAAATAAAAAATAATTTTTTTTTTTTTAACATCTTTGCTTCCAACATGGCTGCAAGCAACCACTAATTAGATTTGGAAGTTACTGGAAGAGAAAAAATGAAGATTGGAGAGCAAGATGACGATTGACAGACGACTTAAAGAAATGCAAATTATATGAATCAGGAAAGCGAGATGAAGGAAGCGAATTTCATGTTCGAGGAAAAAAACTAGACAAATGAGAGTTTTTGGAGCACTTAGGAACAGTCACAGAATGAAGATGAGGCTTAATTGAATGACGAGTAACATAAGAAAGAATTTTGGTAGATAGCACAAGAGACGCTAGCTCTTTAGAGAAGTGCCTATTATAGTAATTGTAGAAAAGTGAATTTTATCTGAATTGAAGTTAACCAGCCACTGCGAGCCCCATGCTGTAGCAGAAGTGATATTCTTTTCAAGCTCAGATGCCCCCTACAAGCAATCAGAGAGTGTTGGCTTTCTATTACGACAAGAACAATTGGTAGTATTATCAGCGAATAATGCCACTTTAGATACAAGAATATCTGAAAGATCGTTAATGTAAATTAAAAAGAGTATAAGGCCAAGGATAGAACCTTGAGAAACCGATGAAGTTACAGAATAAGAAGAAAAGTGCTGTCCATCGACGACAACTTTTATACTACGATTGGAAAGGAAGGATTCAATAACCTTAAAGATTCTACCAGATAAATGCCAAACTTTATCAAAAGCTTTAGAAATGTCAAGAGCGATGGCCTTAAGCTCTCCACCTTTATTTAATGCACGATAAAACCTATCAGTTATTTTTGTTAGCAAATCAGCTGTAGAACTAGAAAATCAAAATCCATATTGATGATCAGAAAGTAAGTTATTAGATTCAAGATGAGAGATTAAGTGTTTGTTAATTAAAGATTCAAAAATCTTGCTTATGAAAAGAAGAAGACTAATAGAACGGTAGTTAGAATAATCATATCGCTCTCCAAAATTTCTGAAAATAAAGATAACAGATGCCGCTTTCAAGCAGGCCGGAAAACAAGACTTTGATAAGCACTTGTTGAATAGTTTTGAAAATATAGAAGCCAGCTCCGCAGAACACTTCTGCAATACTAAATTAGGTATTTTTGTCCGGGCCACAAGCTGTAGAAGAGACTAAGCAGGAAACCACTTTAGATACAGAAGCTGGAGTGATACGAATGTCAAGCAATGGATCAACCTGTTTGTTGGCTATATCAAGTAGAACGCAACTAGTGGAATCAAGAGATAATATTGATGAAAAGTTCTAAGCAAACAATTCAGCTTTGTCTATGGGTGAGGTGACAAAGTCTAAATCATACAAGATAGATGGAATTACAGATTTGTCCTTATTATTGATACTATTAAAGATTCTCTAGAAGTCACAAGGCCTAATTTTTGTGATGAAATACAAGATTTCATTCAGAAATTCAGTGGCATTCAGATGATGAAGAAAAATGAGATATTAGTTTTAGAGAAATCTAACTGTGATCAGAGGCACCTAAGGATGAATGTGGAGAAACTGAGCACTGACTAGGATCAGAAACAAGACGTAAATTGAGTAGAGGTGGTAAATGATTCGGATTGTCTGGAAAGCGAGTTAGAAAGTTGACTATTAGGGATTATAGAAAGGCAAAAGTTGGGATTGAAAAAGGCAAAAGTTGTGGGTTTTAATGCCTGCAGAGTCACTGACATTAGGGCCAAGCCATTCAGTGAGATGAGCATTAAAGTCACCAACAACAACAATATTGGCTTATGGGCAAACAGAGAGGGCTTGGTCAATATGATAAGAAATAACATTAAAAAGAGTGCAGTCTTTAGATGAAGGAGAGCAATGTAGAACAAAGAGAAAGACGATAGAGTGAAATGGTGCTTATTCATTTTTAAATTTATTAAAGAACTTGACTCAAAGCATAGATGGTAATCAGTACACTGTTTAATAGCCCAAGCAGTTTCCTCATTTCTATTTATAAACCCTAAGCGATTACAAAAGGCTCCTATTGTGGCCTTTTCAATGCACATTAAAAGTACAAACAGGGACACCATCCATGCGCAACGTGGCACTGTTATTACTTTGATATTTTTCAGCTGTTGATGGAATTATTCTCTATGAGAGCTACCACAGAGTTCGAGAAACCAGACTACCCGTAGGCCTCAGAACCATAAAACTGAGTTTCAGAGCTATACTCTCATTAGAAGATAATAGAATGAGTTGCCAAGTTATGAAAACAGAGACACAAGCAAAACGTATGCATTGAGTCAAGAAGATCCAGCATTAAACATCCTAAACTAGAAACAATGTGTTTAAACTTAATCTGCGCCAGCCTAATAGATGAATCACATAATAATAGCACAAAAAGATAAAAATCATGATAAAATCTGATAAAAATCAAGATAAAAAATCAAACATGAGCTTGTGTCAAAAACTCATGTCCATTAAAACTCACTACTTAACGCAGGACCAAAGTACTGTAGTTAGCAAATTATTTTTTTATTAGTTTTCTTAATAACGATATACAGAGGAAGCGTATTTTTTTTAAGGCAACCAAAAATGTTATATCGTGGATATCATCAATTTTGATCAAAACAATTTCAAATAAATTTGGGCTTTAAATGAACCCCAAATTTACTTAAAAATATACTTAAAAACGATAATGCCAAGGATGTCGAAATAAGAGTAAATAATTAATTATTTACTTAAGAGTAAATAATTAATAGTAAATATAAGTAAATAATAGTAAAATAAAAGTAAATAATTAATTATTTACTTAAGAGTAAATAATTAATTAATTATTTTATAAATTTATAAAATAAATTCCTCAATAATATATAGATTTAAAATACATATAAAATTTATATTTTTATTTATATATTAATAACATATAGATTTAAAATACATATAAAATATTTATTTTTCATCTATATTGAAAATCTTCAATTGCAAAAGTTCATATTATTATACTTTAGCTCGTTAGTTTTTGCACTTTTAAAACATATTTCCAGTTAACGTTTTTTTCAAATCTTTAGCTTTAGTTTTAGTTTTATAGTTAACTTACTAACAATGGTATCAAGAAATTTTACTTAGGTATAAATATTGTAAATAATTGGTTTATGGATAACAAACTCTCGCTTAACTCAGAGAAAACAAACTATATATTATTCCATAAAGAAACCCAAGAAGAAAACCTTCCTCTTAAGTTGCCTCACCTTATCTTAAATAATAACTTAATTAAAAAACAAGCCAGTATAAGATTCTTAGGAGTTTTTGTTGATAAGACTTTATTCTGGCTTCCTCAAATAAGATATATTCAATCTTAATTCACTAATATAATTGGAATTGATGTATCGAGTTCGCTCATATATCAATAAACAAAGTCTCAAACTAATTTATTTTGGACTAATTCATTGCTTCGTCAGCTATGCAAATATAACATGGGCGAGTACGCAACTATCAAAACTTAAAATAATTTATAGTCTACAAAAACATGCTAGCAGAATCATTTACTCTAAAAATAAGCGTGAACACGCCAAATTTATAATAAAAGATGTGAAAATAATGGATATTTGTGAAACAAATATCTATCAGCATTTAGTTTTTATGTATCGATTCAATAACTATCTCTCTCCTGCAAACTTTAATAACAAGTTTGAAATAAACATAAAAGAAAGCTATTATCTAAGAGCAAATATAAGTAACTCATACAAACTGCCTCAAAACTTAATAAATATGCTGAATATAGCATTGCATATCGAGGACCAAGTATATGGAATAGTTATCTTAAAGGATTGAAATATATGGCAAAGTCAATAAATTCATTTAAGTTTCTAGTGAATAAGGAAATTTTTTGAAACTTGAGAATCATTTGTTCTTAAAGGGATCAGCAAGTTTATTTAATTATTTTAGTTTTTATTTTATTTGATCTTTTTTTGATTTACTGATTAGCGCAGCAGTTTTATGCCCATTAGGGTTTTTAATTTAATATCTATATTCTATTGAAAATGTATAAAGGGGCTCTATGAAAAGGTTGCGATATCATTTCATGGAGAAAGTTTTTATTTTTTATTGTATATACAAAAACGGTGCTTGTTGACAAGATTTTACTGTTTTCTTTGTTCTAGGGACATATATTTTGTTTCTTGTATATATATGTTGATTATTTATTGTTAAACAGCAAAATAAATATAAAAAAAATATAAAAATAAAAAGTTTTTAAAGTGGTTTAAGGTGGAATATTTTTTTCCAAAACCTGTTTTAAGCAATTGATTTTTTGAGATACCAATGCGACAAAGCGCAATTTTAATCTTTTAAATGAAAATTAGACCCACAGCTATGTTCTGATGTAAAAAAATCCAAGTTGCTATGTTAGCTTCAATTGTTACGGCTTCTCAAAGTTCGTATGCAATTTCTGTGCTTTTATGCTGTGATTTCAAAACAACAAAGAACACTTTTTTTTTTCTTTTTAAAGTAAAATTTGCGACTGGATGTATTTTAATAAGTTGTCAAAACTTATTAAGATAAAATAATATTCCAATTATAGCTTCAAAAAGTATGACCTAATGCAAAATAAGCATATTGACTAAAATTCGTCCAAATTTTAAAGTACCGCCATGGCCAAACGACAAATATTTAGACCAAAAACTTTTGGATTTGTCATTGCATCTATTATACAAACCAAATATGTAAAGAAGAACTAAATCGGTGACATTCAGTATTTGCAACTGTCTGATTCTTACGGACAATGGCTCTTAGTTAACTAAATAAATTTGATAGATTTCTTTATAGCTCTAAACACAACTCTGCAAAAAATGTTCACCTTCATTTACAAAAAAATTTCATTACAAAAATACGTAATAACAAAAAAAACTTCTTAATTGTTTTAAATTTGTTTTTATTATTCTGCACGCAACGAAAAGGCAAATTATGTTTTTTAAAAAAAAACAGAAACTTGAATATTATTTTTGTTGTTAAGAAGAACAACTTTATATCAAGATAATATTGAGTTTAACTTTTATTGTTCATTATGACGAAAAATATAAAATAAAACTCTTGCTTATTTATTTAAAATCGCACTGAGCTATTCATCCAAATATTGAGTTTCAAAGAACATCTACTTTAAAATACTATCCTTTAGAGTTCTTTTAAAAGTAAGGGGTTGTCTACTATTACGTCACGGAGTTTTGACACTTTCAGACATCTTTTTCCCTCCATCTTTCTCACGACATTGTAAATCTTTAATAAAAAGTTCCGTATGAGTTGTCACAAAACCATTAACTCCTCCTCTCCCTTCCCCCATAAAGCATCACGTAATTTATGGACGACCCCTAACTTGCTTACTCTGTACAAACACTTAATTACGCTTGATGAATTCATTGTTCGTATTAACACCCATTCACAAAGTATTATTATTCTTATTTAATACACAATCACAACTTTGATCCGTGCTTTGTTTATGTGAATTAAATCGTATGATTTTAGCTAATAAACTACCATTTTATTGATTTGAAAGCTGATTAAAAAATTTTACGCCTTCTTGACATCGACAAAAAGCAGTTGTACAAATAGGCGAAGACAGAGAAGAAAAATATGATTAAAAAAACAAGTATTTTTTTTATTTAATATTTTATATTTATATTAATAACAGTTGTTTTCGTATTATATATATATATATATATATATATATATATATATATATATATATATATATATATATATATATATATATATATATATATATATATATATATATATATAATTTTTTTTTTAACACAACATTACTTTTAACAAAACATTCTTAAATAATAAATTTTTAAAATTTATTTAAAAATTAGTTAAAATACTATTTCAGCCATTAAGATATTATATATATATATATATATATATATATATATATATATATATATATATATATATATATATATATATATATAATTTTTTTTTAACACAACATTACTTTTAACAAAACATTCTTAAATAATAAATTTTTAAAATTTATCTAAAAATTAGTTAAAATACTATTTCAGCCATTAAGATATTATATATATATATATATATATATATATATATATATATATATATATATATATATATATATATATATATATACAAGTTTGTTTTGGGTGTTTATGGTGTTTGGGGTGCAAGGAATAATCTAATGGATGAGTATTTTTTACTTAGTTAAAAGAATTTGATTCCAGTCAATAATTGTTCATGTTTTTAAGCAAGTATCTTGTCTTCTTTATTATTTTTTAAGTATAAACTTCATCATTTTTTATAGGAAATGAACTTCAATTTTCAAGTTTTAATTTTCTTTTTGTATATTAGACATTTTGGTATTCAGTTGTTCTACATTGTGGTTAAACATTTTTGATATTATATTCTCGCGTGGATAAATAGGCTTCTCGAATAGGATTATTGTAATTTTTGCCCCTTTAACTTTTCTTTTTCTCAGTTCTTTAAAAGTGTCTGTCAGACAGAACTTAACGTTCCGTTTAAAGACTACGCAATATTTCTTTCCTCCATTTTTTATTCATTATTGTTGTTATACATTTTAGTTCATCAATAAATAAATCTTCGTGTGTCATAAAAGTTCTTTTTGCCCGTCCTACGGCTTTCGACTTTGTAAAACGTACAAATAGGTTGAGTATGAAGACACCAAAACACATATACATAACTACACATACATATATTCAAAGATACAAATTCGTTTTTATGCACACGTAATCTAAAACATATATACATACATATACACGTACACATTGACATATACGGACATATATGAATAAATGCATACATACATATATAAACATAAATATATACATATACACACAAACACATAATTTATTTATTTTTTGTTTCAGTTTTTTTATTTCTTACACATATATTTTTATATATTTTTATTATTTAATTGTTATTTTTTAATTATTTCTTTACTTACTTATTTTTTGTTCTACAACTTAACTATAAATTCATTAAAAATCGTATTATAATAATTGAGTAATTGTTTAGCATGATATACGCTTTAAAAATAATGTATACATAATGTGCAATGAAAAAATATAGAAAATATATAACAAATATCAAAGAAAAATATCAATAAATAACAAAATATCTAGAAAAACCTAATACCAGGAAAATATCAGGAACAAAATCTCGTAAGTATATATAAAAAAAACTTGTTCACCTTAAAATACTTTCTAAAATACTATTTTTATAAAAACATAAGATTAGAATCCAATATTATATTTTATGTTATAAAATATATGTTTTAAGAAATCATTTGACAAAAAAGTGTTAAAAATATAAAAATGTGTCTTCGATGATAAAATGATTTCTTTTATTTATTTATTTTTTGAATAAAGGGTAACTCAATTCTGAAGAAAATTCAAAATTTTTCAAAACTATTCCTCGAAATCAAATGCTTGACTTTCCATAATTAGTTTAAAAAAAAGGTTGCTGAATTAAATTATCATCTCTAAAGTTGCATTTGCTTTTTTTTTTTTAAGATGTATAGATTATGAAAAGAAATAGGAGATGCGTAAGTTTTACGTTTTTTTTTTTTTTTTTTTTTTTTTAGATTATTCACCTCCCCAAGGCCCGAGGGGGGCCACTACAGTCGAGGAGGCTACTCATTTTTTTTTTTTTTTTTTTATGTGTGTGTTTTTTTTTTAATTTTTTTTTAATTTTTTAGTTGTTGTTCGTGGTGCAACCCTCTCTCAACTCTTTAACTCCGAAACACGAACCTTGCTGAGCAAGGCAACTGTGCGGAGAAACTAAGTTGAGCGCGGTACTTCCAGGGACGTGGTGGGAGTCGAACTCCGAACCTCTCGCTTACAAAGCGAGCACTCTTACCACTACACCACTACCGCATCATGTACGTTTGTACATAAAGCAAAGTGTGTTAAAAAAATTCAGCTGATAAATATTGAGAACGTTCATTTTGAATAAGAGAGCCTTGGCATAAGCAAATCTATCTTTAAAATTGATTTCCGAGCAACATGCTTCTTCTGCTTCTGCCCGAGCAACATGCTTTTGCTGACGATAAAGTGGTAAAAATTTAGATTTATTAAGGAAATGTTTGAATAATTAGTATAGTAATAGATAAAAGGGAAATATAGTTGTGGTAAAGTGTATTTATTTAAAGTATTTATTGCTTTATACATTATTCCTATACTTTTTGCACTTTGTTACACAAAAATTCAATGCAATATTTCCAGCTAAAGTTTATTTGCATTTTGTCTATAAAATGAGCGGCATTTCATTAGGCAGTAATTTCTTTTTAGAAGTTGGATGCAAACGTGTCTATTTCATTTCATCAACAATAAGCGACAATTTATTCCTTTTAAACCAGTCACAAATTTTTGTTAACTCAATGTTCTTACTTTGAAACAATGTTGTTATGCATTTATGAGATAAAAAGAGATTAGTATCGTCAGTAAACATCACAGTCATTAAATTAGTGGCTTTAGGGAGATCATTAATGTAAATAAGAAAGAGAAGGGGTCCTAATATAGAACAATGAGGGACTCCACAAGTTAAACTCAATAAATCGGAAGAAGCAGTTAAATTAATATCAAAGAACTGTTTATAATGCTTAAATAACTTTTAAGTAGCATTAAAACGTTTCCTTTGATTCCATAGTACTCTAATTTTTTAAATAGAATTTTGTGATCAATTGATTCAAAGGCTTTCAATAAGTAAAAAAAAACTCCAAACAAAAATTGGGATTTCTTAAAAATTTTGTCAATACTGCGGGTAATTTGGAGAATCGCTACTTTTACTTCAAAACGTTACCGATTACTGTTATATACCGTCACTATTTTCAAAATAATGGTTACCTAAGTGTTCTACTATGTGATATCAATAGTTTTGTTATAATTGTTTTATTGCTACAACTAACATTTCTATTTTATTGACTAAAATATTAATTAGTTATTTAAAGCGTCGTTTAACTTGGGTTATGTATTTTGTGAAAATATCAGCATTTAAGATATAAACTACAGTCAAAATGCATAAAAATATCAAAAATGTTGAAATAAAGATACCTTCATAAAAAAAAATTACATAAGATAACAAAAAAATCGAAAGAAATAAAAAGGTTAAAGAGCCAGTCAGAGGAAAATCATATGAATGAGAGAATAGTTCTTTGAGGTGAAGTAAAAATTTTTTGTAAGATAGTGTCATCAAATAAAATCTTATCTAAATTGTCAAAAAGCATAACAAGTCATTCATTTTAAAAATTATTTTTTTTAATGGAAGGAATTATGTAAGAATTATTTCCTTATAATATAAGCAATTTATTCCTTGATTTTAATTATTTGTAATTAATAATATTTGTAGATTTTTACCATTATAAATTCAAGTAAACTTTTTAAATTTTGTAAAGGGATAATTTAATTTAGTATTGTGGGATTTAGTGAAATCCAACAATGCCAAATGAAGCAAAGGTTGATGATAATAATCTATAACTTATGTGCTTGCTTTGTCTGAAAAGTTGTTTAAGACAGATTACTGTTTTCCAAGTAGATCAAATATGCCAACTGTACAAGATAAAGATCAATATTAGTGATTCTTGGGTACCACAAGAACTCTCCGAATAACGTAAACAAATGTTTCGCAGGAAACAAAATGGAAAAGAAGTTAAACTCTCTTCTTTGTTTAATTTAAATTCAATACAAGTGATATCTGAAACAAAAGGCACGATGTGTTATTGCCTAATCTGCAAAATAGGTTGTTCAAAGTTGCAAGAAAAAAATCCTTTAAAAGAACAACCACCATTTAGAATGAGCTAAATGCACATTGCAGCACAAGCCTCTGCCATTTAGGAAAAGGTTTGCCCCACCAATTCAATCTTTAGCAGCTAAAGACGCCGGCGCAGCCAAAGAAATTGCATCTCAATTTTTTGTTCAATAAAGAAATATCCCATGAAAGAACTATTCAACTAAAGTATCTGGCGGGCCTCTAATTACAAATGCACTAGGTAAATAATTATACTTAAATAATGTTTTCATATATATTCAATCAAAACCTTTAAAAAAAAAAAGTTAGGTTTCGAAAGAATATTTTTGACAAGTTTCAAATCATGTTAAAAAAAATAACTTAAAAGCCTTACGCAATCTTTCTGAACAAATTAAATGTTAAGATAAAGTATGTATGCTTTGGTTTCAGATTAAAGTAGTGCCAAGCCACTATCAAGTAAGCCAAAATTGACCTCTCTTGCTCTTGTCTTCGTACAGTTAAATACGGGACCATCAAACAACTGATTAAAGAAACTGATCAGAACTGTAAATCAAACATCAAGCAGCAAGATGGTAGAGCCAAGTTTTGTAAGAAACTCTCAATTAATTGAATGATTTTTACTCCTGCAGTGAGTTAAAAAATACCAACGGAAAAAGAGTATCTGGCACAGATCCGGTTGTTGCTCACTGCAAAGAATTACTAAGTTTTGTGAATCATGTTAATCAGTCTTGCAAAATTAATGTTAGATTTTTTGGTAAGCGCTGAATTGATGGTGGTGAAGTTTTTCTCATGTTTTGTACAAGTGTTGTTAATACTGCGTTAAGGATTGATTTCAGCTCACCGCCTCAAAAACAACCCCTCACTCAAAGCACTATATAAGAGACTGGTGTTAAGAGACAAATTCTTGTTGCGGTATCATATGATTTGCCAGAAACTCACTCCAACAATGGTTAATACAAAGAGAGTTAAACTAATTCTGGCTTCCGATATAAAAGTTGCAAATATAATTTGTGGTCTTCAAACCCATTTAAGTATCCACCCTTGTACTTGGTGTGACGTCAAATCCGAGTGTCTTGCTAAATTTTGAAGCTTGCGAACACTGGACTCACTCAAATCT
This sequence comes from Hydra vulgaris, assembly GCF_038396675.1. Classification (NCBI taxonomy): domain Eukaryota; kingdom Metazoa; phylum Cnidaria; class Hydrozoa; order Anthoathecata; family Hydridae; genus Hydra; species Hydra vulgaris. The sequence goes on along the minus strand of NC_088920.1, from coordinate 18,753,909 downwards.
AGCCTCGAGTCAGCAATCTGGCGGGATTGTTGCTTGTGCTAAGTGATTTTAAAAATAATCTCAATGATGGAACTGCATCTCCTTACACAAGTTGTAAATCATCATTTCAAGACACTTAAAACTGCTTGGATAGAAGTTTTCAAATAGCCAGCTACACTCCACGTTTAACTGAGCCCATATCATGGTGGCCAGTTTGAGGGAAATGAATGCAAAAGGCTTTTTAAAAATGTGGATGTGATTCAGGAGTTTGCTGATACAAGCGCAGTTCCCAACATTCTTCACATAACTGAATCATTCAAGTTTTAATTTAGTTTTAAACTCAAATCAAGTTTTAATTTAGTTGTAAACGCTTGCTTTGGATTAATCTTTCAACCAGATTTTTTAAATAATTGAAAATTTTAAAATGTGTTAGTTAATTATAACTGGTGCAAACAACGAGAGCATCCAAAATGCAATTCCTCTTCTGTCATTCCAAAGATTTCAAGTTGCAAAGGATCTTCCTAAAGGTTTCTTTAGTGAAAAAACTTTATATTGAAAATTGTGATCGAATATCACAGTAAAAGGTAACGTTTTCAGGTCTAGCAAAAATCTAACAAAATATAAACTCATACTGCCATAAATTCTCAACCAGTTAACTAATCCGACTTAAATTTTATCCAGAGTTTGATGTGGCCATATGCTATTATCACTGCATATGAGTGGCGTTTTTAGGTCAGCTAGGTTGACATTATCCGTACTAACTGTGTTTGATCACTTCAACTTGAATACTCTGTTTGAAACTATGAACTCTAAAATTTTTATCTCAAGATATTTTCCTGATATTAAATCACAAAAAATGTTGTACTTAATCCTCGATTGCAGTCATATTCCATGCAGTAATATTGTATCAGTATTTAATACGGTATTTTTTCATCTGTAATATTAGCTGTAATATTGTATGGCAAATTCATTTAAAACGAAGTTTTGGGAAAATAAATTTTAAACATTGAACAGGGCCAACGACACGGGTTTCGAAGTGGAGGAGGGGGAGGGAAGGAGTACAATTGTCAATTCGTAAAAAAGTCTTTCATATTTAGAATTTTCTTTAAAAAAATATAAAAAATAAAATAAGGTATTTTAGAGAAAAAGTCGGGCCCCTCTCCTTCTTCCTCGGTATTGTTAGCTGTGTTAAATACATTTATTTTAGGTGTATTAAGTAATCTCATTTATTTGATGTAACCAATGCAATGTTTCCATGAAATTAGTTCATTCAGGAAAACTCTTAATAACGTTGTAACGCAGTTACAAACTCTACTCTTTTAATCTCTATTTAAGTTTACTCTTTGAATCTCAATTCGGTCAATAATGGTCGGAGGCAAATTTATGGGTATATAACGCTTTTTTTCAGGTGGATAAAAGTAGCATAGTTTTGTTTTATTAGTTTTTATAGTTAACTTGTTACATTTGAACCAGGTAGAAATGTTTTTAAGCTCGTCATTCTTTGTAGAAAAAGGTTTAAATATCTTTATTGAAAAAAATAGGTTAGCGTTGTCCGCAAATATAATACTAAGTAGATTTGAGGCTTTATTCATTTACGTAAATCAAGAAAGATTTTTGCGGATTTGATCTAAAATTTATAACTTTTCAAACTTAACCTTAAACAATGTATTCTTTTACAGAAGATATTTTTTTATCTATTTATTTCACCATAAAACATGAAAATTTACAAGAATGAATTATAAACTATCATAATTAAAGTTAGATGTTAATTAAATGGTTACAATCCAGTCAATGCAGTGACACTTAAAAAAAAAAAAAGTGTTCAATAAAACATAGAGAGAATATATATAAAAAAATTATAATAATAATAAAAAAGATAAACAAAGAAAACTAAAATAAAAACATTGAAGAGCAAATTAAAATAAAATAATTCACTAATAAATAATGATAGTATTATTAATTATATATTAATAACCATAATAAAAAAATAGTATTAATGGGGTACCCCCTCTGATTTTAAATCTTAGTATTTTTACAAAAAATGATTATTGGTAACATGCTTATAGTAAATTTAAAATAATGCAAAATTCATACTGTTGCCGTGGTAACCACTAAAAACCCCTTTAAATGACCAAAAAGTGACTTCACGTCGCACAGTGGAGTATTTCAAAGTAATAGTCGATCAAAAGTCGATTACAAAAATTTTCTAAAAGTATACTATTAACTATATATCATGAAAGATTTATAAAGGCTACATCACTAAACAAAAATTTTAGTGTTGCCCACTCCCCCTTCCAGGTATAAAAAAAGTTTAAACTCGGACTTCGCGTGAGCTCATTGTATTTGTTTTTTACGCTTCCTCTCAAACACAACTTTTAAAAGTATTATTTAAGCTTGATGCTGTAAAACCTTTAATAAATCACGATGAACATTGAAGAAGAAGATATGTACATACAAAATAAATGTATAGTTTCTTCATTTTACTTAACAAAGTGAGATTTTTTAAAATATATATTCGAGACTAAAATTGTTAGATTTGTTTTTGTAAATACCATATTCAAAATTGTTTTCGTATATGAATTAAGCCGAATTTAGCAAAGATTTTTTATGTAGCTTAAACATTAGTTATTCTAGTTAGCATTTTTGAAATAAAATGTTGCACATAAATCTTCCATTTTTTAAAATTAAATTTTGATTAAATAATACGACAAAAACGTTGTCTTTTGAATAAAAACTTATTTTTTTTTTTTTCAGAATCTCAACCAATGGTGAAAGAGATGACTAGAAAAGAACTCTACGATGTTATGAAACAATGCCCAAAGAAAAACATTGATGACAAATTTGTGTTTTTAGAAGATCATCTCAAAATTATTACAAAATGTACTGAAAATGAACAAAGTTCACTAAAAAACGCCTTAAATACTTTCAAGTTTCATTTTAAACAAAAATGGATAGATGCTAACTACATAGAAGAACGTTTTTTGAAGCACAATGAACTATGGCTCAATGCTATCATAAGTTTACCTACCTGTATAATAAAAAGGCCGGGTCGACCATCAAAAGATTTCGAGCTGTTGAGTTCGCCAAGCAAGAGATGTAGAACAAAAGCTTTGAGAAACCAAATATCTTATGCACAACTAACCTATGCTGCCCAAATGAGTCAGCGTGATGCAGGACATTGTGATGCGTCTAGAATAATGAAAGATATTAGCTGCTCACCGGAAAAGGCAAACAAATATAGAGAAAACTTCAATTCCATTCAGACAAATGTTATAAAAAAACACACACCATCGGAAGCATTATCAATTTTTGTGGAAGCCAATATGACAAGGAGACAATATGATAATTTATGCAGCTAATAAAAATATTTATCCATGTTATTCGCTTTTGAAAAAATCAAAAAAACAATGTTATCCTCCACAAGAGTCAATGACAGTTTCAGAAACATGTTGTGAAATTAAACTACAAGATATTCTAGACCACACAACTAGACGCTTGTGTGAATATTTAGATGAAGTTTTGGAAACCTTAAACGAAGAAGAAAGAAGCAATTTAGAAATGTTATCAAAATGGGGTTGTCATGGCTCACAGCAGCAAACATTTAAACAAAAATTCCAAAATAGTACAGATAGTGGCTCTAACATTTTTCAAAGTTCATTTGTGCCTCTACGACTTATATGTCATATTGGTAGCCAGAAGATTATTTGGCAAAACCCTGTGCCCTCTTCTACAAGATATTGTCGCCCAATTCGAATTCGTTTTATCCATGAAACTAAAGACATAACATATGAAGAAATCTGCTATGTAGAAGATCAAATAAAAAACCTAAAAAAAACTGAAATATCGAAGTTTTTAGGTGGTATTATACATATAAAGCATACCTTGGCATTTACAATGGTTGATGCAAAAGTATGCAATGCTGCAACCAACACAACATCTACTATGAGGTGCTATAAATGTGGACTAACATCAAAAGACTTTAATAATTTAACCATAAAAAAAATAGATAATCCAGATGTCCTTAAATTTGGTTTATCGATATTGCATACAAGGATTAGGTTTTGCGAATCTTTACTACATTTATTATACCACATTCCTATAAAAAAATGGCAAGCGAGAACACAAGATGATAAAATAATTGTAGCTGAAACAAAAAAAAACATTCAAAACAAGTTCAAAGAGAAAATGGGGCTGCTGGTGGATATTCTAACTGCAGGTTTTGGGAATACTAATGATGGCAATACATCAAGAAGATTTTTCTCAGATCCTCAAACCTCATCCTGCAATACAGGAGTTAACATTGGACTTATTAAAAATTGTAGTATCATTTTGGAAACCTTGTCAAGTGGATATAAAATAGATATCAAAAAATTTGAAAAGTTTGCAGAACTGACAGCAGAACTTTATGTTGAAATATATGGATGGTATCCAATGACTCCTACAATGCACAAGATATTGAGACATGGTGCCACAATAATTGATCAAGCTATATTGCCTATTGGTCAATTATCGGAAGAGGCGGCTGAGGCTCGAAACAAGCACTTCCGTGATTATAGACAGAATTTCTCGAGGAAATTTTCAAGAGAAATTTGTAATAGAGATATCATAAACAGACTTCTGTTAAGTTCCGATCCTTTGTTGAGCAGTGTCAGAAAGAGGCTCAAGAATAAAAGAAATGCTATTTCCAGTGAGGCATTAGAGTTTTTGCAACCAGAAACATTGAACGAACTACAACAATATGAAGAGGAGGCATCTAGCGAAAATGAATCAGACTAATGTTTATTTTTTATCGTTTTTTAAGTATATTTTTTTATTTTATGTTGTTTTTACCTTTATAGTAGGGTTTATTTCACCTTTATAGTATGTGTATTTGTATATTTCCTTTTGTTTAAATTGTTTGTATTTGCATCACTTTTTTTAAACACTTTTACTCTTAAGGCATTTAATGTTTTAATTGAAGTTTAACAGTTTATATTTTTGTTTAGTTTCTTTTTTAATTTTTTTTTTAAACTTCTTTTTGTATGGTTTATATGCAAAAGTGTGTTTTGAGTAAAAAAAAATCTGCACAATTATTTTAAATATTATATTATGATTTCAAACTGCTTTTAATTGTTTATCTAATTGTTAAAAGCCATAAAATAATTTTGATCAACTTTTTACCATAATTACTCCACTGTGCCCCGGCCAAAAACAAAGAAATATGCACATTTCCACCAATCAATATTGAATCACAATATTGCCATAAGGCAGGGTTATGATATGAGTGGAACAGATTTCTCAAAATTTTTTGTCAACACCACAACAGGACGACCAAACTTCAGAGTCAAGTTTTTTATCTTTTTATTGAAAAAAAATTTCATTTATATAATTTAATTAAAATCTATTCCATTCATATCATAGAGTGTAATATGGTAAACACTTCCTGAAAATTTCATAGAAAAATATCATACGGTTCTCCAAATATATTGACCGGCGAGCACAAATTGCTATTCTAAGAAAAACTCGATTAAAGTAAAAACTTTAAATACAGAAAGATTTTATTCCTAAAATAGATTAAAAAAGTAAACCAAAACTTCAAAATCCACCAAGTACATATAAGTCACCACCTTTTTCAATAATTTTGTCATTTTTTTTTAACTTTTTGGCACTTAATATTTGTCGCCTTGACTTTTTATCAGGGTTCATTCTAACTTCGACATTACTTATTATTTCATTATTTAATGCTTTGCATCCTGCAATCATATGAAAGCATTGATTATGTCCAGTTGTATTAAAATATCTTTGACTCCAATATTAAAGTAAGCTGTAGCATCATATAAATTAATTTCTAATTGGGTAAGCGAGACAAAGGTTTGTTTTGGTATATGGTCCCAAATCATTCTATTAAACGATTCATTAGCATTTTGTGTTTTACCATGCAAACATACTTATAATTCATAGTCTTTACATTTTTGTAAGACACTTTTCTTCAAATATATATCTTATTTCATAATAACACCCATTGGTAAACCTGGTCTTGTTTTGGTATACGGTCCTGACTTATGTTATTGTATTTATTTTATCAGCATTATAATTGCACTAAGCTTGGTATCTACGTATACTTAGAAACATGGAAAGTTCTCCATTGTGCATAAGCAGTTACATTAGACTTTTGGAGGCCTTGACATCTAATACTTTGCCACTAATAGTAGAAAAGACTCCGTTCAGCGATGAATGTCCTTGTTTGTACCATGTACCCTCGCAAGGTACACAAATATCAGTCAATGCCATATATTTTTTGCAATTTATTTGCAGCATTTATCTTGGTTTGTTCTGCTACAGTTTACAATTACTTTTAGTATATCTTTAAAATTTTTTTTGGCATAGGCTTAGGTAAATTCATAATAGTACAAAACTTTTTTATGCCTGCATATCCATAGCTTAATAATCGCATGCAATAAATTATTCCCTTATTAATATCAAATATTTTTTTAATTGTAATCATTGAAAGAGGTGTAAAACTGACAAAGATATTTGCAATCTTTTTCAAAAACTTAAGATATAACAAGATAAATCATATTGTTTCATATTTCTTCTGCCTAATGAGAATCTGGGACTATCACATTCTGGATACAGAAAAGAACTCAAAACAGAAATTAAATCACCAACATCAATGATACGATAGCTAGATATACTAGGTTTCAAAACAAGGGCATCTTTTAAGTCTTCAACTTTACTGACAAACTTAAGTAAGTTTTTGATATTAGGCTTCAAAACACAAGTGTAGCATTCAAATTCATTGATGGCAACTCAATATTTACACTATCAGAAACAAAATAAATGTTAACAGATTTTATTTAAACACTCAATATAAACAGATTAACATTTCCCATAAATCTTTTCTTTTTACAGTAAGTTTGTGTATGTTACTTTACTCGATAATCTTTTACCATTTTAACTAATAAAATTAAGCTGGTAAAATAACACAATAACGAACTCAAATTGTCGTACTTGATGTACCAACCTTAACAAAATTTCTACAATAATTCATAATAAAGCTGTTCAAGATTATGTATTTATAATAACACTTATTTGGGTTAAACTAGGTGATGCGTATAGTGTATACAGTTATTCAAATGCGTTGCTATGGCGTTGCTAGGGATATCCTTTCGAAGTAGTTCATTCAAATAGATTATTTAAGATAGTTAAGGTTAAAATGCTACTTTCAATACATTTTTTATAATCCTACATGAATAACAGTGCGGCTGTGGCGCAGTGGTTAGAGCGATTGCTTTATAAGCAGGAGATCCAGGTTCAAAACGAGCTTTGGACATATTTTCGCGTCACGGTAAGGAAGGAGGCGTGAACATCCTGGTTAAATGCACTTCTGCGGTACTCTGTGACTAAGACCGTTAGGACTTATTGGGGCACCTAAAAAAAAAAAAAAAAAAATAAAAACAAAGTAGTTGAAAATTAAAATTTTCTTTTTTTTGAAAATTTTGAAATTTTAAGGGGGGATAGCACCTAAATAAAAAAAGTCATTATAATAGTATTTAATAATATCAGTATTTAATTTATCAAAAATAATAATAAAATAATAATTATATTAAAAATACATCAAATGAAAAAAAATAACTGCAAATAATTATTATAATACGATAACTTCAATACGAAACTCAAAAAAATTTTAATAATTGATAAAAACAATAATAAAAATAGTTATAATATAAACAGTTATTATAAAAATACACATAAGAATTGCAAAAATAATTATAACCATAATTATTAAGCAATTAAGAATCAACCTTAATATACTGAGATATTTCTAATATTATGAAAATTGTTTCAACTTGGATTTTAGTACTTTTTTTTTAATTTTTTTTTTTTTATATATATTATAATTGACTTTGTTTTGCTTGTTTATACTTTATAAGGTTATGATTACATAATCTTATGACCTTCTTTCAAATCCTCATATTTCATTGTTGACATACAACATATGCATGTATAAACATACTTTTTGTAAGTGTATTTATGCGTATATATATGTATTATATATATATATATATATATATATATATATATATATATATATATATATATATATATATATATATATATATATATATATATATATATATATATATGTATATATATATATATATATATTACAAGGTTTTCTTCATAATGTATTCGTAGTATTATTCTATTATGTTAAAAAATGATAAGTGGGAGATGTTAAGTGTGTTGGGTTAAATAGGTTTCTATATGCAGGCACGAAAATAGGTTTATCCTAAAAAACTATAAAAATAAGTGAGCTATAATGATAATTAATTAAAATTCCCCCCCCCCCCCCTCCTCCATTTTCTTTTAAAAATTTAAAAGAAAAGCGGAAATGATCAATTCTAAAGAATTTTTTTTATAATAGTGTCAGCATATTCAAATCAAATTCAAATCAATGCAAGAGTGTCTGCCAAGGTCGGATATTCCTGGATTGATTTGAATTGCGGAAACTTTCATCCACTCTCAATCAGGTTTCAAAGATCAAAGTCACGGAACCATACATTGATTGAAATTTTTTGAATTATGTAACAACCATGCAATTTTTTTTTATTTATTCAAAACTTGAAACAGTAGAAGAGAAAGTGTCAAAAATAAAAAAAAACAATCATCCACTTTAAAGACTTTAATGAATTGCTTGACTATGTTATTTTGAATAAAAGGATTTTTTCTGACCATATCATCAAACGTGGAACAAATGGTGGTGCAGGAGTTTTGAAATTTTCTGAAATAAAGTTATAAATTAAATGTGGAGAGCTGCACGCATTTGGTTCTCTCAAGGCATCTGCTTCTGCTGGCAATGATATAAAGAGTGCAAAAAAATTTATAAAAGTCATTCATGAACCCATTCTTAAAGCAGATGACACTGCCTTATTTTAGATTTGAAGAGAAAGCAGCATTTTAAATTTTCCCCTTTAATGATGCCTTACGATAGTTCAATGGTGTTATAAAGGCATACTTTGGGAACGTTTTGGAACATGATTTTGATAAAAAAAATTTAATTTCCAGCATTTTTTCTTGGTACTTTTTGCAGGAAGTATGACTCGATAAGTTTATACTGTTTTTTTATACCAAGGATTTCGTAATGAGAAAGAACACTTCATTAGGAATTATTACTGAGCATAAAACTGAAGCTTTGCATTACTAATTTCAGAATAACGTTTAAACGTCTCATTTTACATCCAGAATATGAAATCCAACTTTAAAAATCTGTTGTTCATTTTACCAGCAATCATATGTAAAACTGCCTTAAGACTTTCAAAACAGTCCCTCTTGAATAAAAAATCATATATTTAAATATATATTTTGTTCTTGATAGTGAATTAGAGAATTATTTATTTCTACTGTAGAAATGCCAAATTTTTTACTGCTATTACTTTCTATATAATAATAAATCTAATGTTCAATAACTTTTTCTGGATATGATTTTATACAAATTTTTACATTTTTATGATCCTGATGTCATAGGCTTTCAAACACCACATCCCATTTCAAACCCCTTATGCCATTTTTCCAGGTCAGCTCAAAAAGGTTATCTTGATTTTTTGACAGGAGTGGAACGCTTGCCAAACCATTAAAGTTAAACTCATAACCATAGAAAACTGAAAAATTATGTTTTTAACTAAAAATTTTTTTACAGTTTTTAGAATACGTAGGTAACAAAACAAAAAACTTAAAAAAAATAAAATAGTTTTATGAAGTATAAACACTTGCATTTTAAGTTGGTAGAACAAACACTAATTTTATATATATATATATATATATATATATATATATATATATATATATATACATATTTTTTTTTTTTTTTTTTTTTTTCATGGGCCGAAAGTTAAACTCAAAAACTCAGTTTATTTGTATTTTTACTTGTATTCTCTAGAGTAATATAATTACTTAATTTTTAAGTTGTAAAGTTTACAAAATACATTACATTAGGTGTTGTTTATAAGTACATAAGTACATTACATAAGATGTTGTTTACGAAACCTTTTTAAAATATATGTAATTGTTTTGGTATAAAATAAAACTTTATTCAAAAAATTTTTCAGAACTAGTATTATTTTATATATATAAAAACTTTTTTAAATTTAATAATTATGCGCATTTGAAAAAAAAAAAAAGATTAGTAAGAAGTTGATACATTTTACTTAATAAATGATATTAAATTTATTTTAATTGAAATTATAACTTGTTATAATACATATAACCGTGCGTCTATTTTTAGGTATTCAATCTTTTTCAGAAAATTTATTTTCACGCAAGAAACTACTTAATGAAATTCAAGATTATTTTTCACATGATGCAAACGAGTCAACTTTAGTATTATATGGAATGTCTGGTGTCGGAAAGACACATATTGCCAGAAAATATAGTGAAATATCTTATAACTTCTATAAAAACTTTGTTTGGATTGACGCAGCATTTGGAATGTTACAAACTTCAATGAGAAACCAATGTCAAATATTAGGACTCGAGGTTCATGATTCGAAAGGAGATTATTTGAATATAAAATTGATTGTTGAAAAAATTCACAACTATTATAAAAATGAAAAGACTTTGTTTATTTTTGACAATGTCGACGATGAAAGTGTTAAAAATTTATCAATGTACATTTCAAGAAAACTGAATTCATTCACGTTGATTACCACACAATGGAGAACGTGGTCAAATAATGTAAATAAAATGTTAGTTAATGTTTTTTCTTCTGAAGAAGCGTTCGCTTATGTAAAAAATAATACTAGTGAAAACAGCGACGAGAACATAAGAAACTTAATTAAAGAACTTGGTTATCATCCGTTTGCAATTACTCAGGCAATAAAATATATAAATATACATAAAATTTCGATAGAAAAATACATAGATCGATATAGATCGAAACCAGCAAAAATATTAGATAATGATATTTTTCCAACCGAGGAAAAATCAAAGTTTGCATTAAAAGCAATTAACTTAGTTTTAATAAAACTAGAAAAAACAAAACCTTTTCCATTTAAATTATTAAACTGTTTATCTCATTGCGACGGTCAAAACATCAGTAAACAATTTATAACACAAATCTCAAATCAAATGGACACAGACGACGAATCTTTAATAGATGAAGCTATTGGATTACTAATGAGTTATTCTATACTAAACTGTTTTGATAATAAAAAATATACAATACACGAACTGACACAGTTAACATGTAAATGTTTTCAAAAGAGAAATTCAAGTTCAAATACATATCTTGATTTAATCGAAAATTATTTTAAAGTTAAATTGAATAGGGTAACATATCACATGGATTACGGAAACCATTTTGTTTTTCATTTTATCTATATGTTTCGTACATACGGAAAAAGATTTTCGGAAACCTTCCATCATCTGACGACTTCTATTAAAAAATTATTAGTATGTAAAGGTTTATTTGAAGAAGCAATCGAAATATTAAAAGCTGTTCAAAATTTTAACACACAAACTTATGGTAAATATAATATAATCACGCTTGAGACAAAACATAATATCGCAAGTTGTTTGAACAATATGGGGAAATATAACGAAGCTTTAGAAATTTCTTATTCTGTTGATAAAATACGAACTGAAATTTTAGGTATCAACCATCCGTCTACAATGACAACAAAACATAATATCGCAAGCTGTTTGGACAATATGGGAAAATATAACGAAGCTTTAGAAATTTATTATTTTGTTGATAAAATACGAACTGAAGTTTTAGGTATCAACCATCCGTCTACAATGACAACAAAACATAATATCGCATTCTGTTTGAACAATATGGGAAAATATAACGAAGCTTTAGAAATTTATTATTCTGTTGATAAAATAAAAACTGAAATTTTAGGTATTAACCATCCGTCTACAATGAAAACAAAACATAATATCGCATTCTGTTTGAACAATATGGGAAAATATAACGAAGCTTTAGAAACTTATTATTCTGTTGATAAAATAAAAACTGCAATTTTAGGTATCAACCATCAGTCTACAATGACAACAAAACATAATATCGCAAGCTGTTTGTACAATATGGGAAAATATAACGAAGCTTTAGAAATTTATTATTCTGTTGATAAAATAGAAACTAAAGTTTTAGGTATCAACCATCCGTCTACAATGACAACAAAACATAATATCGCACTATGTTTAAACAAAATGGGAAAATATAACGAAGCTTTAGAAACTTATTATTCTATTGATAAAATACAAACTGAAATTTTAGGTATCAACCATCCGTCTACAATGACAACAAAACATAATATAGCATTCTGTTTGAACAATATGGGAAAATATAACGAAGCTTTGCAAATTTATTATTCTGTTGATAAAATACAAACTGAAACTTTAGGTATCAACCATCCGTCTACAATGGCAACAAAACATAATATCGCAAGCTGTTTGGACAATATAGGAAAATATAACGAAGCTTTAAAAATTTATTATTCAGTTGATAAAATAAAAACTGAAGTTTTAGGTATCAACCATCCGTCTACAATGACAACAAAACATAATATCGCACTCTGTTTGAACAATATGGGAAAATATAACGAAGCTTTACAAATTTATTATTTTGCTGATAAAATAGAAACTGAAGTTTTAGGTATCAACCATCCGTCTACAATGACAACAAAACATAATATTGCAAGCTGTTTGGGTTTTATGGGGAAATATAACGAAGCTTTAGAAATTTATTATTCTATTGATAAAATACAAACTGAAGTTTTAGGTATCAACCATCCGTCTACAATGACAACAAAACATAATATCGCAAGCTGTTTGGGTAATATGGGAAAATATAACGAAGCTTTAGAAATTTACTATTCTGTTGATAAAATACGAACTGAAATTTTAGGTATCACCCATCCGTCTACAATGACAACAAAACATAACATCGCAAGCTGTTTGGGTAATATGGGAAAATATAACGAAGCTTTAGAAATTTATCATTCTGTTGATAAAATAGAAACTAAAGTTTTAGGTATCAACCATCCGTCTACAATGACAACAAAACATAATATCGCACTATGTTTGAACAAAATGGTAAAATATAACGAAGCTTTAGAAATTTATTATTCTGTTGATAAAATACGAACTGAAATTTTAGGTATCAACCATCCGTCTACAATGACAACAAAACATAATATCGCACTCTGTTTGGACAATATGGGGAAATATAATGAAGCTTTAGAAATTTATTATTCTGTTGATAAAATACAAACTGAAGTTTTAGGTATCAACCATCCGTCTACAATGACAACAAAACATAATATCGCACTCTGTTTGAACAATATGGGAAAATATAACGAAGCTTTAGAAATTTATCATTCTGTTGATAAAATAAAAACTGAAATTTTAGGTATCAACCATCCATCTACAATGAAAACAAAACATAATATCGCAAGCTGTTTGGACAATATGGGAAAATATAACGAAGCTTTAGAAATTTATTATTCTGTTGATAAAATACAAACTGAAGTTTTAGGTATCAACCATCCGTCTACAATGACAACAAAACATAATATCGCAAGCTGTTTGGACAATATGGGAAAATATAACGAAGCTTTAGAAATTTATTATTCTGTTGATAAAATACAAACTGAAGTTTTAGGTATGAACCATCCGTCTACAATGACAACAAAACATAATATCGCACTCTGTTTGGACAATATGGGAAAATTTAACGAAGCTTTAGAAATTTATGATTCTGTTGATAAAATACAAACTGAAATTTTAGGTATCAACCATCCGTCTACAATAACAACAAAACATAATATCGCACTCTGTTTGAACAATATGGGTAAATATAACGAAGCTTTAGAAACTTATTATTCTGTTGATAAAATAAAAACTGCAATTTTAGGTATCAACCATCCGTCTACAATGGCAACAAAACATAATATCGCACTCTGTTTGCACAATATGGGAAAATATAACGAAGCTTTAGAAATTTTTTATTCTGTTGATGAAATACGAACTGAAATTTTAGGTATCAACCATCCGTCTACAATGATAACAAAACATAATATCGCACTCTGTTTGAACAAAATGGGAAAATATAACGAAGCTTTAGAAATTTATTATTCTGTTGATAAAAAACGAACTGAAATTTTAGGTATCAACCATCCGGATACAATGACAACAAAACATAATATCGCAATCTCTTTGGATACTTTAAAAAAAAAGCGAAAGTGTTGTTTAATTATATGATTATTATATTTGTTTTAATATATATATAGTTTATCTGTTCATAAAATATAATTGACGAACATTTTTCTTTAAAAGTTAAAGATATCCGTATTTAATTCTTATAAATAAAATCTGAATTTTTAATAAATTTTTAAAGAAGAAAAAAAGTTTGTTTATTATAGTGTTAATAGCGTTTATTGTATAATATAGTGTTCAATAAAATTTTTATATATTAAAATTAAAAATTGATAAAAGAGGTAAAACCAATTTATAGTCTAACCTTATATTTTTAAATCCAAAGTTATTTGAAAGCAAAGATTTTGTTATTGCGATATATATATATATATATATATATATATATATATATATATATATATATATATATATATATATATATATATATATTATATATATATATATATATATATATATATATATATATATATACTTATTTGTTTAAAGTATATTTTAAAGATGAACTAATTAATGCGACTCCCTCAGGAATTTTAGTATGAAATATTAGGAAAACGTAATTTGATGTAATTTTTAACTCTCACGATAATAATTTACTTTATGTTGGTGATGAAGAATTTATTCTTTTCTTCTTATAAATTTATTATAGGAAAATTATTTATTAAAATGTATTTTCTTAGTTTAGTTAAAAAATAATTAAAAAAATAGTAATGATCTAACTTTAATTGCACAGATAAAAAGTCGCGATAAAGCGTAAAGAGAATTCTTAAAACGGCTGTTTTTGTTTTAGTGATAATAGTATTTTAATGATATTTTTTTTCTTATTTTTTTCATTCTAAATAAGTGTTGCAATAAAAAAATTACGTAGGAGCGAGAATTTCGTTTTTAAAAAGTTTTTAAAAAAACACATAGATTCAAATAAGATAGTTCACGGTTGACACGCATCCTGATAATGCCAACCTAGCTGACCTATAAACACTACTTATATAGGGTGATGGCGAATACATCAAAGTACCCTATAATGCAAAACTTAAAATCTTTTAATTTTTTGTTCAAGTTAAGTGAAACTTTGACTTTATAGTGTAACAATAAAAACAACTGTAAAATGAGAAACAGAGCAGCCTTGAAAAATGAGAAACAGAGCAGCCGTGGCGCATGGGTAGCGCCACTTGCTGAGCAGCCGTAGCTGCTCAGCAAGTGGCAAACTGAGCAGTATTGTATTGGTAGCGCACAAACAAAGGATCCGTCGTTCAAACCAAACCTCTTGCAATTTTTGTCACATTGGTTAGAAAGAAGGCGTGAACTTCCAATTAAATGCTCATCCGCGGTGGTCTGTGATATAACCATAAGGACTTCTTGGGTCACTTAAATAAAATTAAAAAAAAATAACCACTACATTTAATTTGATAAAAATTGATGCAAATGCAGCATATGGTCACACCAAATTTTGGATAAAATTCGGAATATTATTCTAGTTAAAAATTTATGGCAGTTTGAGTTTATATTTTGTTTGATTTTTGCTTGACCTCAAAACGTTACCTTTGTCTGTGATAATTGATCACAGTTTTCAAATTAAAGCTTACATAAGTGTTCTACTATTTAATATCAACAATTTTTGTTATAACTGTTTTATTGCAACATGTACTATTTAGATTCTGTAGGCAAAATTATTGATTTGCTATTTGAAGCGTGGTTTGATTGGGCTTATGCAAAGCATAAATATCCTAATTGATAAACTATTGGCGAAATGCAAAATAAAAAGTGTATATATATATATATATATATATATATATATATATATATATATATATATATATATATATATATATATATATATATACAGTATCGGACAAAACGAGTGCAACCAAATAATGCTAACATAGTTTCTTTATATAAAAGTGCTGCATTTTTTTAATTTAGAGAAATAACTATGTAACTGTTAAGAGACAAAGTTCTTCAAGTTTTATTCATCACAAAGTTCATTATTTGTACACGAAAACTAATAAATTAATCAAAAGTATTAAAAAAAGTTGATTTCCTTCTGGACAAAACAGGTGCTACTCGACAAAATGTTGACCAAGCTGTATTTCGCTATCAATATTTTGTGATGAATCCTTTGTTGTCGATCACAGCCTTGCATCTTCGAGGCATAGATTCGATCAGGTGATCAATGAAACTTTGTGGAATTGCTGCCGAGGCCTTTTGGATTTGTTCAAACAGTTGATCCTTATTACGAACACCTTCACAACTAATTCTGCGGTTGACGATCTCCCACAGGTTCTCGATAGGGTTGAGATCCGGAGATTGAGGCGGCCAATTCATCACCGATAGATGGTTGTCTTGAAACCACTGCTTGACTACTTTTGCAGTGTGTTTCGGATCGTTGTCTTGCTGAAAAACCCATTTTATTGGCATATTCTATTCAGCATGAGGTAACATAACTTCTTTCAGGATATTTTTATACATACGGCAAATGCCATCGCTCCCAATGATGTTGAACTTCGATTCATCACTGAACAGGACAGTTTGCTATTTCTGCATATTCCAGTCAATATGAGATGTAGCAAACAGGAGTCTTTTCTTCTGGTTTAATAGTGAAATCAGCGGTTTCTTTGCAGGGCGTCGAGAAAACAATCCTGCTTCATTAGCACGTCGTCTGATTGTTCGGTCCGATACAGGCAGCTCTAATTGCTTTTGTATCTAGACTGATGATATCCAGGGATCCTTCTTGACAGATCTGACAATCATAGAATCCTCTCTAGAAGTGGTGGAGCGCAGTCTTCCACCTTTGTTATCTGCTGCCAACTTCCCCGTAGAACGATATTTGGAACATAGTCTTGATACGGTCCATTTTTTCACGCGCTATTTATCACAAATATTTTTTTGTGACATTCCACTTACGTAATGGCCAATAATTTTCTTTCTTAGTTCCAATCCAAGACTGTCGGGAGCCATTTTGCACTTGAAGTCATAAAAGTAATAAAAATAAATAATCACGCTTCTCAAGGCTTACCGTGTTACCTTTTGATGATACCATTTACCTTGTGATGATACAATAATGCTCTGTGGAACACAACGTCTTGGTTGGATGCGGACTGTATTGATGTAATAAAACACTTGTTGTATATCACGTCTTGTATTGATGTTCTTCGATAAAACACTTTGATAAAACTCACTTCGATAAACTGTCTTGATAATAATGACTGATTGACTTCCATATACTGACTGAATTACACGTTGATTTACATGTCTCTTATATAGTAAAATGAACCTGTGTGAGCCTGTTCTGGAAGATTCTAGATGCTTCTTTTCGATGCTTCTGGAAGCTTCTGGATGCGTCTGGATGCTTCTGAATATTTCTGGATATTTCTGGATGCTTCCAGATGCTTCTTCTGGAAACTTCTGGAAGCTTCTGCATGCTTCTGGAAACTTCTGGATACTTCCTTTATTTATTAAAAAACTTCCGTGACAATGACACGGACCAGACTTAAGAAAATAAAACAAACCAAAAAAGTTGCACTTGTTTTGTCCGCTGCAAAATGGCACTTGTCAACAAAATTCTGCCTGTGAGCTGTCACCTGTCAGCTGATTGCTCATGTCATAGCATGCTATGACTCCAGACTCCTGAACTGTTTGCTGTGGTAGTATAGTTCGTTTCGTTTTTAAGACATGTAAAATTAGGAACACTTTTTAGCATTGTTCGATGTTGGTTGCAAATGTTTTGTCCAATACTGTATATATATATATATATATATATATATATATATATATATATATATATATATATATATATATATATATATATATATATATATATATATATATATATATATATATATATATATATATATATATATATATATATATATATATATATATTATATATATATATATATTTATATTTATATATATATATATATATATATATATATATATATATATATATATATATATATTTATATATATATATATATTTATATTTATATATATATATATATATATATATATATATATATATGCTTATTTGTTAAAAGAATAATTTAAAGACGAACTAATTAATGCAATTCCCTCTGAGAATATAGTAAGAAATATTAGAAAAACGTAATTTTATGTAATTTTTAACTCTCAGGATAATAATTTACTTTGTTAGTGATGAAGATTTTATTCTTTTCTCCTTATTTGTTTATTGTAGGAAAATTATTTATTAAAATGTATTATCTTAATTTAGTTAAAAAATAAATAAAAAAATAGTAGTGATCTAAATTGATTAATTGCACAGATAAAAAGTCGCGATAAAGCATAAGGAGAATTCTTAAAACGGCTGTTTTAATAATAATATTAATATTTTAACTAGCAGTAGGCAACCCGTAATACGGCTTTTTAGTAAATAAATAGTTAATAACAATTTAATTTTTATTTGTTTTCTCTAACGAATTATAAATTTATTAATGTTTTTCTAGTTCTGCTTACATTTTTTTTTCTTGGCTTCCTAGTTCAACTAAATTGTAAGTAATAGTAATAGTATATGAGTTGCAAATAGGATACAGATCCTATTAAAGTCGTATAATACTATGGGCAACTATCAATTGAATTGTCAAGCATTCGTTTAAATTCGTTAGTCGAGGAACAGTTAACTGTTGCATCATTGAGTGCATTCTAATGCTTAGCAACACGATTACTAAAAAAATAATATCGTGGGTAAGTAAAGCTTCATTAAAGATACAGATTACGGTTAAGTTAAATTCGAACGTTCGAACATTATATGCGCAAATAACAACAAAATCGTTATGTTAAAATATGACCTGAATTATGTGCATAGATTATCCATTTTAAAGTTGCGGAAAATTGTTTAGGTAAAATATCCGGAATAAATTTTCCCTTTTCTTTCTCTTAATTTTACTTTTAAATGAGTTGTTTCTAATTCTTTTCAAACTGTTCTTTATTTTTCTAAGAGTGATGAGTGAAGCTTAAAAAATAAATATTCACAAAAATTATGCCTAAACTTGTATGTTAATATAACTTATTAATATAACTTGTCAACTTGTATGAAAAAAAATTCTTTAATTCAAGAACGCGATTGCTTTTACTCAACATTTTTGAAGTAATTGTTACGCTTTACGTGAATACAAATTTGTGCAAAATCGATAAATGTATTCACATAAAGGTGAGCAATTAGTCTAAAAGCACTGAGTAAAAAGAGTTGATTTTTTTATTCACCTAGCATGAGCTGAAAAGATTATAAACAGATGTTAAAACCATATAAAACAGTTGTAAAAAGTATATTTAAACTTGTGTTTCCCTTTTTTTTTTCAAACAAATTTATTTACATGATATGTTATTAAATGTGTAACAAAAAAATATATATACATATAATGAAAACCCTTCATAAAACAAATTTTTATTTAAAAACAATTAAAGACAATTGAAAACAATTGATTAACGTTGAAGGCACTTTTCAAAATCAGTTATATCAGTCGTCATCTACAGGACCGAGGCTATTGTAAAGAAGCCTATTGTAAGATAGCCTATTGTAAAGAAAACCATATTAAAATAATTAAAAATAGTTATTACTGATAGGGACTGTGATTAAACATATTTAAAAATTTACGTGATTCCATATTAGCAGGAAATTATAGAAAAGTCAGTTAGTAAAAATTAAAAAAGAACAAAATAGAAACCGGACTTTTAAAAACTACTTAACCCAGAGCATTTTGACAATGGTGTTCAGTTTTGAAACCAAAATCTTTTAATCAAAAGCCAACTCATTTAACTAACCTCATTCAAAGAGGAAAATAATTAATAAGACTAAATATAAAAAAAAAATTAATATGAGGTATAAAAATTGTACTGTAGTAATACCAAATGTTATCTTGGCTTTTAGTGAATGATTAAAAGCAATTAGTGAAACTATCTGTAATCATTTTTAACGATAGACACCAACGGGAAGGTAAGCCAAGCTGTCTATCAACACAAATCATTACAACAATAACATCACAACAACTACGCAAAGCATTAGCAAAGAACTTAAGATGTTTGTAAGATCACATTACAATAAATATTAACATACATATTTTCTATATACATATAATTAAAAAAAGCCAGAAAAAAGACATTAAATATATAACAGTAAGGGATTGTCTATAAATTATGCAAAGCAAAATATATTTAAAAAAAGAAGTAAGACATATTAGGCTCTTTTTTTTTAAATTTAAGTTTAAGCAAAAAATTAGATAATGTTTTTGATAAAAAAAATTTTGTTCTAATTGTCAGATTAGTATTTTTTAATTTAATTAATGTTATTTTTTTGATCTAATTTAAAGTGCCCATATTACCAAGTGGTGTGGGTAATATGAGCACTTTTGCTACTTTTTAAAACCTCTGTGTTTTTAATAAAAAATTTCGGGTGTACAAATATCTAAGTGAATCATGAATAGAGATCCCTAAAAATTGAATATTCGCAAAAACTTTGGATTCAGCATAATTATATATGAAAATATTCCAATTTCCGCTTAAGATGCTCAACATAATCTACCCTACACTTACTGTAGGAGAGCAAAAGTTACTCACAAAAAATAAAATTTATATATGTATGTATATGTTATGTATATATATATATATATATATATGTATGCATGTATGTATGTATGTGTGTATATGTATATATATATATATATATATATATATATATATAAATATATATATATATATACGTATATATATATTTAGATATATATATGCATACACACACACATACACACTGTACATAAAAGAAAAAACAAAATTTTCAAAAAACAAATATATACATATATACACAAAAACTTTCATGTCTACAAATAACATTTTTTTAATTGTAGACATAAAAGTTTTCAATTATCCCGCCGGACCTTCGACCCCTGTATGAGGGGTGTTGACATCTCTATCTAAATGATGGGTGGTCAGTCCCCCCATACTGAATCCACCTCTGAAATGACCGATTTGTCAAAGGTCCAGGCTTCTTTTTCCGAAAAACTTTATAATCTTCATATGTAAGTTCTAAAAATAAAAATTGATATATTTTTTTAAACTGAATTTTAAAATTTTAATTTTAAATGATGGAGCAAAATTATAATTGAAAAATGTATTACTTATAATCAAGCAAATATTATAGCGATTGAGAACTTATAATTACCGTTTGGCCTTTTATCTAAAAAAAAAAACATAGACTTAAATGTTCTTCTTGCTTGCTAAAAAATAAATAAAAACACGTACATAAGACATTTTAAATGAAATTTTACCTTTGCCATTGGACAATTCATCTAGATGGAAAAAAATTGTAAATATATGAACATTTGAATTTTTTTTTACATAAGTACATGTATATAAGTACATAACATAAGTACATTTACATAAGAAAAATTTAAAAAAATAGTAAAAAAAGACTTTATCAAAATATTAATAGTTTTACTAAATTACAAACTAAATTAAGAACAGTATGCCTAACTTACCAACTCGCCTTTGAAGGAAAACTAAAATAAAATAAAAATTAACAAAATAAAAATTAAAAAATAAACTTAACCAACAATATATATATATATATATATATATATATATATATATATATATATATATATATATATATATATATATATATATATATATATATATATATATATATATATATATATATGTATATATATATATATATGTATATATATATATATATGTATATATGTATATATATATATACATATATATATAGTAGAAGAAAGAAAAAATTAGATAAGTGTTTTTACCAATTTGTTGCTCTGTTCTTTAGGAACATTGACATACTAGCATAATTTATATATACAATATATTCTTGCTTACCAAGCTGTTGCTTCAGATCTAAAATAGAAAAAACTTTTTTAATTTGATTTTTAAAAAAAAAGTGAAAAAGAAAATCTAGATAATAAAATCAAACTTACTTATCACTTCATTGCTATCTAAAAAATTAGGACGCTATTATAATGTTTTGAAAGTGTTTTACCTATGTGAAAAACTACCAAAAGAAAATTATTCAGTTACCGGATAATGAGGTCGATGAAGCTAAATGAAAATGATATTTATTGCTTGTTTTTTTATTAAATAAAAATCAGAAAAGTAACAAACCCCAAAATGACAAAAATTATTAAAGTACATTATATAAACATAGAACAAATGTAGTGATAGTGGATTTAATCCAAAAATAGAAAGAACTTTTAGAAAAAAGCTTACTGCTTTTAAATCTACAAAAATTTCCAACTTACATTTTTTTATCTACATTTATCTATAATAAAATATGAATTATTGAGTTACCATTATTTAAAGTTGATCCAGAAGCAACTAAAATAAATTATCAAATAAAAAGTTTATTTATATAATCTTGACGATAATGTTGAAATAAACAATATTTATTGCTTAAAAAGTTAAGTAACAAATGTAATTCAAGTATGTTAAAATAAATGTACCTTGTTGTGGCTGGTGCAACTGAAGTTATAACTAAATAAAAAAATATTAAATAAAAAAGCTATTTTATCTATCTTATCTATTTTATCCTGATGATTATGTTTAAACAAACAATATTTATTGATTCTTTTTAAAATAAAATAAAAGACATTACTATTTGCACCAACTGATGATGCTACCACACCTAAATGACAAAATTTGTTAAAATATATAAAACATATTCAATGCTTTAAAAGAATATTCAAAAGAAGCTTTTAAATCTACAAAATCTAAGTCCTTACTGAGTGCTATCTGTCTGTCTAAAAATAAAAATTGAGATAAAATTATATACAATAAAATTGCTAATGCTACATTCGTACTCAAATAAAATCTAAATGATAAAACTTACTTAAGTCGCTGTCAGCTTGCCTGCCTAAAAAAAAATTTGTATTCTCATTAATCCTAATCTATAATCTATAATCTATAAATAAACTTACTAATATAAACGATAAATAAACTTGAACTAATATAAACTATAAATAAACTTACTGATATAAACTATAAATAAACTACTATATACTATATAAACTAATATAAACTATAAATAAACTAATATAACTATGTTACTAATATAAACTATAAATAAACTACTATACACTGTATACTTACTAAAAAGGCCTTCAGCTCCTTTTAACTGCTCTAAAAAATGAAAAAATACTTGCTTAAAATGATCTAAAAAGACTGAAGACAAAACTGAAACACTTTACTAAAAAAGAAACATTGTACTAAAAAAAAAACTATTTTACCAGTCATTTTAGTTTTAACTTCTTTTTAAAAAAAAACAGAAAAATAAAAATAACGAACAACAAACAAATTTTAGTTTTTAAACAATGAACAACATCAATTCCACTTGAAACTAAAAATTTATTAGCTCTAATCGGCTGGAAGACCTTGCTTGAAAGACCGCGTGGAGTAAAGAAACGCTTTTAGAAAAGCCTAGAAAGTTCTTTATTAAAAAAGAAAGTGAAATGACACTAACGCTATTAAATTACAGTATTCATATTTAGAAGATTAGATAATTTACAGTACTCATGTTTAGATAGTACTAAAAAAACTATTTTACCAGACATTTTATTTCTAACTTCTTCTAAAAAATGAAAACAGGCTATAAAAATTAGAAAAATAAAAACAACCAACAACAAACAAACGATGATTTAAATTTTTATTTTAAACAATGAACAACATCAATTCTTCTTGAGATTAAAAGTACATCCCCTGTAAACACACGATGTCTTAAAGACGTCTAAAAAACGTCTTTTAGACGTTTTTTAGACGTCTTTAAGACGTCGTGTGTTTACTGGGTCAGCTCTAATTCGCTAGCTGACTTTACTCGAAAGACCGCATGGTAAATGTAACCGCGGATAAAAAAAGTCTAGAAACTACTTAAAAACTAAGAAATAGTGTATTTTACAGAATACAGAACCGTAACAACAAGCGAAACTATGCGCACTAATAATCTTTATTAGCGTATTAATATTTAGATAAAGAGTAAAGTAGCATCGTTTTTTATGGCCGAGTTTTTATTATCCCATGAAAGTAATCTCAACTTTTTATCCATTGGTACATATTGGTTATGTGACTAGTAATTATTATTTTGCATTACTGACATAAATTTAGTATTACACCATAAAATGTTTAAAATATTTTGATTTTCAATAAAACCAAATGAAAAAATGTATTCTTTAAAAGTTTTTATAATTTTTCTAAACCGAAATTACAATGTATTGATTTAATAGTAATATTTAAACTTATGACAAAACAATTAGTTACAAAGCAAAAAAAAATTGTTCGCTTGGCAGTTGATCAATGCTTCCATCATGGTAATTTCAGAAATTGATTCAGTGCTGAATTATTTAAATTGATTTAAACATTTAAAAGAAACACAGACTATTAGCACCTTAAAAAGTTTAGGAAAATTATTGTTTTCAACCAGTTTAATAAAAAGGGAATGTCTTGCATCGTAGAAAACGTTTTCAAACAGTTTAATTGAATTTAGAAGCCTCAATACTTTAACTGTTTTTCGGAGACGAATTGTGAGGCCGAACTGTAGTCGGATTGCAAAAAGAACTCCAAAATGCAATAAGTTCTATTACAGAACCAAAAAACTGTCATGTTAGCAATCACAGCGAAATTGATAAATATATTGAACTGAAGAAAGAATTTCGTCAATTGGATTCTTTTAAAAAATGGTCGACAAAGCTGGACGTTTAGTATAACGCTTTAATAACAATATGCCCTACCTCAACAGCTTCTGAAAGAGTATTCTCAACAGCAGGTGCAATTAAAACGAAAAGAAGAACAAGTCTAAATTTTGAAACATTCAATTCTCTTTTATTTCTAAAATATATGTTTTTAGAAAAAAAATAATACATATATAAAATAATAAAATCGTTCAAAATAAAATATAAAACACTTTTTTAATCAGATTATTATTATTTTTTATTTTTTTAATATGTCTTTTAACTTTTTGATAAATTATTCGAGTATTCGATTACTCGAATATTTTCAGATTTTTCTATTTGATATTCGAATAGTTGAAAAGCTCGAATAGTTGGATGGTCTAATGGGAACCTTTAAAATACTTCATTCAATGCTGCAGAAGAATCATAAATGTGATTAACTTAAGCTTTCCCTATCTAAAATATTGTATTGGGTGGAATGGTATTTGAACTGTGTGAAAAATACTGTGGAATCTAAAGTCAAATATTTTGGTGAGTAATAGATGATTTATTGAATTATAAAGAAAATACTTATTATAGAGCCCAAAAAAAAAGGTTAAAAAACACAATATCAGCATAAAATAGCTAGATATACTATCAAATTAACTAAAATATTAGTTTTTAACACAACAATTGCATCGCATTATAAGTACTTTGCATAAGTACTGAGAAGAAAATGACAAATTTTTTCATAATGAAAAAGTTTTAACTAAATACTAGTCATAATCAATTTTGATGTCTTGCAAATATAACAGGAGTTACCTATATATATATATATATATATATATATATATATATATATATATATATATATATTATATATATATATATATATATATATATATATATATATATATATATATATATATATATATATATATATATATATATATATATATATATATATATATATATATATATATATATATATATATATATATATATATATATATATATATACATATATATATACATATATATATATATATATATATATATATATATATATATATATATATATATGTATATATATATATATATGTATATATATATACATATATATATATATCTATATATATATATATATATATATATATATATATATATATATATATATATATATATATATATATATATATAATATGAGGAGCAAGAGTTAAAGCTTATGCTTCCCGCCGAGGTCAATATATATATGTGTGTGTACACTTTTATATTTTGAAATAAATGACAATAATTTCAAGGTACATCCTTTTAAAAAACTCATACACTAAATGAATTATAGTTCCTAAGGGATTGTCCATAAATTACACAATGCTAAATTTGTTTTAAAAACAGAAGTAAACAGATCTTAAGCCCTTTTACAAGGCCATTTTCATTAAACTTAATGCGCTATTTTGATTTTTGATTGAACTTAATGCTCTGCAAAGGAAAACTTTTTTGTTTTGTTTTTGTAGTGAAATTTAGTGCTACACCAGCTTGGCATCAGACTGTAAAAATGTGAAAGTACTAATAAAGAAAATTTCAGATGAATGTTTCGAACTTTGGGCTAATTTGAATTTTCCAACAAGTGATAAAAGATCATTGCCAAGAATGATAGAAAAATTAATTAAAAAGAGACAAATAGAAATCAAAAAACCAGGTAGTTGATGGTTTATTAGATATAACAAAAGAGGAAGAACTTTGGTTACATTCTGAAGAAAAAAGTCTTTATTAGAAAGCAACTCTGGACATCTGGTAGAGTTGGATATAGTATAATGAAGCTTGATGATCCTAAAAAAATACATCCTTCAAAGAAAATTAAAAAAGAAAACGCTCCATTGATGCCATCAACTTTAATTTGGAATGAATACAGAGAGGAACACAAAATTAGTAATGAGTCAGTAAGTGACAATGGCAGTAATTATGAACTTTCAATAAGTATTATTAAACAAAAAAATTAAACAGAGGAAAGTCCAGCCTGTTAAATTAGTTTGTCAAGCAAACCTAAGTTCACAAAAAGCTGCCACGATATTTCAACAACTTCAGATGGCTGGTGTCAATCTTCCTGCACCAACTCAACCAGCAATCTATATGGCAGTCGTCAGGGAAGGTAAAAAGTTACAAGATAAATTTAGAAAAGAATTGAAGGTTGAGAATTGGTCTTTACATTTTGATGGAAAAAAGATACCTGGGGTGGAACATCATGTTGTCCTAATAAAGAACAATAAAATAGAGGATAAGCTAAAGCCAATGGTATTGAAGAATGGAAAGTCAAAGATTTTTTGAAAGACCTCTAGAACTTTGGAGAGATTACATGCAGTTTTTGAAGCATTTGATTAACGTAGTGAAATACTTTTGGAATGAAAATAAACTTTTTAAGGTTAATTTTAAAAACTTACTAAATATTAGCCAATCTAGATCCCCCAATCAAAACTCCCAGGCAATTTATTTACTACTTGCTTACATGCTAATTCCATCAGACAGACAACAAATTGAGATGGCAGTTAAACTTGTTAGTGGAAAATGGCCAGATGTCTGGTTTTCAAACCAAATGTTTAACCTTGAAAATGGTAAAGAATTGGAGGAAGCCATTAAAGATCATTTAAAGGCTATTGAAACATTCACAAAGTTTTGGTGTGATATTCTTTTGCCTATAAATATGCAAAGATCATCAGGAAGAGTTCTTCCAAATGATCCAGCAATGGTGAAACTTAAAGTAGAAGATAAAAGTTAGATAAGTGTTTTTTACTAATTATTTCTGATGAATCTTTGTTGATGAAACACAGTGTCAAATGGAAAAAAATTTAGTTAAGTGATTTTCTACTAATATATAAATGCTCTGTTCTTTTAAGAACATTGAGCACTCTATTGTGTAGAATACTTTTTAAAGTTGTTTAAATATATATATATATATATATATATATATATATATATATATATATATATATATATATATATATATATATATATATATATATATATATATATATATATATATATATATATATATTTAGATTGAGTGCCCAGCCCATATAATCACTCAATGTATAACTTAGGTAGAAAAGAAATAAAAATGGTTTCATAAAAAGATTATAAAATATAAAATGGCGCTACTGCAGTTTCCCCCCCCCCTTCCTTTTTTTTTTTTTATTGCTGATTATGATAGAGAATTTTATGCTGATTAAGAATCGTATAAAAACATAGGTCTGAAAACCAACAAAAAGTGCTCTTCATCACTGTTGAAGTTTAAAAAATTATACTAAAAAACGCTAATATTTGCCATATTTTCATACTCGGTTATAAATAAAATTCTTTTCACATGAAACTCAGAGTTGCAAGATTAAATTATATTATAAACATTAGCATTTAGTAATTCCTGGTACCGCGGGTAACAGTAACATATATAATATATATATATATATATATATATATATATATATATATATATATATATATATATATATATTATATATATCAGATCAGAAATTTATTGCTGATCTGATATAAATTATCTGATTATTTGCTTTCCTAATTTCAAGGGTTGATATATATATATATACATATATATATATACATATATATATATATATATATATATATATATATATATATATATATATATATATATATATATATATATATATATATATATATATATATATATATATATATATATATATATATATATAGGGGTGGGATTCAGCCGGTTTGCATCGCTTCGGTAGAACCGGTTCTTAAAATTTGTTGAGTTTGGCGAACTGGTTACTAACAAGTTGAAATTTAAAAATAACCAACAAACTTCACTTTTATGCATTTTTTTTTAAAATAATTTATGTACTGAACTATTATTAGCAATGTAACGAAAAGGTCTGATCTGATATTATTGTTATTTGTTACGCAAATGTGAGTAATTTAGATTTTTATTGCACCAAATAAATGATATAGTTGTGTAGTGTTTACATCATTTATGGGTTACTTTATGATAATCCGCTTTATTTAAATACAGTCTATTCTACCTTATATTTAATAAATTTAATCAGTCTCGTGTATTTTTAGCTGATATTAGTAACAAAGCATTATTTTTTTTAGACAATATACGTGCAAACATATTGTATTCCTTTTTAATGCAAAATTTTAATTTGTTAAGAGCTGTTCATTCCTATTTTTTAAAAAAGGGGGGTAGGAATTGAACCTGGTACGTTATTTGACGGTACGTTATTTATCACAACACCTTTTATTTTCCTTTAGTTCAACAATGAAACAACAAAGTGTTTTAGATGATTTTTTTAATAAAAAAATACAAAATTAGAAACTGAAGTTAACACATCTCAAACGGTTTCGGAACACAATTCTAATGCATCAGAGGTAACTACGTCACATGGAAATTAAGGATGTAATGATAAAAATAACTTGCCGGAATGCTGGTCCAGACAACAATACAAATGTTTCAAAGAAAAATACAATGGACTTCTAGTGTTAAACAATAAAATTGGATGTAAATATTGTGCTCAACACAATACTCTGAAAGAAAAAGGCATACACGTTTCAAAAGAATGGCAAAATAGTAATATTGAAGCGAAAGGAAAAAAAAAAGAAGTACAAGAAGCCTCACTAAGGAAAAAATTGAAGGAGCATTTATATTTAAAAGCACATAAAATATGCATGGACACTATAAACTGATAAAACAAGACTTAATGCGAAAAACCATTGATACGATGAATGAAAAATGTTTAACAACAATTTGTAGAATATTCAACACCGTATAGAGTTTAACAAGACGATGTAAGCGATTTTCCGATATTGTTGACGAAATTGAATTGCAAACGAAAAACGGGCAAGATATAGGAGTAGGGTTGCATTTGCTTAAAACTGCTTTTAAAATTGTGGATTTTATTTTAAAGATATTTGTCAAAATGTATTTAACAAAATAATTCAAAAAGATTTAAAAGTTTGTTTGATTGTTGACGAAGCTTCAACAATTTCCTCGAAACCTGTTGTCATACTATATTTAAAAGTGAAAGATCCTATTACACCGCCAATAAAATTCATTGAATTAGTGGAACTGCAAAAACAGGACGCAGAAACCATTTTTAGCACAGTAATGAAATGTTTGTTCGACAATGGATTTTCTAAAAATTAGCTACAAAATAACTTAGTTTGGTTTAGTTCTGTCAAAGCGAGTGTCATGCTGGGAAGAAAATCAGGGGTAAGTACCCAAATCATAAAACAATTTCCCAATGTAATAATATGGCACTGCTTAAATCATCGCCTTCAGCTTGTGCTAGATGATTTTATCAATGAAATAAAACAGACAAATCATTTTAAAATCTTTACTGATAAAATATACATCATTTTTCATCAGTCTAACAAAAATCAGATTAAACTTTTGAATATATCTGAGCAACTTGAGATCGATATTATACAAATTGGTCAAGTTCTGGGGCCGAGATGGGCCACATGCAGCTTAAGATCAACTTTACCTGTTAGGCATGCTTACCCAGCTCTACATAATTTTTTTACTTCAAATAAGCAATACACTGGCATGGCTACACGTTTAGAAAATAAACACTTTTTAGAAGATTTGGCATTGATGATTGATATTTTGCATAAAATTTCACTTTTGTCCAATGAATTGCAAGCCCGAAATTTAGAAATAATAAAAGCTGAACATTTAGTGATGAGAACGATTCAAGCTTTTCAGATGCTTGAGAAGGAAAAAGGAGATTACGAAAAAGTTGAGGAGTTAATTGTTTCTGAAGCATTTAAAGATATTTCTTTTGTTGATAATCAAAAATTTTCCGCAATTTCTCTGCAAAAGCTTTTAGAGAACATTGTGGTTTTCATGAAAAAAAGATTAATGGATTGTGACCATTTAAAAACGAACAACCACGGGCAAAACAATTTGGATTTTATTAAAGTTTTTGGTCTTCCTGAAATTCTTGTTCCATGGCCAGCAAGCGAAGAACAATTGCATTCATTTTAAAAAATGTCTGTCTTTGGTCTTTGATTTTTTTTTAGTCATCATACTGAACCGGTTCTTAAACTTTTTTAATCCCACCACTGTGGGTGTATATATATATATATATATATATATATATATATATATATATATATATATATATATATATATATATATATATATATATATATATATATATATATATATACACATAGGCATTATTAAAGCATTATAACCCTAAGCTACATTAAAGCTAAAATTAAAAACTTTGTAAAGTCTTTCTGTAAAACTTAGTTTTATAAGGAAAAGATAGTGCTAAGAAAAGAAAGAGAAAGTACTGCTAAATGAAGTTTTAAAAACTTTTTAAATGTTTTTCATAAATTTCTCAAAAGTTGATGCAACTATTTTATATTTATTATAAGAATTAGAAAATTATGGAAACTATGTAAAAAAAAAACTTACTTCTTTGTTGCATAACCAATAATTTGTTATGTACTTCTTAAATTTATAAAACTTATCATCAAACCAAAAATTGGAGGACTTTAGCTTCTCAATAGCTGCATCTTCCTGATTTTGTGCTCTTGCAATACGTCGTAACTTCGATATTATGTTACCTTTATAATCTGAACACCAATTTGTTAATTTGGAAAGCCATCAATCCCACGCCTGCTCTCTGCGGAAATTGCATATAATGACACAACAACCTTTAGGAAGAGATAAATTAGAAAACTCTAAACTTTTTTTTTAAAATTTTAAAATATTGTAAAGTTTAAGTTTTATATGTATATACTTTATATGTAATGTTGCAAATCTAAGGAACGCACCAACCAATTTTCAAAAATCTGTTTTTAATTTATATTAAAATATTTAAAAAAAAAGATAATTTTGAAAATGCAGTTATCATTCACCTGGAAAAACAGTTTCTAATGACTCGATTTCTTCGTTGCAATAATCTGTCATACAAAACGAAGGCTGAAACAATGCATTCCAACTCTTTATAACATTTAGTGCTTCAGTAATAGATTTTTTTGTTTCATTTTCGGTGACAAAAGTGGCTACTATTTGATAATCTATATTAGTCTTTACTGTTAAAAAGAATAACGGAAGAGCATATTGTGTAGTTCTGAAAGTAGCATTAAGAAGAATGATCTCATTTCCGTATCGCAAAAGAAGGTCTTGTTGCCACTGTAATTGATAAACAAATAAAAATGTAGAATTGTTCTTACAAATTTCATTGTCTGTAACTTCACATTAACACATATCAAAGTGTTTATTTGACATTTGGTCAAATTAACACTTTGATATGTGAGTCAAATTTTTTCCATTCATGACACTTTTTCAAAAGACATTCTTGATCAATCATGGAATACATTTAAAATTAAAGTATAACAAATTAGCACTAAACTATATATATAAAACATAAGTGTAAGTACAAATCATTATTTTGATCTACTTTTGTTAACTCTGTATTAACTCAGCACCAAAATATCGAGTAGGAGAATGTGGTAAAGTTTGTTATGATATTTGGTAGTGAAACATTAATTATGAAAGCTGAAAATTTACCAATATGCAGGTGGAGGACAAGCAAATGAGGTAAAATATGTACTGGTGGATATACATTCAATCTGGTAGGTTATACATTGTTGTTCTTATAAAAAAGGCAGTTGGAGGAATACTGACTGCAACAGAGATTTTCAGCAATGCTAATGGTTGCTTGGTTACATCAAGTTAGATAACATAAAATTTACCTCAGCTTTTGCTTCATTTTAATTATGTGTGATCTTATAGTATTAACACACGGATAAAATCTTCTATTATTTAGAGGAGGAAGATTTTCTTTTTCAAATATATCCTTAACAAATAGTCGAAGAAGACATTTCATTTCTCTAATGTTGCATATTCCTTCTTTAACATATTCTTCTATTTTTTTAGAACTTTGAGGATCAATCATTTGAGAAATCATGTCAGCCTAAATAAATTTTACACTAAAGTATAAAAGTCATAAAACAGATGCAATTTCTTTTCATTGTATAATTTGTTAATTTTTTGCAACTGTATATCAATTAACCTGACCAACAGGATGTTTATCATGACAGGACAAATCATCAATGGAAACTACAATTGTTCTTGTATGTCAGATTTCATTTAATGGTAAAGTTTTTATTTTTTGTCTCAAAAGTTTTGATGCATTTTTTTGCGCCACTCAGTTTTTTCTGATATCTAAATGTATAAATTCAACTATGTTTATCAACTGTATTAAAAATTTATACTTTACTTCTTTAACATTTGAAAAAATATTTTTAATAAAATATCTTTACCTCAAAATCAGGAAAGTGAATTATTTCCTTCATAGTTATTTTAAATCAAAAATTAAAATCTTGACGCAACTTTTAACAAATTAATCCATATAGAATAAATAACCTTGTAGAATTCCACTTTCCTCAGAGCTTTCTTCAGAACTGTTCAGGCTTAAATTGTTGTCATGAAGTGAATATAGATCCATACTAATATTCACTTTTAACCACATGTCAATATTTGTTATATTTTTATGCCTTAACTTAACGGTTTCCGAAAAAACCTACCTACCGTAACTTTGGGTAACTTTGCGCAAAAAGTTGAAAGTTTTAGCTTTGTGTTTCTAAAAATTGGCTTAAAACATCTCTAATATTTATAAAAACTTGCCAAAAATTTTCTTTGGACTATTCAAAAAATGTTATTATTAGAATTTATTTTTTTAACCATTTAAGAAGGATTTTTTATGGGTGTCTAAATTATGTTTTAAGTTAACCGGGGTTTTGGATAACTTTGCACAGCCTTGTAAAATTTGAAAAAAACTTTACCGTTTATATGAACTTTGCTATTTAAACTCTTTTTATTATACTGTTTAAAGGAAATTTTAACAAGAGTTTAATAAAGAATAAAAATAAAAATAAAAAAAAATCAGATTTACCATTGTTTTGGTTAATAAAAAGTTTAACATAATAAAAGAAACATTGCCTTATTAAAAACTAAAAACACAATATTACTTTTAATGTAGACAATTATATATCTTTAAAATAAAAGCTAAATAAACAA